>NW_027466223.1:0-320000 GCF_046127955.1 Nelusetta ayraudi
CATGAATTCAGTCATGTTTGCAAGCCCCTCCGCCCGAGACGCGGCGCTCCAGACATTGGCGGTGGATCTCATTTCAGCCTGACACGATTTCAGATTCAATTAACTCCATCGCCAAACACCACGTCACACACGGGCGCGCGCGCACACAGACAGACTCCGAACCCAACCCCCACCCCCCAACCACCCCCTCCCAAGACCATTCTTTGAGGTCTACCTCGCAGCGCTGCGTGATCATTCGAAACCTGATTACGGCCGGGGCTGTCTGATGGAGCCCCGGCGCTGCCCGATCGCATTTGCATCGAGTGGCCCGGAGCAGAGGACGCGCGCTCGGACAACCGCCGCGCATCTCGCGGGCACCGGGACCTCAAGTCAAACGGCGTCCTCCTCTTTCCTCCTCCTCCTCCTCCTCCTCCTCCCGCCCTACTACGTCGAGCTGCTTCGCCCGTGCCCAGAAAATTGCAGTGA
Source organism: Nelusetta ayraudi (assembly GCF_046127955.1). Taxonomy (NCBI): domain Eukaryota; kingdom Metazoa; phylum Chordata; class Actinopteri; order Tetraodontiformes; family Monacanthidae; genus Nelusetta; species Nelusetta ayraudi. The sequence goes on from NW_027466223.1 coordinate 466, forward strand.
CATCTAATTTCTCAATTTCTCAATACCGGAAAAAACAACAGAGCTGCAGCCCGGGCTTTAATCTGCCGGGCGAAAAAGGAAAAAGAAAAAAAACAAAACCAAAAACAACGTCCGCTATGGCATTCCCAAGTCGCGACGCCAGTTGTTCTTTTTGGGGCATCTTTTGGTAGATGACTGGCAAGAGAGTAATGGGGTGTCACACTGCAGAGAGGATCAATCAGAATTTCTTCCGCCCTGGTGCTGCCATGTTATGCTTTTTTTTTTTTTTTTTTCCTCCCAGCCGTGAAGGCATTTGCGGCGGAACTGTGGTATGACTTTGCACCTTGCAAAAACTGCCAAAAGCTGCTACGGTCGCCCCCCCCCCTCCCCGCCCCGGAGAGTCGCGCCATTTCTTATTTATCAGCGACAAGGGAGAGGAATCTTGTCGCTGGCTTTTTTTTTTTTTTTTTTTTTTAAAGCCTCATTGCAGAGAGGTTAAAGGTTAAAGTAGCTCCGGCGCACAAGGACTGGTGCGCGCTTGCACGACGAGAGAAATGTCACTTTTGAAAAATGCCGTCTCATCTGCCGGGGTTAATAGTTCAGAGTCATGGACTGGACGCTGGAGTTAACGGTAACCTCAACTTTCTGTGGCATTCGTGGGAGGTTTTTGACGAGTCGCTGTAAAGCATCCACCCTTCCATTTTTCCGCCAGCGATCATCCAGTGCGGCAAGGTCACCCAGGGGAGCCGGTCCAGGTTATTTTAGCCAGGTTCGTCGCCGGGCCGACACGGAGGAGACAAACACCCACGCTCACATTAACACCTAGGGTTGCCAATTAACAAAAAATAAATAAAGAAATAAATAAATTAAAAAAAAGGGGGGGGGGGCATGTCTGTGCCCTGTGGTTGGCTGGAGGATTTGAGACGTCACTGCACAATTAGATTTTGATCAAATCGGTGATCAAACGATGTGCACAAAAACGGAGCAGCTGTATTTGTATGGTGCCTGTCAGAGCGAATTCACCTCTGGAGAACTTTACGTGCGGGAAACCTCGAGCGGATTTACAGCGCTCCGATATTGATATCTGCGTATGACATCATGACCCTCCAAGCTCTATCTATCAAATAAAAAATAAAAAAAACTATTTGCCAAATCTAATTGTATTTTTATTGCATGACTCATAAACAAAAAAAAAAAAAAAACACAAAAAAAACACAAAACAATCCACGGCCCCCTCTCCTCGGTTCCCAGCCTCAAGCCTGGGCGCTGCACTTGCCTTTTAACAAGCCCAGTGCAGACATTGTAGCGAGTGAGGCATAGCAAAAGAACAATTATCATTTTCTCTCAGATTACATCGAACAGATGTCAGGGCCCACATGTGGAGGCAGCTAATTGCCGCCTCCCAATCAACGGCGGCGTGATGCAACCGGCTTATCTCAGTGTTAGCGCACGCGCGTGCACGTGTGCGTTTGTGTGTGCGCGCGCGCGCGCAAGTTGTGGGAAGGGTGGGGGGGCGGCAGATGGGATGAAGGAAAGGGGGGGGGGGGGGGTCGAAAGTTTGCAAGACAATATCGGAGGTGTGTGTGTGTGAATACTGAGAGCTAATGTACATACCATGTCAGTGCGCCACTGATCAAATTGCTTCACCCGCAATCAGCTCTCCTCGCTCCCACGTGAGCGGAGGGGCTGAAACGACAACATGCGGCGGCGTGCACGCACACCCAGTGACCCACTTTCGCCGCCGCGTTCATGCGACGGGATCCCGATTTGTTTTTGTTGTTTTTTTTTTTTGTTTGCATGTATGCAAATGCGCGAGAGGGAGTCGCGCCAACCGCCCGGCCGCCGTCGTCGTCGTCGTCGTCGTCTCTCCCTCGCTTGTGTCGCCTCAAGTGGAGTAGCACGGCAGACGAGGTCCCCAAGGTGATGGGGGATGGGCGGGGGTTGGGGGTTGGGGGAGGGGGGCAGTGTTTGTCTGTCACAGCGAGCTCGGCCAGTGGAGGATGACTCGGCGGGAGGCGTGGCACTCACTCCTGCTGCAGGGGAGGGGGGCGGGGCGTTCATTTCCTTGCAGACATGCAAATTCACGTGGTGCCTTCAAACGTTTGCTTCTTTCTTCTTTTGAGGGGCGGGGGCGTGGGGGGGCAGAGACCCTCAGCTCAGCGCCCTCCCCCCCGCACCCCTCTGGCCAGACAGCAACACAATGATGCCACTGCCAAGAGCTTCCTCCTCCTCCTCCTTTTCCCTCTCGCCCCCTCCCCCCCAACACTCTCCCTGGGTGTTGCCCCAGTTCACTCCAGTGCACACGCTTCTTCTCTCTCCTCAATGCGTCCCAGCGTCTCCGGCTCCCTCCCCCTCTCTCCCCTCTCTCCCCCACCGCCACTCTCTCCGTCTCCGCAGCCTCCTTCCTGATTTTCCTCGTGGCCGTGTTGTCGTTTCGCCGTCTTGTCTTGAAGGTCGGCGCCGCTCCTCCGGAAGGTCGCCGACCCAGGGTGACGCTGCGACCACGGCCACGCGCTGTTCAACTGGTAGGACGTGAATGGTCACGCTTACCATAATAACATATATATATATACACACATATATGTATAAATACTGTTATTACCATTATTATTTTATATTATTAGATAGATAGATAGATAGATAGATACTAGGGATGTTAACAATTAATCGATTCAATTAAATTTGTCGCAATTAATTGAATTTTTTTTTAATATCGTTTACATCGTTACAACAGTGTAGTGGCAGGAGAGAGCAATTCACCTGGAGATACTGTGATGGTCACAATATACCTCGAACAAGTCACTTTTAAACAATGTTTAAAGTTGAAATGTGACCCATTAGAAGTCAACTAAAAGTCAGGGGATAAATGTTTAGGGTGTTTTTACTGTTCCCCAACGTAAAAAAAAAAAAGGGTCACGTTAGACCCTCAACATTATTTAAGGGTTAAATAATGTGTTCCTTAGACGTTTCTCGTTGTGAAAAATGATACGTGATGTGTGGTTTCTCAGGAAAAATAGCCGCTTATCGATGACTCGTCAATCGATCAACTAACGATTAACAAATTAATCGATCATTTGCATCCCTAATAGATACTTTACTGACCTCCAGGAGAAATTTGCACTGTTTCATATTTTGCATTCCACTGTTTGCAACTCATGATTATTAGATTTTTTTTAACACTTGCCACTTTTTAAAATCTTTTTTTTTTCTTTTTTACTTAATAAGAACTTATATCTAACGCGCCGCTTTCTAAAAAAATGTTTTTCTAAGATTATTTCTTTTATAGCTCCCATCGTCACCATTTCACTGCAGCGTAATGTGACGTGACGAGTACAAATCTTTGAATTTTTTTTTTTTTTTTTACACTTTCTTTTAATGTCAAATCTACTTTGTGATCTGAACTTTGTCTTCGACGCATTGCGTGCACTCGTACACAAACCAACTCTGGCATCCACTCATGAGATTATATTCCTTTCATTTCCCGGATGTTGAACGATCATCTCCCATCATAGGAGCAACACAATATGAATCCAGAGTGGCAGGTGGACTCGCGCCCCCTGCTGGGTGTCCCTTTTTTCTTTTTTTTTCTTCTTTCTTTTCATTCCATCGCCTCCGACTTTTAGCGCGGCCAATTTTCTTCCAATTGCGCACTTTCAGTCACTCCCCGCTCCCTCGCTGTTTATCTCACAGTCACTGGCTAACCCCCTCCCTCCCTCCCTCCCGCCCTCATATCAAACCCCCCCCCCCCCCCTCCTTCTCACCCACCCACCCGCTGGCTCTGATGTTAATGCACTCCCAATCAGGCTGTCCATTAGGCAGACGTGCGCTACGCGTTCATCAGGCTGTCCGGAGGCCCTTGCATGCAAATGAGCTCAAATTGCAGCGGCGTGCAAACTCCTTGAAATCTCCTTCGGGGGGGGGGGGCGCGCCGCGTGCGAGCAGTGTGCGCGGGGGGGGGGGGGGGGGGGGGGGGGTGCCGGAGTGCAGTACAAAGGTTTGTCCAATCGCGACGCCGTTTTTTAGAAAGAAAAAAAAAAAAAAAAAAAATTAGATAAAAAATGTTTCGATGTATCAAACGCGCAGATGTCGGGTGCATGTAAATTCCCTCCGTCGCCGGCAACCCCGGCAGTTACTGTCAGCCGCAGTCTTTTGTCACGCACGGCGAAACTTCCCGATTCTGAAATCGGCGGCAAAACTTTTCTCTTTTTTTTTACCGGCATCATTAAAAGTGAGACACCCAACAGATCTTTCATGTTTTTCCTCTCCTCCTCCTCCTCCTCCCACCCTCCCTTTTTGACCGCGAGGCATTTCACAGCGCGTCAGTTTCCCCTTTCTCTTCCCTCCTCTCAGCTTTACAAAAGAAAGTTTATTATTGTATCCGCTGGGATGCGTTCCTTCTCACCTCTGTTTCCCCCCCGCACCCCCCCCCAACTTTTGCGAAAAAAAAAAAACATCTGGGTGGATTGGATGGCGAGAATGGGGGTAGGGGGCGAAGACGCGTGGGTGTCTAAGAGCTGTCTTTCTGGGGGCTCCGCGAGTTGAGGACTTGTTTGAGGTATCAAGGAGAGGGGAGGTAGGATGAAAAAAATAAATAAAAAAGACAAAAAGCCAGGAGGGGGGAGAGGGGAGGTGAATCCTGAAAACTCGGAATTTCCTGCTTTTTAAAAAAATAAAATAAAATAATTAAAAAAAAAAATCTATTAATTCCGCGCACGTCGCGTTTTGCGGCCCAGCTGGATTCCTTCCTATCTGTCCCTCCCCCAAATTCCCCCCCCCCCCCACACACACACACACACACACACACACACACACACACACACACACACAGTGCTACAGCATGCAGAATGGCCAGTGGAAATTATCGCACATTAACGCCGCGGGAAGCGAGAGAAGCGGCGACGACTTTGCGAGATGAAAAGGCGAGAAGACAAATCAAAGAGAGTCAAAGTGGATGGAGATGAAGGGGGGGGGGGGGGGTGCAGCACCTCAATCCCCGCATTCCTCAACCCTGACCTCGAAAAACACACTTGTCGTCGTCATTGTTGTTCATTAGCGAGCGGTGCGCCGCGATACGCTAACTAATCCCATTAAATTAATCCACACGAAAACAACTTATGGCACGATAGCAGCGCCCCCCCCCCCCATCTCACCCCTGTTGTTAATTTATGCTATATTCGAACGAGCATGGAATTGAAATAATTCATGTGACAAACCCACTTATTTGTTGGTATTTTTTTTTTTTTTTGGTCTCGCTGCTGAGACACTGCATACCTTGCAGGGTGTTTATTCTGCTCACACACCCCTTTGTTTTATTGGCTTTCTGCACAGGGTGTAGTCACTAGCACCAAAGAGGATTAGAAAAAAAATATTACAGGGTGTGTCTTAAGTTGAAATTTCGCGAATAAAAGTCGAGGTAAACAGGAAACTGGCCAAAACGGAAGCGCCACACTCGGCTTTTGCCTCAGAGCCTTGCGACTTTATATTCATTTCCACTTCAATCTTGAAATTTTGACTTTAATCACTATCATTTTTAGACTATTCTCACTAGACTAGAAGTTTATTCTCTGAATTTCCATTTTAATCACACAATTTTGACTTTAATCTCATAATTTCCACTTCCCGCACAAACTTTTGACTTTAATCTCGATTTCCACTCCACAACATTTTGACTTTAATTACGAAATTTCAACTTTTTTCTCGAAATGGGAAACAAAAAGTGTTACGGAACGAGTACAAGTACTTGCATTTCGGTACTCACCAAAACTGATACTGAGTACCTAGTAAGGTCATTACACGTTACAGAATTACTTAAGATTGTTTTCATGTTTGGATGTTGTGCTATTTGAGCAACATTCTTAGGAATGTTCTTCTAGAAACAGGCGTGGGCAAACTATGGCACGGGGGACCACATGCGGCCCGTAAAGCTCTTTAACCCGGCCCACCGAACTTGAGGAAATGATATCAATAGTAAGCAAGTCATAAAATAGCTGCATTCCATCAATTCCATCAACGTTTTAAGAGTGGTTTCGATAAAGAGCTAAAATACCGTGGGGCTTCAAAGACACACATTTTGTTGTAATGCTATTGTTCATTATCAATCGACATAAAAGCACCTGTTTTCCACACATCCTACGATATATTTTTTTCCTCCTGTGCAGTGGGGTCGCCGAAACACCCCGTCCATCAAACACATTCCAATATGTTTCAGAACAAGGTTCACTGCAGCGCAAACACAAATTCAACTGTCATATACTGCACACACTTGTACTCGTAAAGCATGTGCCGATACCACAACACGTTGTATAAGTGGACGCAGTCAACCCTGCATCCCAGTTAGTCCCTCCTTTCCAAGTGAACTCCCAGAAAACTACGAGGTGACACGGGAAACACAAGGCAGCGCAGGGTGATCAGGGCGGCCGACTGAAGGCCTTTTTTCACAATGCGACGCGCAATGACAAAGGACACGGCGCTGCAGCCTGCAAAGGTGCAAAACATTTGGATCAAAGCTCTTCGCACCGGCCGTGACACAAATTTGCAACGGGAGCGCAGGAAAACAATTTTTCACGATTGCAAAAAAAAAAAAAAAAAAAGAGAGAGAGACAGAGGCACTCGGCAGGGCCGGAGCGTAATGGAGCTGAAAAGTGTTGTGAGACGTGAGAGGCGTGTTTTAGGATGTCACCGGGACAGACGGAAGCACTTTAAGGGACGCTGCCAACCGCATCCGCGAGGACCGAGCACTTTTCCTCGTTTGGTTTGTTTTGTCCACGTTTGCGCAAAAGCAGTCACGTTGAATCCACGTGCTGAGAAACACCCCTCGTGCAAAGTGCACCCGGTGTGTGTAAAGGCCGGAATGCTGAAAGACCGCCTGTTTTTTTTTGTTGCCTATTTTACAGGTCCAGAGTGTATTTTCTTAAGGAAGCCTGGTATTTAAAGGTTAAGTGGGTCAAATTGGGAGACTTTAAACAAAAAAAAATTAAACGACGAAATCAAGTGGTTGTATTCCCCTTAGGGACTCTGCACCTTCCCTCTCCTGCACGTGCCAGTGAACTACGGTGGCCTGCTTAGCACAAACCTGGATGCCGTCTTCTTCGTTGGTTTATTTGAGGACAACGAAGACCCTTGTTGCTCCATGCATGTTCTTGCAGAACCGTTTAAAGTGGAGGGAAACCAAATGACTTTTATTGTACAACGATTATACACTTTTTGGGCGGTGTGTTAAGCTTTTGCCAATGTAAGAATCACAAATAAAGCCAAATTTTACACAGCGGACCTGTAACGGATGAAAATAATTAATCAAAACATAGAGCAACAAGCCGAGAGCAGCTCGCACTCCATCTCTCACATCTCCTTCAGATTACTTGCAATCACATGATGAAACAGCAGCCCCGCGGGCGACGCGTCCAACCTCCTCCTCCACCTCCTCAGACGGTCTTTCAAACCCCAAAAAAACAAAAAAAAAAACAAACCGGCGCCGGCGTGCGGCCTGAGCGTCGGCTCGCCGGCATTAACAAAATGCAGAGTGTGTTTGGGAGGAGGAGGAGGAGGAGGAGGAGGAGGAGGAGCGCGGTGCGGCGCGCATGAATAAAACATGTCGCTCTTATTAAAAATAATCTGGTTCAAAACTAGCGAACGCCCTAGAGGTCGCTACCCCCTCCCCCACCCCCACCAACCCCGCCCTCTCCGCACCCCGCCCCTGCGTGAACTCCGCCCACCTCGCAGGGTTCAAGGAGAGAGAGGTCCCTGATTAGCGCTGGCAGCATCCAGAGAACGCATTCATATTCCGTGTGATCCGGGGGAAAAAATGTTGAGTGGAATTAAGTGAAGCGCATACTGATTGGCGGGGAGCTCGTGGGGTGGGGTGGGGATGTTTTCGTTCCTACCTGAACATCTCACCCAGGCCCTTCAGCACGCTCTTCTTGGCTTTGTCCTTGTCTCTGTCGCCGTCGGCCTTCTTCTTCTTCTTCCCCCCGCCGCTGCCGGCCTTGTCTCCGTCCCGCTGTCCGTCCTCTGTGGACAGGCTGCCGTTCAGCCCCGGCCCCACGATGTTGTCGCCGCTGGTGGACACCGACTTGGAGCTTCCTTCTGTGTCCTCGTCCACTGGGGGACAAAAAGATGAAAAGTGAGACGGTGAAAAAAATAAATAATGATAAATCGGAATTGATTTCCAAAGTTGACGATAAATTCCAACAAATCCGATGGAGTGCTTTGATTTTAGGGGTGTTACAGATCACTTTTTTTTTTTTTTTTTTTTTTTGGTAATATCAGACGAGCCATGGGGGGATGGGGGAGGAATTAAAAAAAGAAGTGTGTCCCACAAGAAAAGGCAGCTTTAAACAAAACACACTGAATTCATTTGCCTCATTAGAGCAGAATATATTTACATTGCGCACCCCTGTGAGAGTACAAGTCTGCTCAACACATCCTCACACAGCGGAAAGCCCGGAGTTATTTCCAGTGTGTACACTTCGCACAGCCCGCGAGACAACGTGTCTTCCCACACTTCTCTTTTTAGCTTTTCCGTGAAGAAAATAAAGTTAAAAAAAAATAAAAATAATAATAATTATGCGATGAAGAAGCCGGAGAACATGAATCGCAGGAATCTGCTTCTTCGTCTTACGGCCGCGCAAGACCAGAGCCGAGAAAAACGTTCCTCGGGTGATGAAAGGTTGATTAAACTCCCAACTTTCCATCACGTCTAATCAAAACTGATGTACAAAATGTAATTAATCTGTCAGTAATTATACATTAAGTAATCTTGGATGGGGGTGGAGGGAAAGGGAAAGAAAAAAAAAAAAAAGCCTCGCAGGCATCTTAATTGCAAATGCAGTTCTCCTGTCTGCGCCGTATCTGGGGCGAGCGGTAGATGTCCTTCAGATTAGGGCTCGTTTGCAAATCTCACACATCGTCCGCTCAGTTCTGCTTTTGATGGGGAGAAAAGTGCTGCTTATCGCCGGCAAAAGAAGCCGGATGAGACGAGGCGACGTGGAGATGGGTGGATAGACGGCGTTCACATTTCAAGGAAACGCATGGGGCGGGGGGTGCGGTGTGGGGGGAGGGGGGAGGGGGTTGTCTAGTCTGTTAATACTGAAACGGGGAAGAAAGAACGAACGGCAAAGTTAAAGTCGGCCAAGCTGCTGCCCACCTGTAATCCAATTAAGAGGAAGGGCAGGGAAGCAGTTGATGTGGAATGTATGCGGCCACGTAAAGCAGGAAGTAAGTTTTAGTTTCAACCATACCATGAGTTGGGTTTCTGGATGAATTTTAAGTGGATTTTTGGAAAGTGAAAAAAAAATAAATAAATAAATAAAAATGCCTGTTTCCATGTTTCCATTCAGTGGGTTGGTCATTGTGGTAGCCATGTGAAATAATGGCGGTGTCATTTTAGAAAATTCGGTCAGTTGCTAAATTGTAATTATTCTTTTCGCCACGTTTCCCCCGACTCTTTATGAAAACACCTTGGTAGACCAGCAGCTCTTTGCTTGCTGTGTCAGATCGGTGGCAGATTTATGTCCATTTGCCAAACCCGTTTCGGAAAAGGTCTGTTAAAAAAAAAAGAGGCATTTTCTTAATTTCAATTTTGCAGTTTTTATTAATTTCGCTTCCAATCCAACATTCTTCGAAATAGGAATTTGTGGAGACTCCCAAATGGACGCGCCGCTGAAATTTGGCCGGAGCGCATAACTTTGGTCGCCTGCCAAGGCTCCCGCTTCCAAAAACGGCGACTGAGTTGGCCACTTCCTGATTTTCTCCTCACTCGTTGCGTTTTTGGAGTCGAGGCCGCTGCCGTTTCAAACATACGCAGACCAGCTGGCGAGCTCACCGCGCGGCGATCGGATTTGAAGGGCTGCCGTATAAACTGGGTGCGATCTCGTAAAAGGATACGAAAAGAGACACAAATTATACAGTCCCACTCCAGGCCAGCAGGGGGCACTGTGTCGACGGTAGGGGGTGCCACTGTCCCCACGTTTTCAGTCAACCCAATACAAAAATGCATCTCAAAACGGTCATTTCACGGTAGCTAGCATGCTAGTATGCTAGCAGGAAAGCGAAAGTTGCTACTCCAAAAGCTGAAAAACCACAGAATTAATCAAATTTTATGCGATTTGCGCCTCTCACGTAAACATAAGTGTACACAGCAATACTGGTTACTGTACACTGTTCAATCATCGGGCCTCAGAGCTGATGGCCGCCCTACAGAGTCAGGGGTCTACTCAAGATTTCTTCCCACTGGGAGTCAGTTGGTTTCTCTCTATGATAGTGCGCTTTACAAATAAAAGCAAATCGATCGGTTGAAAAGTCAAACGGCGAGGCCATCCGCTGCAGTTCAACGGAAATGAGAGGACTCGGACTGAAATCCAAAGTGACAGCGGAGGCAACGATGAAAAGTGTCACTCAACTACAAAATAATGTCACGGCAAAGAGCAGGCACAAATGTGGTCCCATAAGGCGGCATGTTTTTTTTTTTTGTTACTGTAGTTTCTGTAATAGTGGAAGATTTTCTGGGCGGCCTGTCACAAAAGGTTACGACAGACGAGTGAATTCTTTTTTTTTTTTTTTTTTTTTTTTAGTCGAGCCAAACGCAGAAAACTCATTTCCTTTATTCTTCTTTTGTTGTGACACAAAGTAGCGCGAGAGAAAAAAAAAAAACGTTTTTTGTTTTTGTTTTTTTCGCCCAGTGGGATATCTGGCGGGGACACATTTTCTTTGGGTGATGCCACGTTCTTATTTTATGTAAATAAAAGTCCGGGAGCAGCAGCAAGGCAGCCGCTTATCTGTCAACTTTGACTATTAACCTCGGTGACGAGCGGAGACTGCTTGCTTTTATCTAAATTGAAAAACAGAGTTATTTGAATATCACTGGGGGAGAATGCAATATTCGGCGGCAGGGAAAAAATCGGCTGCTTTCCCATTTTTCTTTTGCCGAGATAAGACTGTATTTAGTGGCGTGCCAACAGAGCTTATGAGAACAAAGCATTTCGGGGCAAATAATTCCCTCCGTCCTCCCTTCTTTTTTCTGTTTCATCCATATTGCGGCTCTTTAGCGGATAATGGAAATTTATATCTGCTGATTACAGACTTATTACCTGTCACGACAAACGGCAAATGTCTTCTCGTTATTAAGCACCAGGTGTGGATGAGGACTTTCACCCTAACCAGAGTGTGTGTGTGGTGTTTTTTTTTTGTTTGTTTTTTTTTAAGTAAGGTGAACTCTGTGCACCATATAACTACAAAGCACAGCATCGTCGACGTATCGATGAATTGACAATAAATAAGACTCACGTTGTTCTCTCATCTTTTGGCTGTGTTGTGTTCAAACTCTCCAACAAAACAAAGACTCATATCTAATTTATCTTTATGATAAAATAGCATTCGGTGCACAGCATATATTTGTGCAGAGTGGATCCCTCGTATGTGTGAATAAGCAGCAGCTTATAGGCGGTATATGGAAACAAAAAGAACGATGCAATACATCATGAAAGACTCTTGAAACTCCCGGGACAATATGCTGCCGCAGTTTTCACCGACTCAAGTCGACGCGAACAGCCGGAATATTAATGAGCGTCTGTGAGCGAGATGTCTTATTGCGAGTGCGCTTTGTAATGCACACTTTCTCCTTTTTCCCAGGCGAGCAGATATCGCTAATCTGTTTTCGTTGGGGCTGAAACTATCTTCTCCTGAAGAGGCTCAGAGAATGTATTGAGTTAGCCAATATTACAGGCTGGATGTTTTCCCCCCCACACCCCCTCTCTCTCTTTCTCTCATAACCGTGTTGGAAAAACACGGCCGCTAAAACATGAAGTGGGGCTGAGGGTTCCGCACAGAGAGAGAGAGGAGCATCTTTGGGAGTCTCGATCTTTCGGAAAGATTAGAAAGATTTCCAAAGACATAAAGCAGCCGTGACAATGTCTCTCTCTCTCTTTCTCTCTCTTTTTTTTTTTTGTTCAGTCTGTGTTAGCAGCTTTCGTTTATTTTAACTTGAAGCCATGCTTGTTGAGACTTGTACCCAGAAAAATACGTACAAATCGAAGAATAGCTTTAAAGCTCCCATTTTAGTGCCTCGGCCGTAATTTGAATTTCTTTGCTTTTGTTTGGTTCCATTTGATTGCTGTCGAGAATGGTTGTTATATTTCACTCTTGTATTACTTGTAAAAAAAAAATATTCAGTCTCCTCCTCTGTCCCAAACATAACGCGCCATTTTCACTTGAAGTGAACTGGTCATGTGACCCCCCCCGTACGTCAGCTATAGGCAGCTGATTCTGGTGTTTTCTGGAAACTTTAAATATACATATATTTTTTTTAACTATGCAAGACGTTTCTTTGCAGTCCATGAGAAGAAAAAAAAAGACACCTGAATATAATATGGACCCTTTCGTGTCGAGGACAGGCATGGGAAAACTGCAGCCCGGGGGCCATATGCGGCCCGTGAAGCTTTTTAATCGGCCCGACCAACTTGAAGAAATGATATTAATTGTAAGTAAGTCGGAAAATGGTTGTATTTCAATAAAGAGCTAAATACCGTGGCGCTTCAAAGAGACATTTTGTTGTAATGCTTTGTTCATTTTTGACAATAAAGCACGTTTTCTCCCCATCCGACACTCCATCCATCTGCTCCTGCTGCCCCCCACTCACCCCCGTCAAAATTTTAGAACCCACTGCGGCCCCACCAGTCAAAAAGTTTGCCCTCGACCCTGGCCTAGGCTGCTTGAGGCTAAAATCCAACATTTAGTCCAACCATGAGGCTCGCACCTGTATCCATGCTGTTGTCCTCCTCCGCCGCCGCCACGCCGCGGGCCTCGTACGACTTGTCGATGGCGGCCCGGAAGCTCTCGTTGCAGCCGCGGCCCCGGACGATCCGCGAGTGGAGCCGGCTGCGGCCCGCCTCGCCGTTGAGCGTCGCCTCGGTCACGGCCGTCTGCAGGCTCTCCAGGGAGCTGGACTTCTTCAGGCCCAGCGAGGGTCCCACCTCCCGCTCAGAGCCTGTGGGGAAGATAAAGCGGTGACATCGAGGGTCAGACATGAAATGGAGAGCTCCTCATTACAGAGCATCACGGAGAGGTTGATGTTAATTATTTAGATTCGGTGCGTGTTTTGTGCGGGGATGAGGCGGGAATTCTGAGTGCGGCGATTGATTAATATGAAACACGGGAAGCGCGCATCGTCCTGTGCGCCTTCAGAGGTGTATTTTGCTATCGAGGATTTGTTATTCCACTTTCGTCCAGCGTCAGAGCGCAACAATGGCTGAGACATAATGGGCACAAATAGGCCGCTATCAACAAACAACAACAACAACAACGGGCCACTCTACCTGCATGATTGAGCCCTCCTGCTACAAGATTCATATAAAAAAAAACAAAAACAAACAAGCTATTTCCATAGGAGGCCTTTTGTCTTCTTGTCTGTCTGTTGTTTGTTGCAGAAGGGGATGAAGCAAAATTGTACATTTACTTCCACACTATTGTTCTTAATCACTTCCTTTTATATAGTTACACATCTGAAGGGGACAATGACAATGACCATCTTTATTTTGAAACTGTGTTTTGAGTTCTTCAATACACTTCCTCTCTTTCTTCAAGATTCTTTTTTTTTTTTTAATGTTCGAGCAAAACAGCTTTTGATTGATTCGACTGGCTGTCCTTCCCCTAAAAAAAAAATAAAATGAGAAGCCAAAGACGCATCATGCACTTTCACTGCGTGGTGAGTGATGCGCAAACAACAACCATTATGCAAAGTGGCCGCAATTAACATGTAAATTGCGCAAATGATACAAGTGCGGGCCTGTCACGGCTTGAGACCTATTTTGACAGAACGTCTAATTAGTGCGGCTCGCATACATCACACTTGACATAAGTATCTCCTTAACAAAGGGTATAAATATCACTGGCAGACAAGCAGTGTCAAGCTTTGTTGAAAGGGAAAGAAAAATATATCAATTTTAAACAGTCGACCTCTCCGGCGTCGGAGCCGGCTGCAATTATTTTTCCCAGAGCTCTGCCGGGGGGGGGGGGGAGTTTGTTCGGGACGCATTGACGGAATGCAAGGTATCGGTATTTCATGTTCTCGGGGAGCCTCTGCCAGGTTCCCTCGAGCGCCCACCTCGAGCTGCCAGTTGGTAAAGAAGCGAGCCGGTTGATTTTCTGTCCCCTTTTTTATTCCGCCTCGCCTCAACAAGATGGATTTCTGAAGGCGCGCCGGCGAGGTCTTTGATGTGTGTAAACTTGGGGGCGGGGGGGGAGGAGGGACTAGCCGTAATCACCGACAAGACTGTTGATTCCACTGTCTGAGCGGCCAGACAGACACTCAGGGGGAGAACGCACACCTCAACCGTAGTCTGCACATCAGGGGCATTGTGTCATTATTAGACCAGGCGTGGGCAATTTGCGGCCCGTTGAGGAAACAGCATTCAGAGTGAGTAAGTCGTAAAAAATATCTGTATTCCGTCAACATTTTCAGCGTTTTTATGGCCTTGTTCAGACTCAAAATCCGATTTTTATTGAAACCGGAACGGCTCTTTTGCAGTCTGAATCAGTCACAAATCACACGGAATCCGATTTTTGCGAGGCGGATTGAAACCACGTTCGGGAGGTAGTTTCAAATGGCATTTTAGACGGATGCGTCTCAGTGTGAACAGCTCCAAACACACCGATGGGCGTTGACTGTCCGTGACGCAATGTACCAGATCAGAGGAGGAAACTCGTTGGCTCATCAGTCGGTGGGGAGATGGCTCCATTCAAGCCAAGCTCCAGGGCAAGTATCGCAACAAGTGGCGCTGTCACAATGTGACATGTGGCCCAGACTGAACAGAGCCACATCCCATTTGGACAACTTGCTAAAAACAGTGCGGACAGTCAGCCCTAAAAAAAACGGATTTGAGACGGAATCTGATTGGAATCGGATTCGCCTGCAGTCTGAACGCAGCCAAAGAGTCATTTCAATAAAGAGCAAAACACGGTGGGGCTTCAAAGACGCATGTTTTGTTGGAACGCTTTTGTTTATTTTCAATTGACATTAAAGCACGTTTTCTACATATCAAATCATAATATATCTTTTACTCCTATGAGGTGGGTCC
Organism: Nelusetta ayraudi; assembly: GCF_046127955.1. Lineage (NCBI taxonomy): Eukaryota > Metazoa > Chordata > Actinopteri > Tetraodontiformes > Monacanthidae > Nelusetta > Nelusetta ayraudi. The sequence goes on from NW_027466223.1 coordinate 15,513, forward strand.
CCAAAACACTCTATGTCATCTATCTGCTGCTGCTCCAGCCACCCACATTTTAGAACCCATTGTGGGCCCCACCAGTCAAAAGGTTTGCCCACCCCTGCATTAGACCCACATAGACACATCCGTGTGTGTGTGTGTGTGTGTGCGCGCGCGTGCATGCTACTGCCTCATGAGTGTAAATAAACGTCTCCCGCAGCACTTCCTGTTCGCTTTCACTTGGAAATCTCCCCATTTGTTCTTAACTACGCACAAGCAAACACGGCCCCGTGCGTGTTTGCTTGCGTTTGACCTGTATGGGCCCTCCCTGAAGGCCACCGAAAACCCAGGTTCACGACACACAAACACACACCTACCTGCCGACCACGCTGGCTCCCCATCAACAAGGTCCCCAGCATGTTTAACTTGACCTAAATGAGTCGTGAACCTCCGCCGCCGGGAGATCACAGTGGACCTTTCAGACGGGAGTGTTGCGCAGCCAAACACAGATTAGCTGAGAAAATAAACCCTCGTCGCAGAAAGGAAACAATTTGCGACCGCCACATGGGGTTGATACATCGGGAACGTGGAATAGAATAAACAGCAATTTGAAGACGTCGGGTTGCGAAGAGTTTGCGCAGTCTTTTGAAAGAACCCGACTGGAGGGTTTCTTTGTCAGAACTTTTCACAATTGGCATTTTCCCCAGAAGGCACAGATGCTGTTACCATCTCGTTCTCCAGGTTACCGAATGCAGCCGTTTCAGAGGGCGCGTAGGTTCTCATGGACTGAGGGTGATTCGGCCTCTGGGACTATCATATAAAAGAGACATTTAGCGAGTCTCAAAGGCATAGGAAGTACAGTATGGTGGTCCGAGATCAAACGCTGGGACACAGTAAAATGAAAACTGAAATTGAAATCCCCCCCGCACCCTCGTGACACCCAACAAAACCCGCTACACCCTCTACAAGCGGTGAACTACGGCTGCTTCTAAACAGAGTACTTTTCCAGTCGCGGGAATTGAATTACAACTGGATAGTAACATTAAAATGCCACCTAAGGCTTTGTTCTATCAACAAATCCGTTTCCCTGGACTGCCGACGAGCTTCGGCACGAGTTTATTTTTAACACGGTGATGCGCAGCTGCTAAGCCGAGGGGGCATGATACATACTTCAGTGGTCCCCAGTAGGCGGCCCACCGGCCCCTGAGGTTCCAGAATGACCAGACCGGTTCTTTATTTCTTGTTGGTTGTAACCCCAAACAAAAACCACGTTGATATCACACCCTCGTCCCTCGTGGCCGCAGCACGTACTGACTGGTAGCCAGCGCACTCGCATTAGCGTTAGATTTTTGTTTTAGGAGCAGCTCGCATAAGATCCTTGTGGTTCTTTGTGTTTATACCAAAAATAAATAAATTAATAAATAAATAAAAGTGTTCTTAATGCCCTCTTGACATTTGCTTTGGATTCAGGACAGGGGTCATGTTTCGTTTTATTCAACTATTTATTGTAATTCATGTGAGAATATAAATGACAATTTTAACTTTCTGTAATTCTAGTTTAGGTCATATTTTTGTCGTTTTAAATGAAACGGACAGTTTGTGTTGAAAAGCAGTTTGTGGCCTGTTCAGCCTTGATAAATGAATCGCTCATTGAAAAAAATTAAAAAATAAAAAAATAAAAATCCGTTGTCGTCCTTTAAGATTGTATTTGAGTGGCTCTGATCCGCTCGCACGCCATCCACAAATAGTCCAGTGAGGTTTCAAGGTCGTGCCATGGTCACGTTTGATGGAGCCAAACCAATTTTGAAAAGGTCTCACTGGCTCTGCTAGGTTTTGTTCACGGTGCATAGTCCAACAAAAGACAAATCAGACGTTTATTGGATCGTTGGAGAAACGGTGCAAAAGTCCAACCGCTGCCAAATCAGTGACGGCTATGGATCCGGCGTCGGGCGAGTCCGATAGGCCTCGTGTTCCGTCAATGTTTATAAAAGCGTCCGATCCCGAGAGAACCTGGACTCAATCCTGAGAGTGCCATTCAAGCTAAATAAACGCCAATCCTATAATGCTGCCTCCCATTTAGTGGAAAGAGCTCATGCGAGTGCTGCAGGCTGCTAAGGAGCGTAACGTGAAACTTTACTGTGTGCAATACAGCTAAAGAGGGTTGGTTGGGGGTTGGTGGGCAACGGATTCATTTTACTGCCTTAAACAAGTGCTTTTTCTGATTCCCTTTTTTTTTTTTTTTTTTTTTTGCACAATTTTTATGCAACCAAACAACAAACAACCATCCAGAACCAAATTCCAGGAAACAATCAAGACCTGATTATCCATGGGAATAGGAGAGAAGATGGTAACAAAAGAAAAAAAAAACAACAACAACAACAACATCATCATCATACTTGCACCAAGTAAAAAGCCCGGAGTGCACGTCCCGACACAATGGGACTGCGAGTGGGAGCCACGCAGGACGGACGCGACAGTTCAGAGGAACACAAACGACATCTGCCGTACTTGGAAGCGGGGGGGATAATAATACTCCCACTTGGAATCCCGCGCCGCGACTTCCGCCGGCCATTGTTTCCCCCGCCGGTGAGGCGCGCGAGCGACGGAGGAGCGAGGGAAAGGGAGTTGCGGGGGAGGGGGGGCGGGGGGTACCGAGACAGACTTTTTTTTTTTCTCCCCCGCGCCCAGACCTCGGCCTGCATCAAAATACCCGCCTTTTGTTTTCGTTCCGAGGCTCCGGCGGTTCTCCTGGGAGAGTTTGACGGACAGCTCTCTGTATGCCGCTCTATTATGTGATTCCTATCACACGGGCCCCCGAATCCTCGGCGCGGCGCCTCCTCATCTCCCTCTTATTCAGGGGGATGAAAATACACCACCTCCCCCCCCCCGGCCGCCTCCGATGCATACAGACACGAGTTTGTAACTCCCCGCACGTCTGGAGGAGAAATGAATATCATCAAAAAGTGAAATGCGCAAAAAGTGTGTGTGTGTGTGGGGGGGGGGGGGGGGGGGGGGGGGGGGGGAGAGACAATCCGAGCGAACAAGAGGAAAGGGCAGCTGGGAAAAAAATTTACGGTGGCCAAAAAAAAAAAAAAAAAAAAATGGCCCGCGTGCTGCGTTCCTCCGCCGGATTAAGGGCAAGGACAGTTAATTAGAATAGATCCATTGCCATTAAACGGTAAAGGGGAGGTATGGCAAACTCTATGAATAAATCAGCAGCGGTTATTACAGGAACAGGAGCCAATAGCATAATTAGAGGAGCTAAAACTACGCTCTCTGGCCATTATTCACACCGAGCCCTTGCATGTAAAGATCTGTGTACAGACAGGGGGGGGGGCTCCATTACACTTAATTTATTCCGAGAGCAGAGAGCTTTAAGCAGGGTGGTAAAAGGGTCATTATGTTAAAAATAGCCCCCCCCCCCCCGCCGCCCCGAGCGAGTTGCTTCCAAGAGTTTGGAGGCCAAGTCCAGGTATCACAGAGGAAGTGGGCCGCCGCCAGGTCCGACCAGACGGCGGGGTCGTCCCGACCACAGAGGACGTCCGAGTCCTCGGCGGGTGCTTGCCGAGGGACCGCCGTTTCGGGCGGCCGCGTGACGTCTCAATCAGAGGTGGTCGGTGAGATTCGCCAATCCGCTCAAATGATATTCTTTAATACCTTTTAATCTCCCTTCAGACCGGCTTATTCTCCTCGGCTTTTGCGAAGCCATTAGCAAGCAACTCATGGGCCGAGAGCCTGGCGACCCGCTGGGTCTGGGTTGTAATTGGTGAGGGGGTAAGAGTAGTTCTTGCCATAGGTGAGCTTTTCGTTTGGTCTTTTTCACAGTCTCTCTTTTTGTTTTTACTGCCTTTTCTACCTCTTCTGGCCTCAATTTTCACTTAACGCGTCGGAGCCGCGAAAACGGTGGCAAGGCCGCGCCGCGAGGGAAAGTTGCTTCCGCTCTATTCAATCTTTGCATTTCCACAGCACCCACAAGTACTTCTTGTCTGGGTCCACACAAAAGGGTTCGCGGTTGTACCTGGAGGAAGACCTTTTCAATATCAAGTTTTAAATTTTGGCCCCACTGTGTATCCCGAGTTTGACCCCCCCCCGGTTTAGCTTAAAATGTGGACATGATTAAACCATAAAGACACTGAGAAATAAGTAGAGCTTCTCAGGTCTTAATGTACCAGCTAATGGTAGAGGCAAAGTAATGATACATATATGTACATATAAAAAAATGTATAAATATAAATATTAATATTTATTTATATAAAAAATATTTATTAAATATAAATATTTAATTTGTGCAAGTACTTCTGCATATAGATGCCTCTTTCGAAGTTTCGTCAAATGACGATAATACTGTGCACTGTTGTACAATGTTTTCCCAACAGGTGGCGTTACCCTCAAGAATGTAGCATCAGCCCGTGTTACCCGAGCAGTACACGTCAGTGCCCGCAAGCCAATGGTCATCGCCGCTTTGCCAGTGTAGAGGTCAAAGGTCACTTGTATGAATCTCCTGACGTAATAAACGTGGGATTGAAATATTCGTGCAACTTCTTTGTCATGACGCGTGAAAGAGAAATCCCCCGATGAACGCGTCTTCCTGCGTTACCGCCTTGACAACTAATAGCAAGCACGAAAAATTAACAACTCAAGCTCTCGATGAGCCGCTCTGGGTTTTTTTTTGGGGGGGGTGGGGGCCTTTCTACGCCACAAGTCCAGCAAAACCTCGTTCACTGCCTGAAGGTCGACCACCAAAATGACTTTATTTAAATGTGGAAAACGGCCACAATAGGGTCCTTTCAAACGACTGCTGAACGCAAAAAGGAGAAATGCTACTCATTCAAACACACCCTGCCCCGACCCAGTCATCAGGTTATTGTGGTCAATTTACCAGAGTGGCCGGCTACTAGTCCTAGTCCTTGAGAAAAAAAAAACGAAAAAAAAACCCCAACCATCCAGTCTGTAATAGATCAATTGCAGCGAGCCAGCGAGGGGCCAACTGGCAGCGGCACCTCTCCACTCTGCTGCCTTGTTCTTTCCAAAACCCTCGGCAACTGCTGCCATGACAAGTTTTTTTTTTTGCCGCCGCCGCCGCCGCCGCCGTTTCCGTCGCCACAGAACAAGCGACGTGGCACAGGAGCCTGTGTCGCGTTGCCAAGTCCCTGCTCAACACTGCAACTCGCAGGGAAAAAAATAAATAAATAAATAAAAAAGAAACAGAAAAAAACTTGGGCCGCATTTATCTCAAACAAGTCTCCCCTGCACATGTCGTACAGCCAATGAAGCTCAGCAATGAGCCGGTTATGAAGGAGGTGTGCGATCGGCCCGTGGATCCGGCTCAATAAGAGGATAAAAACCTGCTGTAATAAAGGAGATTGTGCATGGAGCCACCAGGGGGGTGGGGGGTGGGGGGGGTGGTGCAGCTGCTTACCTCTGCTGGTTCGCACGCCGTCCTTGATCTCATCTTCGGCTGTTAGAGAGCACAGAAACAAGTGTGAGTCGGGCAAGGCGAGGCCAGGCAGAACACACACACACACACACACACACACACACACACACACATCGTGCTGAGGGTGGGATCTTGGTAGACAAGACATTGCATGCAACAGGCTCATGAGGGGAGAAGTAGGAAGTGCACTTTTCATAGTAGTGGATGTCTCTCAAGTCATAGTAGTGGGATTTTCAATTGTGCACATATTTGTTTGTTACATATATTAGGGTTGTCAAACAATTATTATTATTATTTTTTGTTTTAATCGCGATTAATCGCAGAATCTTCCGTTAACTGCGATTAATCCCAGTTTGAATTGTATGTGTAAAATTCTGGTATTTCGCATTTCAAGGCCGTTTTGACCCCGTAACGTTAAGAAACAGACCTAACACGCACACACACACACATATATTCACACACACACACACACACGCACACACACATATATGTTACTCTTTGAGTTTTTAATGAGCTCTCCGTCCTAAGCGTCAGTGAGCCTAAGACAATTTTCCACCAATCCATGATTCCACTCTATTGTAAGTGGCCAATGTGGTAGCCACTTTGTTCTCTTTTCTTCGCCGTTCCCTCTCGAGTCGGTTGCAATTCTCTGCTTAAAATGGACTGAACTGCGACGCGTCCACGCCAGTTAAGCGTATTTCGACAGAGGCGGGTCTCAAAAGTCCCCCGATTCCACCGGCTGATGTGATTTGGAATCACCTGGGGGGGGGGGGGGGGGAGATCAAAAGGAGGGAGAAAAGAAATACCACGCGGCAGAAGAAAAGGGACGTCGTCAGGAGTGTTAACCACTTTCAGCCAAGCACAAAGCGCCCGTATTAATATATTAATGGAAAGCAAAGCAATCTGCTTCCACCCAAGTCCTGAAAAATGTGTCCAACAGTGTTTCAGTGATAAGGCGACAGTGGGGGAAAAAAAAAAAAAAAATACTTGTTGGCTCAATTAATATTCAACCCAATTATATCCATATGCATTTTTTTCCCCTCCCCCTTTCTTCATTTTGGTGCGTTCATTTCATTACAACAATTAACCCGCTGCAGCCGTTGTGCGCCACGCAGATAAATCTTGTTGCGCGACGTAGCGTACATCAAAAAAAAATCGCAGTTAGTTCCTTTTCATTTCCCCATATACGCCTCTCAGGCTTTCGCTAGCCAAGTATTGACTGAAACGCTTTCTCCTCCGGGGAGCTCGCGTCCGTTACTACGGTTATTATATGAGGGGAACAAGTTAGTTATTTCCGCTCAGCCTTGCAAACGCTGCACTATTGTCGCAAGTGACCTGCGAGGTTGTAACGGACAAATCTAACTGTCAGCAGTATGGTTCAAAACCCAATTGGGTCCGTGTCAGCGTGAAGGGGTTGGGGGGGGGGGGGGGGGGGTAATCCGAGTCTGAATTACATTAAAAAATTACATTAAGCAACGCAGGCCTGATCTGCTTACAACTGTAGAGTTTGCAAAAGGTCAATGAGGCAAGTTGTTGCAGCTGTTGCATTTGCAGACAGATAAACAATCTGTGGTGTCAAATCCAAACGGCTACTGTCTCCAACAAATCAGATTTGCAAATTAATGCGGATGCCACTTTAGAACAATTAAGGAGGCTTTTCTGATTAAATTCGCTGATAGAATGTGCATTTGTTATGACGGGGAGTGCCATCAAGGAGCCATCTCCCCCATTCTTTCCATCCTGTTGCCTTCCTGTCCTCATTATATCTGATTAGATCTGCGTCTGGCACTAATAACGCGAGGGGAAAAAGCCTTTTTATCCACTTATTTTCTGCACATCCAGTATCAAACTATTAATCTGTCAGAGGCATCACTTTCCGACGAAAGTGCGCGTTGTCTGGGTTTCCTGCGAAGAGTTTTTAACGGGGTTTGGCGGACGCTTCGACAGAAAGAAAAAAAAAAAAAAAAAAAAAGTTGAGTGCGGCGAGCGGCACAGAGCCGCAACAGCGTGTAGGTGAGTCGAGACTTTGTGGGACACGGTTGGCTGTCATCTTGCTAAGATTAGCCGGTGATCCGAAAGAGGTTCGCCTGCAGCTCGGCCTCGGCGGGAGCGACTGCGGACTTCACAATTGTATCTTTTTTTTTTTACTTTTTTCTATAAACATACGTATATATTTGGCATGTGGGCACACATCCGGAAAGCTGTTCTGTGACAAGACTTACAAAAATAAAGGCCTGTACTACTGTGTCCGGTACGCACCACACTTCATCACCTGGGTGAAGGCTCAGGCCAAATTGGACACGTATATATATACCTGAGAGAATCTTGTTAATTTTCAAAATAAAAGCAAGTTTCAAAATAAAATACTGCACTTGACAAATGCGATCATATTTGTGTACGTTATATTCGTCAGTATCTAGTATTAAGAGTGCGAGAGAGATGACACACACACACACACACACACACACACACACACACACACACACACACACACACACACACACACACACACACACACACACACACACACACACACACACAATGAAGGGGCACAGTGAAATGGCCACTCTCGCACAATGGTTAGAAGCACTAGCTTGAGAATACCTCAAGGTTTGAGGCTTCTTTTTTTGGGGGGGCGAGTATCTGGACATTTTAAGTATGTGATCAAAAAAAAAAAATGCACTTAATTTGCGATTAATTGCGAGTTCACTCAGGAAACTAACGCGATTAATCGCGATTACATTTTTATATATATGTTTATATTTATGCCCTGTATACGTCAAGCTTTATACAACACAAGTATAGAGGAACTCCAACATGATGGCGAAAGCATAAATCTCAAGAGAAAGCGCTGCTCAACGTTATATCGACAAAAACGTGGAGTGTGAAATGTCAAGTGTCGGGGGCCCGTGCGCGTCACCCACCCAGGTCCATGCTCTTGGACTTGCGCGTCCTTGCCACCTCCAGGTGAGAGGCGTCCTCGAACTGCTTGGTGCGTTTCTCCGACATGCTCTGGCGGGCGAAGCCCTCCCGCTGGAACGAAGTGTCTCCGTCCGCGTCGGGGCTCAGCGAGCTGCGGTTCACACAGGTGTGTGAGAGCGTGGAGGGAGAGCGAGAGAGAGAGAGAGAGGGAAAGGGAGGGGGGAGAGAGTGAGAGATAGAGTGAGAGGGAGAGGAAAAGGAAGAAAAAGACACAGCAGGGTTATGACATGGCCGTTTGAAATGGCAGCAAGCCTAATTTCAACAGCTGCGATAGATATACGATTGTTAGCATTTTATTTTGTTAATTTCTGCAGCCTGAGGTCCATTATACACACAAGAAGAACCCACTCGCTGGCTTAAATAACTGCTGGCATTCGATACTCACACTCACACTCACACACATACACACACACACCACTTTCAATTCCTTATTATTTCAATAGGTATTCCAATCAAGGATGCGTCCCGTCTCTCCCTGGTGCAACTGGGACGATAACCGATTGTGCAGAGATGTGCGATACCCAGGCGGGGGCGAGGGTGCTCTGGGGTCACGGCCACTCAATAACCCCACCCTCCGCCTACAGTATGTCTGGAGCAGAGGCGGAGCACCGCCAGGTATCCTCCGCCCCGTTCTTTTTTTTTTTTTGAGACGGTCTTATCGCTGTCTGGATCTTAATTGAAAAAAATGGCAGCAGACTGTTTTGGGGGTAAGGCGGGTAGGAGGGTGGGGGACAAAGGGCTGCCGTCGGAATTAGCATGCGGAGGAGCACGTTTACAATTAAGGTGACAACGCACCGCCTTTCCGAGGCGCGGCACGGCGCTGATAAAGTCTAATGTATGTCGCCGGCACGAGAGGTAAGGGTTTTTTTTTTTCCACATCACGGGCCACTGGAAAAAATGTCAGGGAAGGACAATATTTCCATAATGAGACACGGCTATGATATAACGCGGACAAATGGGGTATTTAATGTATTTTAATAAACAATAAACAAAAAAAAAACAAAGACAAAAAAACTACTCAAGATCCAGTGCGCAGCCTGCCTGACAGCGTGTTTTGAATTAATGGCAGGAGGGCTTCCTTTGAAAATGGTGGGCCGGATTGCCCACACCAGGCTTCCTTAGAAATACGGTGGCGCGAGATGGGAGCTAACTGGAAGCAAGGCCCCTGATCTACGGATATTCTTATATGCAAATGAGAAGCGTTCTCAGGGCCAGGATAACCAAATTTACTGTACTGCGAGTATACGCTTTTATTAATTTGCCAATATAAAAATCATAAATCAGGGCCAAATATTACACAGTGGACCTTTAAGAAGTTTGCAAAAAAAAAAAAAAAATGCCGTAGGTGTTTATTACCAGGCCCAGCAACAGACATCTACTTCAGAGAAGGATGATATCTCAATAACCAATGGCGCAAATAACACATTAACAAAAGACAAACAAAAAAGGGCACTCAGCATGTATATATATATATATATATATATATATATAAAAAAAAAAATCAATAATTAAAATGACTGCAACAAAATGCCACAGGTGTGCATTAATAACAACCCTGGAACGGCTTTTCTCCTCCGACAGTGAAGGCATCCCATTTCCAAAGTATTGCGTTTTGCAGTTTTGTTGCGAGATGTGTCATTCATCAGCAACGACCGTCTGCGCTTACAGCCAAGGTCCGTGCAAGCAAGCCCGTTGCAACGGATGATAACAGCAGCGGGTCCCACGGCCTTCTGCTCCGCATTTGAAAAATGACACCTTTTGCTCTGAAGAATCCCTCCAAAAATGTGACCCCCAAAATTCAAACTTCCCACGAAATATAAAACGCGATTCAAAGCAGGGCAGACGTGGCAGCATAGGTTTGTTTTTTGATTTTCTATCTTCCCGGAGCAGATGTTCCTCCGAGCGCCCGTCACCATTTCTAACGTCGCTTAACGGAGACTTGCAGACCTGCCGGCACTTGTTTTGGTTTTTTTTTGTTTTTTTTTGCATGTAAACAATTTTTTTTTTTATTGGGGTTGTCAGCCGCGTTTAACAAAAGAGTCACCCCGTGTATGGCGGGCTCCGACGCCGGCGTGTCACTCGACGACGCCGAGCCTGAGATCAGACCACTTGCGGGGGCCGACTCCGGCTGACACGGGAGGGAGGGGAAGAGGGGGGGGGGGGGTACGGTAGGTGGAGCAGGAAGCGCGGGACTGACAGCGCTGATGTATAATTCATTTATTCATCTCGCCTCACCATTCTCCTCTCATCATTCTCCGCCGAGCCCACCAGAACCAGTCTGCCCTCTCTTTTTCTGTCTCGGCAAATGTCATCTGTCGGAGCGTGACTGAGACGGCGCCGAAAGAGAAAGGACATATTTTCGGGCTGAATTTTGATTTCACTCACTCACTCGTGCCAGCGCCTCATTTTCTTTCTTTCTTTTTTTTTTTTTCCCCCCCTCCTTCCAGCGCAGCAGGTGCCATCGCGCACTGCCTCTGCCAAGCGGTGTGACTCGCGTGAATAAGAAAGGTGGCGACCGATAAGAAAGGCAGGACGTGGGCACTGTTGAAGCTGCTATCTGCTAGCTAGCTCTGCATCTGCCCGCTTTGATTTAGCAGCACTGGTGACCAAACGCTCAAGTTTTTTGTTTTTTTTTTTGAGGATTTGAGGATATACAGTATCTTCAGGAAAACATGCGGCCACGTGCTGATTGGAACTACTTATTCATGCACTCTCATTTCCACTCCCACAGTGGTGTGCACATGTGGCAAATGCACCTTCTTGTAAAAAAACACAATCGGGGTGTGTCAGCCTGACTGAATAATGTGATTGTAGATATGTTCGTTTGTTTTCTTTTTTTTTGTTGTTAAAGGTTAAGCGTGTAGTACTTGGAGATTTCGAAGAGGAAACGGCGACATCGTGTGGTTTCATTTCAGATTGAAGCGTCTTTCGCCGTCCCTCCCTCTCCCGCCGAGCTTGCCAGTGAACTACGGTGGCCCTGCGCACCCAAACCTGGATGCCACCTTCAAGCAGATGGATTGTCCACGCCAGACTTCCTTGGAAATATGGCAGCGCAAGATGGCAGCCAACTGGGAGCAAGTATGTCAAGTTTCACCGATATTAAAATCATAAATCAAGCCAAATATTGCACAGCGGGCCTTGAAAACAATGAACGAATTCCAAGCGAGACAAACGCAGTGACTGCGTTTCCCTGCTGTTGTACGGGGATGACCGAGCAACTACTGCCTCTTTGATCTTCAAACAGCCAAGCAAACATCTGCAGTCCAACGGAGAGAGAGAGAGACAGAAAAAAAAAAAAAAGAACTAGATTACAAATCTTGTATTCACTTTCAACCAGTAATTAATTCTCCCCCTTAGGAATGCTTGTAATAGGATAGCGCTTTCAAAGTCTCTTTGCTGTGATCCAAATGCCTCTTGAAGGTTTAGCCAGCCTGCCGCTTTCAAAGACGAGACGGACCGCTACTGGTCGCGGCTGAACACTGACTTATTCACTGGGAAGGATGGAAATAAGAGAGCGGGTTGGGGCCGTCGCGACCTCCCTTCTGAGGGAGCTAATCTGTGAAGTTGCGCAATTCCTGCCCGAGACCCTCCATCCCGCGCGCGCGCGCGCCCCTGGCCTACTTTTAACAGTGGACCCGGACCATTTGGATAATACGTTCCATAATCTCTGCTCCTTCTGCACAGTGTTTAAAAGCAATTTCCGCCATGCCGAGCAGATGCTTCCCTTTCCCATCAAGTCCTGCCATCATCTAAAATTAACAAGCGCCGGGGATTGCTCACGGGCAAATCCACAGCTTTAACTTGAATTTTACATCAACTTGTTCCTGTCTCCGTCTCCCCTCGCAGGAAGTTAAATGTGTCAAACTGCGTATCAGCCTTTTGCCGCTAAGTGGTGGCTGCTAAAAGCCCTCTGTACTCGCAATTTACTCTGGTGACTAATGTCATTTCTCTCACACCGCCCCCTTCCAGCCCCCCCCCCCACATCTCCACCCCATCTTCTTTGCCAGCTCCCTCCGCTCCGCTGAAAGGTGCAGCTCCGTTTGATCGACTTGAAGGGGCTCAGCTCATACATTTCAATGCCTCGGTGAGACCGAGACAGTGTGTGGGGGGGAAGGGGGGGTCCTGGTTGCATAGCAGGGCTGCGGTTCTCAGAGCCCTGATCAATCGTTGCAAGACAAAAATAAGAAAATATAAAAATAAAATAAAACAAAAAAAAATATAGCGGCGCAAATGTCCCTGCGTGAACTCAGGATCGTTAACATAATTACTTATTGCAGATAATAAAAGCGAAACACTTTTTAAAACATGTGAACGTGCTATAATAAATGTCTAAGATTAGCACTTTTAATTCCTGCCTTATTACTCCCATAAAACACCCTGACTGGGTTATTTTTATAGGCAATAATAGATAATAATATTAAAAGAGTTCCCATTCAGACAGGCAAAGGGGAGCAGCTGCACCTGCCACGCTGTAATCCCTCCGGTGACAAGGTTGCAGAGAGAGGCGAGCGAGAGAGAGAACGGGATCAATTAAGACCTCTTTGTCCATCAGCCGACTCCTGCGTGGACCTCTTCATTCACTCCCTGCCTGCTGCGCCGACACGTTAATTGAGTTTTACCGCTCCGACTCCCGCAGTCTGGCTTGCTAAACGAGTGCGGCTGACAGGGACCGAGTGGACGGGGACCTTTTGGTTTCGTGTGGCAAGCGAGTGTGCGAGTGTTGGTGTGACCTGTTTACTTTTTTTTTTTTTTTTTTTTTTTTTTGGCGTCCCTCCGATTTAAGGCCCGCCGGGTAACACGAAGGCGGGTTCCTCTGAAAACGCTGGAATATTTCGTCGGTTCGGCCTTGCGTTTACACGATGCCGGCGTTTTTACTGAAACCGCACAGACCGAAACTGCACATTTTCGAAAACGCTGCTGACGGTGGATACGTTTTGATTAAGGGTATTAGTTTCGCAGTGGTGCTAATGTTGTTAGCGAGCTGCTACTTCTTCAAACATACCGCGCTTCAGGTGTTCTTCTTCTAACCGCGTCCAGAGGGCGTGCGCTTGCGGCGCCACACCAGGCCTGGCATAGGTACTACGTCGTTTTCAGGTGGTTGTTTTGTTTTTTTTTCCGAGCGTCTTCGTGTAAACGTGAAATTTTTGAAGACGGCTTCGTGAAAACGTGTTGACTTTTTTTCGACAGCGTTTTCGAAAATTTACGGTTTAAAAACAACCAACACACGCATGCACACAAACGCACAGGCACATACACACACAAAAAGCAATGGATGAGCGCACAGGGTGAGCATGACAAAAAACAGAGGCTTCCAACGGCGCTTGTCGAACCGTGAGTTCACTGTATTAAGAATTATAATAATACTATGATATAACAATACAACAATATCCATTAAAATGACTGGAAACCCCAAAATAAAACCGTTTTCAACCTGCAGTTTTGATGGGTAAATTATAATCTGTCCTTTATAGAACACTTGATTCTTATTGGCCTTAGCATTGATTAAAACGAAAGAGGGAGCAAAAAAAAAAAAAAAAAAAGGAGTTTGGAGTCGAGCAGAGTTGGGACTGCTTGCAATGTTAGCACAGAAGTTTGTTTGTTCACGTTGACGCAGACCTTTTCCACTTTATATGTTAATTTGTGACTTTGTTTACCTGCCAATAGGTGTTTAAACACCACGGGAGGGAAGCGTGCGCGCGCCCGTGTGTGTGTGTGTGGAGCTTTTCTCCGTCTTGCGTGGGAAATGAATTTTCCACTTGTGACATTTTACAAAGACGGAGAAGGACACCATCCTTCTTCCTTATTCATACACGCTGCGATGTCACGGTAAAATCAGTAAAGCCCAAACGGGTCCAAATACTTGCTGCGCTAATGGTTTGCATTGGCGGTGAACTCACTCTTAGTGGAAATACAAACAGTTATATATTTGTACATCTTGTTAGACGTAGCTTATCTAACTGAACATGTTACTTTTTACATAGCTGAGTGAGCTTAACTTCGTGAAGAGCTTTAATTCAGCTAGCAAACTGTGAGTTGTAAAAGATGCTTGACTAATGTTCATTTCTCATTTCAAATTGTTCCAGTGTTGAAACACTGTTTGCATTTAACATTCAGGAAAGCTTGAAAACTTGAAAAAACTTGACACTCCAAAATAAAACTTAACATTTAAGATAACTTGCTTAAACAAATCAATAAAAGGCTCCATGCCGTCGCACACTGGACCTTAAAATCATTGGTAGCTTTTCAGAAGAGCATGCAAACTGCACGTTGCTGCTTGGTTCAAACTGCACAGGGCCTTCATTAAAAACCACCACGCACACATCAAGAGGGAACGTCAGCAAAGTCTTGACTGAGCAATACGCTCGCTGGTAGCCGTTAGCCGCTGGAATCAAGGGACGTTGCGTAACCCTTCGTAAAAAAAAAAAAAAAAAAAACCCAAGAAGGCCGCCGACGCCCCTCAGCTCTTTCTCCCCGCCGGCGCCGCCTTGGAATACGCGATGCCCTCCATCTGCTGTTTTTGTATGCAAGCGAAAACGCTTTGTTTGGGATTAGGGGAGATAAAGTGCTGCTGAAGGAGAAAGAACAGTAGCGCTCGCTCTCAGATCAATCCTGGCCCACTTTACTCAGAGAGATGTCAATGTGCGGCGGGCTAAACTTTAAATTGTCTTAACTACCTGCAAAGAATGTCTGACTTTTTCTTTTTCCACTCAGTATTAAAATAAACTTTGGCCAAACTTAGCCAACCAGTTACGCTTTATGCGCTTCACACCATTCAACGGAAACACCTGCAAATCGCAAATGCACTTAGTTGAAATTTTAGAAATATTGTTTTTTTTTTTGCTTTTTTTTCGCGAAAAACTATAATGGAAACGCAGCCACTGTTAGCTTGCGTCATCATCTTTTCCCTTTATTTCCCCTTTTGGAATAATATGGCCCCGTGTCTGATTTCTTCCATGTGAAGACGGGGGAGCTCGGGAACCTTTTCAAAAGGCACCAACTTCCTTTCCTTGAGCTGCGCTTGACGAAAGCGAGCTGCAGCCCCGTCACATTCCTTCCGCGGTCTCAGACGAACGACCTGGCGTTTCCTAGCGCAGATAACGGTATACTAATTTTGCGCATCTTGACAACCGTCCGCATTCCATCCCTGTTACAAAAGACGGCTCGTCTCCCATTCATCCAGACGAACGCTCCGCAGCCCATTAAATCAAACCTTATCTGTGCCTCTGTAAATCATCCCGGTGCGATCCTTCCTGTTTGCCTTTAGTTCCAGACTAACGAGGCGGGGGAGTCGGATACCGCGAGGGAGAATTATGGTGACAAGTCAAGACCGAACCCTCCGCGCAGATATGCAGAGCAATAATTCACAACCTTTATTTACTCGGCGACACCTGAGAGAAGACGCGCGCTCGCTTCCATCACCACCCTGGAACACGCTGCACTGTACGGGCCGTAACCCATCACTTCAAAGCGACGCAGCCGACGCTTCACATCTGGCTGGATTCAGCGCGTCGTCGGCTGGAGGGGTTTTAAAAGAACCGCGGCCGAGTGCGGTTAAAAACAAGCAACTTCAAACGTGAGCTCTTGGACTCTTGACATGAGCGATTTACGCGCACGCGTACGGAACAAGACATTAGCATGTTATCGCTAGTGGCGATCAAGTTGAATAATCCAGAATTTTGGCCAAAATGTCAAACGACACAAATGAAGTAAACTAAAATAACACAAATGTATTTCTGGTTCAAGTATTTTTTTTTCAATAATTTCCTTCATCTTCCCATGGAACCCTAGATCAGCCCTACAGACTCAAGCTAGCCGAGCAAGCGGCTGGCTATTCTGCGCTGAACAAAAGCATGGGGTGCAGCCAAAATAAAATAATGAAATTTAAAAAAAAAAAAAAAAAAAGAAAAGAAAAAATGTCAGGAGGTAATCTGATTTCATTAAAATTCTACCGGGCGGGAAAAAAAGCAAAGAAAATGGACAAACGGGAGAAAAGCCTCCTAAATGGCAATGATTTTTTTTCCCCTCCCTTTTTTTTTTTTTTTTTTTTAACAAGCTAACCAGCCACTTTTGTGCTTTGTACATTCACTGCAGGTGTGTGGCACCCCCCTCCCCCTCCCCTCCTCCCACCACCACCCTCACACCCGAGCGAATAGCACTGAATAATGCCCGCGGCCAGAGGTGAGACTGTCACAGCTCTGTACAATGCATATTCAGCGTGCACACGGGGGGGGGGGGGCTTCCTCGCTGTACTGTTGCAAGGGGCTTTAATTAAAAAGTAACAGCGCCGATACATTGGCGTGTGAGTGACCCCCCCCCTAACCCCCACCACCCCGACACCTCCACCACCGGCGCAATGTGCACGGAATTAGGGGAGGCTGAGGTGTAGGGGGGGGGGGCGCAGACGAGGAAAATGAGAAACAGTGCAAGACAGTCATGGCGAGGATACGCAGTCGGCGCATTCAAGCAGCTGTGAGTGTTCCAGTGAAATAGAAAGTGTGTGTGACACATCTGCTCATATGTGTGTGTGTGTCTGCGTGTGTTTGTGCGTGTGTGACTTTGAAGACATGAATTATTCACTATAACCCAAGGCGGTAGCATGTAGCACGCTTCAGCCTGGGTCTGCACGTGCAACGCACATGCACGATCATATGTGCCTCTGTGTGTGTGTGTGTGTGTGTGTGTGTGAGAACGTGGTTCAGCCATACATGGCAGACCTAATCCATTCAGGCGAGAGCGAGAGAGTGAGAGAGAGAGAGAGAGAGAGAGAGAGAGGGGGAGAAAAAAAACAAAAAACAAACCCTGACATCACACGAGCCACAGCCGTGCCAGGGAAATCTATTAATTCATAATAAATGAGAATGAGAGTGAAAACACCAAGAGCGAGACACGGAGAGTGTTTATCTCCGGGGAGGAAAAAATAAAAATAGTAGAAAATAGAAAAAAAAAAAAAAAAAGGAAAAACTGTGTCTATTCTCAGAGGCCGGCATGTTGCCTTGGAAAATATAAAAAAGGAGGAAGCAACAATGAGCAGTGCTGGTGAGTAACCTATGACTAAGTAATCCACTACTGTAATTAAGATACTTTTGAGTAACGGAGTAAAGTAACGGGATTACTTTTTTTAATTACTTTATCAAGTCACGATTCCGTTCCTTTTCTGAAATACTTTGCTAAGCTACAAATGTGTTGTTATCCACAGAACGTCTGAAATTTAGGGGGGGAAAAAAAACAACCGAAAACAACGGCGTCACAGATTGACGATGCAGCCGCACACCATCGTTGATGTGCGCATTGTTGTTGTTTTGAAGTCTATATGAGCAACACTGTCTCAGAAAACAGAGGCGACATCGTACTGGGGGGGGGGGGGGGGGGGGGGGGGGGGGGGTTGTCAGCAACCTGCAAAGGGCAACGTGAGAGCCCTCTGTGACGTCACAAAGGGCCCATTTCCAAAACTTGACTTGAAACGCACCCCGTCTGAATACTGCGACTACTCTCTTTTCTTTGGTAAAACAAAACCAGACATCCCAGACGGTGTCGTCAGCTCAGCCGTTATCTTTCTCTCAGTCGGCCTCCTCCTCTGTTTGATTTAAGTCTCCATAGAGACCTGTTCCTTTGCCGGGGTTGATGAGTCAAGATTGGACATTTGATTATGAGGCCATTTCAGACAGCCTGCAGACTCCCGACCGGCGCCCGGTGCCCAAATCCCCACGGGTGGTCGCACAGCCAGAGGTGGCGCTATTGTTTGGCTTCCTAGGAGTTTGTTTTTTTTCCCCCTTGACTGCTGCTCGGCCATGCATTATTTAACACAATTGTGGTCTTACACAACTGCAGATGCAATTACGAAAAAAAGAAAAGAAAAATAAAATAAATACATTTAAATCAGTGCTGCAAGTTTCCCATATTTCAATGATTTTCACCGCCTTATTTCTCTATTTTTAGTTTACTGGAAATTATTAGGTCTCATTAATAGTAAATTTGTGCTTTTATAAACAAACACACAGTAACCTAAATCTGCAGCCGGTCCATTCATCAATAATTCACGCAACTCTGCCACAAAAAGGGGGAGCAACACGCTCACCACTCGTTCTGATCCGGGACCTCGTGGATCCAGGACATTGGGTGGTCGCCGTCGAAGCCCAGGTCGTCGTGGGAGCTGGAGGACGAGCGGTCGGAGAGGTCGGCGGGAAACAGCGGCGGCCGGTCGTCGGCGATGATCACGATGTCGTCCTGCGGCATGTTGACGGTCGGGGAGAGCTGGAAGTTGCCTGGGAGCAGAGGGAAAGACGGATCGGGCGCTGAATCTGACGAATTTCTTAACTTTTTTTTTTTCCGTGACCTTTGATAGAAGGAGAGATGGCGGTAATGCGCCAGGTGAGGTCGGAAACCAGAAAGGCTTAAACCATGAGCTCACCTTCATCCGCCAGTCATTTAAAGAAATAATGAATTAATATTGCACGATTGACTGTCTGTTGCACATCTGCTCTTGTTTGTTCGCCGTATATAGCTCAACTTAAATGTTTCTTGTAATCGCTGTAACTACTGTAAGTATTGTATAGTTTATTTTTTTGTATTTCGTATTGTTTGTATATTGTTTTTTCGGGCCGCCATCGTGTATTTTCCCAATTTGGGATCAATGAAGTTCTATCCAATACTACCACACCTGATGTAAGGTACAGAAAAATGATTAAATGAAATAAAGCAAATGTAAAATACATCAAATAACCAATTATAATAATAGCAATAATAGTAGTAGTAGTAATGATGACACTACGTAACTATATCTGAGATGGGGAAAGTGAGATCCAGAAAAAAAGCAAAAACATCCAATTACAGTAGAGACACATTAAGTTAAAAAGCATGCGGCACCGAAGAAGGCAAAACTGGAACAGTCAAACCAATTTCTACTGTTTTTGTTCATTTTATGTTTTGTGACATGCGGTTAATGTCTCACAGCAGTTGGATAGCGTTTATAATGTTCGGTAACATAAATCCCACTATTATCACTCCTACAGCCTACGCACTATAACATGCAGTCCATGTGTAAACATCCGGACAACATGTTATTCCCACAATGATTTAATTTAGTTTTTTTTTTTTTAATCGCTCATCGGCTCCAAGGGCAAATGCGAGAAATGAAGGAGCCTCGGGCCCTGATCTGTATTCTGTCCCGGCTGGCTCCTCCCCGCTGAGAACTTCTTTGAATCGCTCCTCTCCTGCCATCAGGAGTCAAAGTCAATCGAGCGAGCGTGCTGCCGTGGACAGCGAGAGGAGACGACTGACGGACGGTGGGAGGAGCGGCATTACGGCGCAGATGCTGCATGTGGCGGTGTGGCGGAGGCGAGGGCCCAGAGCGCAGACAGCTTTGCGAGAAATGAGAAAACCATTTGTTTCAAATGATAAAGAAGACTAAGAACGGGGATGTCCGCAGAAAAACGGGAGACTTGGCAACAGAAACCAGACAAGGCGGGACAAGCAACACACGGCGAGAACTTACGAAACCAACAGACCTGAAACCTCCATGAAGAACAAACACTGAGCCGACCAAGAGAGACAAGGACCTTTCATACAAGAGGGCAGGAGAACACAGGTGTGAGCAATCAAGGGCAGGACCGCTGACAACGAGACACAGGTGGCAAAGATCCAAACATCAAGGGGAGACAAAAAAAAAGGCGGGAAAACTGAAACAGGATGTAAAGCACGGGGTTGGGGTGGAGGGAGACAAGACTATTAAAATAAAACAGGAAGCGCGCAAACAACAGATGATGACAACTGAGTCACGTTCCAAAAACCATCAAAATCTTTGCAATCCGCACCTGCATCCTATTACGCGAATGGGGTTCTACCGAACTAGTGAACTTCCTGGTCTTTGCTTTTGTTTCCATTATCAGAAAGCATTACATTTTTTTTTTTTTTTTTTTGATAAATCTGAAAGCTCGGGGAAACCATTGTGTGTAATCGCTAACAGCGGGCAGCAATATTTACCCTGGCGGGGACCCAACATGAATCACGGGGAGCGTTTAATTGAACTCGGTGCTGGACGAATAATAACAATATTGTTGGAGTAAATCTGAGGTGCAATCAACGCGACGCTGGAGAGAGCGGGGAGAGCCGGGCTGCCGCCGAGACGGAGGGGTGTGTGTGATAGAAAACAGCTGTGCGGAGGAGGGAAGGCAAAGCAAGTTCAGCCTCGGCCCAACAAAAAAAAAAAAAAAAAAAGAAGAAGAAGAAGAAGTCGGAGGAACGTACACAAAGCCTTATCAGTGGCATGTGACAAATAGATTTATTACAGCAGATGTGAAAACAGGTTTGAAAGACTAAATAAACTCCAGCGGGAGTGATGTATGGACGCGACACTCCCGGATTGTTTAACATGTTTGGCGTTTATCAAAGCGGAGAAACGAGACCAAACTTGGACTGACGGAGGCGGCGGCGTTGGACATTAATTGATTCTTCTGCCCCCTCCCCCGCTACCCCGTCCATTGGCCGCTCGTCCGAGCCAGCTCAAGCGGCTGCCAACGATGTACAGGTGGAATGGAGGCCATTTCTCACTGGGGGTGGGGGGTGTTGGCGTGACGGAGAGCCGCGGGTAATTGAATTCCTCCCGCGCCCGTAAATCAGCGGCCGGGCACGACGGCGAGGAAATCTCGGGACGCCAGTTAGAACGGAGCTCCGGGTTTCCTGAGCCGTCGCCCTCCCCCGGAGTGCCCAGTCGAGGGGTCTGAACACAGAGGGTGGTCAGCTGCCGGGCCGGGTTTCCACCAGGATGGGAAACATCACGTGACTCATTAGCGTCACTGGAAAGTCCGGTTACAAAATGAACGACTCCTTTCGTGCTGCACCTGAGTTGCTTCAAAGGTCCAGTGTGTAAAATTTGGCCTGATTTACCATTTAATAAAAGTGCGTACTCGCAGTACAATAAGTCATTTGGTTTTCCTACCCTTAGAATGGTTGTTGTTTGTACATAAGAATACTCATAGATCAATAAGGCTCTTGCTCCTAGTTAGCTGCCGTCTTGTGCCACTATATTTCTAAGGAAGCCTGGAGTGGACAATCCATCTGCCTGACAGCGCGTTTTGTATTTAGGGTGAGCGCTAGCGTCCTCAAATAAACCAACAAAGAAGAAGAAGGTGGACAACGTATCCAGGTTTGTGTGCACAGGCCGCCGCAGTTCGCTGGCAAGCTCGGGAGAGGCAGGGGGAGAAAGAGCGCTGCCATGTAAAATGCAACCACTTGATGTCGCTTGTTTCCTCTCAAAATCTCCAAATTATACAAGCTTCACCTTTACCCGCCGGCCACTGTAATTCACTGGTAAGGTAGGGAGAGGGACGGGGAGGGTGGGGGAGCGAAAGACACTGTCAAAAATGCAGATTCTGGCAGAATCATCGTGCAGGACGACGTGGCAGCTCGTTAGGACTTTGTAGACACAATTCCAAGGTGGTGTCTTCACTTTCTGACAGGCGCGTAACGCGGGCGTTGTCTTGGCAGGGTATGCTGAAAGTTGTGAGACGTCTTTCAAAAGTTGCATGCCGCAAAAAAGCATTGCGTTCCACTTTTACGCCCCTTTTGAAACGACGTTGCACATGTCCACAGCGGCTGCTCGAACCAGCGCGGAGACAAAGAACGATCCGAAAAGTTCAGATCCCCGCTTGTTTTTTTTTTTGTTTTATTTTTACATCCACACAAAACTGTCTCCGTCTACACCCCTTTGAAAATGATGCATTATTTATCGAAAATACAGGTGTTGCCGCGGCTTCTTCTTTCATGAGACACGCTTATTATTACCCATTGTTTTCCGCAGCGGAGAGGAGAGCGGAGGCTCGGCTGGCAGCCGCCGTGGCCCAAAAATAGGCAAGAAGTCGTGAGAATTTGTTTGATAGGAGCAGCCCGAGAGCGTCTCTGAACGGAGGCGCGAAACCCCCAGAAGCTACCGTCGCAGCATCAAGGGCAACTCCTGCGGCGTCTGAAGCTCTCGTTGGAAAGTCGTGTTTGCCGGCTGCCAAAGTGAGTATTCCAGTAAAGTTTTACTCTGAAAGTCTGAAAGTGCGTGCTTGGCTACTGTGACGCCACACATTTTAAACTCGGAAGATTCCCCGAGCGGGAAAAGAGAGGAAGAGGAAGAGGAAGAGGAAGAGGAAGATGAAGAAAAAAAATAATTTCTGCGCGCACGCTGGGAGCAGCTTTAACTCTGCTTTTCACGACTTGGCGGTGGAGTTACCTCCAGGTTGCATCAGCGACACCGAGAGCCTCTTTGCCGGGAAGGTGCGAGTCTTCCCACTTGGAAAAAAAAAACGCTCAAGGTACAGTGGGGACACGCACAAGCGTTAACTTTCTCCAAAAAGGAACCGAAGGAAAGTTTGGTGTGTTTAAAAATGATTGGAACCCACCAACTTCACTTCATTCACACTACGCGCACAAATTGTCTTTATCCACTGTCTTGTTGCTTTTGGGCAGAAGTGGAGAAAGTTGGGAAAGAGAGTTTCAACTGTAGCTCGGGCCTTCACAAACAGTACAGTGGGAGTAAATTATTAGGTTTAAACAGGCGCGAATTGAACCCGAACACGAACTTTCACGAATGTGCCCCTCCTTTGATAGATTCTTTCGTAATTGGAGATTAAAAATAAACAGTTCTGGGTTGGTTTTTTTTACCGCCCACGCAGGCGAGCGGAGCGCAGCGGCGGCGGCAATTACAGCTCTCACCTAAAATACGTTTCGGTCAAAGTGATTATATAGGCTGTAATTCTGGATGTTTGAAGAAGCCATTATTTTTTCTTTGACTGTATGCGAGGTACGCCACTACCTAACGCAAGCGTTTGGGGTCACCGACTCCCTCCGCGGCATTGAACTCCGTTTCTGGGCAGCTTTGTGAAATGACGATCGCTCGAGATGCGCTGGAACGAGTGCGGGAACATTTCGGAGCTTCGTGGAAACCATTTTGCCAACGTCTAATAATTACAAGTGATTGAGAGAATTCCAAGCGTGCAAAATTCTGCGTGAACGCACGAAAAGCAGGCTGTTTCAAAGAGCCTAACATACAAACCATGATGCTCTGTTGACCCTTCTGTGGTTTAGCGTTAACGCAACAAAGTGCGATTGCAATGCAAAAGCTTTGCTTGAGAAACGTTTAATTTTTTTTTATTAAAGCATTTAACTTCTGGCTGCACTCGACATTCGTTCTCTTCTAAAATCACATTCAGTTCGACATTCAAGGCAACGCCGGGCCAAAGCCATCCCGTAATGCGTTCAACACATCCTGGCTGATTTCCCTGCGCCGGTAATGTTCTTGCGACCTCGTGACCCCACACTTTTGAGGGGCAGCGGTCGCGACAAGGAGAAAATGGAAGAATTTCCAGAGGCGTTAAAATGGGATTTTCTCCCCGCTTCCTGTTTCACTGATTCCCCCCCCACCACCACCACCACCACCTCCAGCCAGGATGTTTCCACCGCAATTGGAAGCTGTTACCACGATATGCTGCTCCCGCCTCCAGCACCGAGGGTTGGGGAGAGGGAGGTGGAGGACAGAGACGGATGAGCGCCGCGGTTCCGGGGGGGGCCACCTGGCCGCATCCGTCTGAACGGATCAGAGCTCCGGCATCCTCGCCCCCCCCTCCCATCCCCCTTCCACCCCATCGGTCGGCAGCCGTCGTGGGCTAAAACATTGAGCCGTGGGGCGAGAGGTCACGCTGATGACCCCACTCCATCTTCCCTCTCTCAGCGTCTGCACTCCCTCTGTCCATCACACACACACACACACACACACACACACACACATATCCATATACGCACAAACACACACATATGCATGCTCACACACACACAAATGCACACATGCACGCGCATACAACCACGTCTGTGCGGCACAAGCTGGTGCGCACACACACACACACACACACACACACACACACACACACACGCACTTGCATACACATACACACACCCATGTACACACAAACGCGCACGCACACACACGCACTCGCACACAACACACGTACACACATGTACACACACACAAACACACGCGCACACACATGTACACACACACGCACACACAGCCGGCCCCTGTCCCTGTCCTCCCTCCTCCAGTGACACTGTGGCCTATTGATCAGACTTGGAGGGGAGATCGTTAGTAGATCAGCGCGGCCGCCACCGTAAAGCCGCCGCATGGATCGCCGCCGCTAATCATCGTGAGCGTACGCTGATTAGAACCAAACAATGATGCACGGCGGGAGAAACCGCCAGCGATTTTTTTTTTTTTTTTTCTTTCTCCAAGACGCGGCTTGTTGGAACCTGCAATGTGATCATTTGCGTTGGACAAAGAGGGAAAAACTGTGTTCTGCTGTCGCGTAGCACTTTCTGGTTTCGACTCTTTTGTTTCAGGCACGTTGGTCAAGGTCCGCTAGACCAGTGGTTCTCAACTGGTGGAGTCTCAGGACCCATGTTTTTTTTTTTTTTACTTATGAAGTCACGAACCGAAATTTATACCACAGCACTCAAATTTATTTGACAAAAAAAAACCCAAAAAAACGCTCGCCCACTTTCTATCATGTATCGTAAATATAAATTGAACTCCGTGTCCTGCAAAACACGCAAATGGCCAATGTTGTCTCTCGAAATATGAATATTTTAAAATCACTTTGATGATGCAGCGTACATCAAGTATAGCTTCACAGCCAAACAGAGAAATGGTGGTGGTGATTATCAACATGTTAGTTGATGGTATTCTTATTCCAAACAAATGCAACACTTATTAAATAGCAAATAAAAGTACGCAAACACATTCCGCAAGTTGATGTTTCTTTACATATCTTGCACAATTGTCTGTTGGTGTGCGCTTAGTGTGTCTGACCCAGGCAGCACATTCTGCGCAGCCAAATCAGACCGTCGGCACTGCATACCGCTGATTCTGACAAATGTCTTCATGCAGCGCTTCATCTACAACCAAGACGTCGTCTCCGGCGCACCCACTTTAAGTTCAGAAGCTGAAAACATCGGCGCTAAAAACCATGACGGAGGTGAAGTTTGAAATGTTTTAATGCGACAGCTCCTGCCTTTGTTTCCCTTTGGGTTTCTCCTCGAGCTAAATTTAAATCACGCAGCACCGAATGAACCGAAATGCCCGACGTGATCGGCAGAAAGCAGCTTTCTCATCTTTGACTCGTCGGGATCAAACGCAGTCTGTCTCGCCCACACAAAGAGCGAACTGGGTCTAATTAGACAAGTGAAAACGGCTGTGTGGGAGGACCGTGACACGTAAATGTGAATCAATCTGCTCCTTGACTGCACCTTCAAAATACAAGCTGCTGAAGGAGATCGCTATCCCACTTTCAGACACGCTGGAACACACAGGTGGTATTTTTGCCATTTAAACTTTAGCGAAACTTTGTTTGTTTTTTTCCCTTAAGAACTCAATTAATGATCAGATTTAAAGAGCTGATGTTGTTTATGTACCGTCATGTCATTGGTAACTGACTGAAATATCAAGCGCAGGTAGCAATAGCTGCGGTTCCATTGCAGTTTTTCGCAAAATAAAAGCGACATTTCTTACATTTCAACAAAGTACGATTGCAATGTGCAGGTGTTTGCATTGAATGTGATCGCGAAAAAAGTGTTTCCATAACACTTTTGCGATATACCTCTACAAGAACGTCTGAAAAACCACCTCACGAGAGCGGAAAAAACCTTTTAGCGATATCTGAGAGGTTTTCCGAAGTTGAGTTTCGTTTAATTGCCAGTTTTTTTATTGCGATATTTAGGTTTTGCGCAATTCTAGGGGTAATGGTAACGCAGCTCACGCTACGTGTTCTGTACATTACTTCCAAACACAATGAGGCACTGTGCAAATCTAGGGGGAAGGCTTTTGTGAGGAAGACCTTCTTTTTTTTTTGGCGGCGGGCACCACGGCGCAGCGAAGCGCAAGTAAAAAGAGAAAGTTCAAAGTTAATACCATTTACATTTGTGTCATTTCCCCGACTCGGGCATGCTAATAGCACTCGGAGGCAGAGTGCTCAGCGAATTAAAGGAGGTCACTCTGCCTCATCTCCCTGCAATGACGGCCGAGAAGACAGGAAGGACGAGTGTGCTGACCGTGAAATGTCAGAGAGGCGAGGGGACGGAGGGGACGGAGGGGTCCCGTCCGGGGAAGTCGCATTTAAAACATTAGGGGGAGGGCTGTCCCGCGCGTGACAGCTAGCGTGGCATATTGGTGTCCTTACATTTCCAGCGCTTCGTTAACCTGGCGGGCAAGACAGGACGGTGCCGGCGTATTCTCAATGTCTTCCATGTATCCATGGAAATAGATGGCGGAAAGCGTTGAAGGGGGCGGGACCATTTGAAGGCGATTGGACGATCCCCGCGTCGATCACATTTATACATTGCTTCAATTAGCTACAGCGCAATCAGCAGCCGTCTTAAGCTGCTTCATCGGTGCAAGGGGTATTATTGAGGGCATGGCAACTTTAAAAATGCATCACCGATTTACATTACAAAAACACTTTGAATGATGACACTGAACAATTGTAGTTGTCAGAGACTATGGACAACTGTAATCGTGTTGGAGTTTAACAAAAAATGTCAACGTTATTGTGCAAGTATAGTTAGCATTCTGGTATCGGCCTGATTTTTTTTTTTTTTTTTTTTGGGGTTTCGGTCAGTGTTATTTCGTTGTCTTCCAAATGCTCAATTTCCACGAGTGTCTTTAGTATTTAGCGGCGTGCAACATGACTTTCTGCGAACACCTCGGCGAGCGACCTCAGCGTGACCCCTCACCCACCAACCCTCTCTTCCGAACGTCGCACCCCCCCCCACCCCCACCCCCACCCCCTTCCCCCGACCTGGCTCTCTTCCCGCGTCAGCCCAGGACGTGAGCGCTCCGGATCCGGCGCGGGCGCGCGGCCAAAGGAGCCACATCCGCCGAAAAGCGCCGATCCGCGGGCTTTAATTTTCACCCCAGCGTGGAGGAGCCGTCACCCAGCAGCACTTTTCAATTAGGCGGACCGGAAAAGAGAAGTTGCGCCCGCTCCTAATGACCTTTGTGTCCAAGCCCCGTCTGGTGCCGTCACGCTGCCCTCGCTTGGGCTCGGACTCAGCCCACTTCACCACACAATTTCCATTTATTCACTTTTTGTTCCCTTATTTTTTTTCTTTTTCTTTTTCTTTCCCGTCTGTCGGCCTTTCGTCACCCGGCAAAGTGATTTCACCCTGACGTACGAGGCGCGGGGAGCGGGAGAGCGGTAAAATAACAAAAAGGAAAAGTGTCAGACGCCGATCGGAGCAGAACGTGTGCGCCTCGTGTTTTTTGGATCCAGCCTCCGGCCACCAAGTTCAGCGACTGCCGCGTGTGGGTTTGCACCCACAACACCCCCGAAGCAGCGATTGGCGTACCACATACAGCAAGCGGGAGCTGGCACTCTCTCTCCCATAGACGAACGTACGCACGCACGCAGCAGAAAGCGCGGAGAGCCGAACAAGACGAGGCCCGAAAACAGCAAAGCGCTGTTCGTCTCGCAATCAATGCGATGGCGCTATAGTTGCTTGATAGCACCTGTGCGCCCTTATTTTTTTTGCGCCCCTCTTTGCTGTTGCCATGGCGATTGTAATTCCTATAATTCATCAAATTGCACCTCAACCCCCGGCCTCTTAAGTACCCAAACCTACAGTGTCTCGCTGTGTTTTTCAGAGAGACGGGCGCGGGCGGGCGGGGGGGGGGGGGCTGGTGGTTTGGTGGTGGTGAGTTGGGGTGGGCGGGGGTCTGATTTATAATCAATAGCTGGGGGAGCGGGGGGTGAGCTGAGGTAAAAGCGGACAAGCGGGCAGAGCGGCAGGAAAACAACTGTTCTGGCAGAAATATCGAGCCCTCGACGTCCGCGTCAAGGTCAGATATGAATTCTTTAACTCGGGAGGCGAAAAAAGATCCATTTCCGCGCCGACCTCTGTGTGCCGGCGTAATGACTGCGGCCCTCCAACGTGTGGTACAACGGAAAGACGAGTGGCGGACTGGGTTCTCGAGTTCCCATGCCGAGCCTCGAAAAGGCGCGGGTGCGTAAAACGGCGTCGTCCGCGGCCGATTATAACTTTGTGGCTTCTTTGCATCAGAGCTACAAACATTAGCATTTCTACTGCCAGGTGTAAACCCACTGCTGCCTTTTCCCTTTTGTGAATAGCATTTTTTTTAAATATTAGACAGGGTGATCTTGAATACATTTTAGTGACCATTAGTGACAATAATAAATATCTATATATTACTACTATTATTATTATTATTATTATTATTATTAGCTTTTAGAAAAAATTTGAGAGCACCCTTAAAATATTGCTTTGAGGCTTTCAGGGGGTCTTTCAAGGGTTCATCAGGGGTCCCCCCCCTGCCCCCCCCAGAACCTCCCCGTGTTTTACACACTGGTCATTGAAAGGGAGGCCGTCCGCGACAAGTACGTGTCTGGCGTTCGCCGTCTAATTAAGAGTTTCCAGTAAATACCCTACCATTTGAACCATTTGTCGCTTGACTTTGTTCACCGCACCCTTTACAACTCCAGTCAGTGCAGCATCTGGGCCCGACGTGCACAGAATTTCCCGCTGCATTTCAGTTCATTTCGTTTTTGATTTGAGCTTCATGCGAGCGCCCAAACCCCCACCCACCCCCCAAGTACGAAACGTGCTCCGGGGCCGGATTGTCTGTAACCGACTGAACTCACAGCAGGGATACGGCCCGTAATGTTAACATTATTCCTTTGTTGTTTCATATCCCAGTTGATCTCGCATCTTTCTCATTCCGCCTGTCGGGATAATAAAAAAAAAAAAAAAAAAAATCACTAAAGCCGGAGCAGATCCACATCCTGGACTCCTGCAGATGCGTGCTTTACAATATGCTTGCCTAACCGTGGGATTACCGTAGATCCACGTGCATTGTGTAGGTTTGGATTTTAGTCACATGTGCGCATACGCAGCTCGGGCCATACGACAGATGCGCAGTGTATCTATTTCTGTAAGTTCCCAGAGCAGTTGAGAAACACGAAGGATCAACATTGAGTGGGAAAGGAAAGCAGCGACAGAAACGACTGAAGGCATCAGCAGGTCATTCCACACGGGCAACAACAACAGGCCCTTTCAAAACAGATCACATTGCACGTCAACAAAAATAAATGAATAAATGATGTAGTCAATTCCATTTTCTAGGAATTTCGAAATACAAAAGCGTCACAAAGACGGATCAGCAGCTCGGTCGTTCTTTCACTTCAGTTTCAGTTTCCGAATTCAAAACATACCCATTCTGTCGCCAGCTGCGTTCCCGTTAGTTTCCCGCAAAATAAAAGCGACTTCGAGAGCAAATCAAGAGCGCCGTCTTGATTTGCTCCTTCGAAAAAACGTACTACTGTGTAGTTTCATGCATTGCAGCGTTTGTGTGCGGTTTTATTTATTTATTTATTTATTTATTTTTTCTTGAGGGGATTCTGCTGTCATCTTTCAAACAGCCCGGCCTTCATGATTCAGTAATTGAGCGGGTCTTGATACACTCCGCGTCTCAGCTTGTCAGTCAAGCCCTGACGCCCGCGCGCCTCCTGACCTTGTCGGGCCGCTCCTCGGCATCCATCCTCTTCGCAACGACTGTCACAACTCGCGCGGCAGGTGAGAAGTTTCATTCCGTTTGAAAACGCTGTTAAAAAAAAAATATATATATATATATATATATATATATATATATATATATATATATATATAAAAAAGAAACCACGACACGGCGGCTAAATCAAATAATTAGATCTGCCCCGACGATGTGGAAATTGCCGGGATGAAACGCGCGTGCCGCACGACGTCGAATGCCGATGCCGCTTGCTTTTCTGCAATCAATTGCTGCGAAATACAGCCGAGAGCAAATGGAAAAATCTCGGGCCCGAGTTGACACCAAAACGCTCAAGACAGTCAATGCTCGCCGGCAGAGAGAACGAATGGGGGACAAACAGAGGGTCCATCACCCAACAAAGATCTTAATCTTGCGGAGGCAAATTCAGATTTGGAGTTTGTTGCGAATTTCACCTAGGCTCCTCGGCTCTCACTGCTGCCCCCTTTGGGGCGGAGAAGCTAGCTCTCCCTGCAGACTGACGTTTAAATGTTAATTTCAATCACGCGTGCGACACTAGCTATGTTGATTTGTTCAAATGCTTTTATTTGGTATTTCACTTACCCTGAAATTATTAAAATTATTGTCATATGTTTGGCTAATTACTTGATTTATAATCACCTTATTTGTCCTTATATTTGACATTGGCCTGATGTTATTTTTTTCCATTTCACTCATCAGTACCTTGCCATTGGGGAGACAATGAATTGCATTCAAAGCCTCCTGCTGCTCTGGAACCTGCCTCACTTAAATGTTAGCTTCTTCATATCTCATTACATTCATCCAGGGTTCTAGTTCTGCTATCCACGAGCCAGTGCAGTGTTTCCATTATAGAATCGATGGAACAGCAGGCGCACCGCCGCTACTTCTCAGGTGGTGCCGTGCAGCTTATGGATACAGAATTAACCGGAGCTCTAAAACAACAGAGTTAGAGAGTCTTTTTTTGGAGAAAGCTGACAGCCTGCCACGGGGAAGTCGGAGGCAGGTTAATCAGGGCAACGAAAAAAGAAAAAGAAAAGGAAGACTCGGAAGAGAAAGCTCAAGAAAACAAAACAAAGAAGGAGTTGACGATTTCTCGCCCGGAGGAAAGAAATAAAAAAAAAAAAAGACGGAGTTGAAGACGTCGGGCTGACACTCAGCAGAAGTTCGACTGCAAAAGCTCAGCGCTTTCAAATCCACCACATCACCACCACCCGCCCCCATCCCTCCAACTCTTGAGACGTCTCCTCATTTGATTCTCAACCCGGAGGATGAGACGAGCGTCGGTTTGCCCTTGAAGTTCCGGAAACTTTTCCCATTGATTATGGCGCTTTGATGGCAGCCACGCCTCGCGAAAAGGCAAGACGAGGAGGGGGGGGGGGGGTAAATAAGAGGTAAAACAATTTGAGCGCACTTGACTCGTGATGGAGAGCGAGCGAGCGAGCGAGAAAGACTAAAAAGAGGGAGGCGCTAGTTGCAAATGAGACAAAGTGAGATGGAGGGATAATAGATGGAGGTGGAGAGAGTGGCAGGCCATGAACCCCCGATTGATCCGGAGGCTTAATTAAGCATCAGATGCCTCTGACACAGCCTGGGGATCCCTCTGTGATCAGTGGCGGAGCGGAGCGGCAGCACTCTGGGGGGGAAGTCGGCCAGGCCGGGACGGAGGAAGAAAAGAGCAGCAGAGGGAGGAATGTGGGAAGCGAGGGCAGAGAGTGTGGATTGCAAATCCATTCCTTCTGAGTGGGCGAGTGGAAGGGGAAGGGGAAGGGATTGGCGGAGGAGATGAGAGAGTTACTGGGCGTAAACATTTGTTTTAATCAGGAAAAAATGTTTTTTCTTAATCCAGTTTGGTGAATCCCAAAGCTGAAATTTTAGATTTTGTGAATCTTTTGGCGTGTCGATGTAGCTTCACAGTGCCGTAAGTGTGAATGTCGATTGCACAAGCATGCTGGCATGCTAATGTGAGCAACGACCACGCTAGATAATTTCACTGGGTTGTCAGACAGGCCCCTCCTGTGTGAATGCAGAGGTGCATCTTTTCACTCTGAAATTTCCTTTTTTTTTATTTTTATTTTTTTTTTTATTTCATTTCTTTATATCTGACAATGATGGAAAATTGCTTGTAGCTCCTTTCGAGTATAATAACGGATGCGTGCATTCTGGAACATCTTTTATTGTGTGTAGAAAGAGAAAAACACAGCATTAATTTGTTGTTATTGTCGTTTGTTTGTTTGTTTGTTTTTTCAAAATTAAATACGTCCTCCCTAAGCTGAGGCAATCACCTTTTCTTCCATCCGCGCGCGCGTACGTACGTGATCGGTGCCGTCGATGCTGAGATGACAGCGGCGACTGGCCGAGGGATTAAATTGCCAATTCTAATATACCTGCCGAGACGAGATCTCAGCCGCTGATGTCAACTGGGCAGAATGGGAATTGACCCAATTGAAGCCAGTCGGCGGACGAGTGAAGGCGGAGGGGATTGGGGATGACGTTAATCCCTGGGAGGGCAGCTAAATGGGAGAATTGGCGTATGAATGAAGCGTGGAGGCGGTGGTGAGGCTCAGAGAGGTGAGGCTCAGCAGCCTCGATGACAGTTTGCAAACACTGATTCGCTAGATAACTATATATATATATATGTATATGTATATATATATATATATATATATGTATATATATGTATATATATATATATACATAAATACATATATATATATACATCCATATATATATACATATACATATATATATACATACATACATACATACATACATATATATATATATATATATATTTTTTTTTTTTTTAAAGGGTGTGACAACATTAAATTGTGGCGATAATTTTCATTTAAGTGAAAAGCTGTCTCGCCGGCGCACTTCTATTCGTGACCTAAGGGGGCAGTAATGAGCCTTTGCCGTGTCTAGCCTGCAAAAAAAAAAAACTGAGCACAAGAAAGAGAAGGAACTGGCGACGACCACCTCCAAATGATGTCGCGGTACCGCCGAGACCGCCGAGTGGCACTGGCTGCTCACCGAGGCGGTCGCGAGACGGGCTAGCGTTAGCCACGGGAGAGCACTCGGGCGAAGGCGGAGGAAGGTGACGAGGTCTGCGCAAACAGCCTTTGGTGTTTATTCACGGAAATCGACACTTCCAACGTTACCCTCAACATTTCGAGTTCAGTCTATGTTTGCACTTTAAAAAAAAAAAAAGAGAGAAAAAGAAATACCTAATTTTGTTTGTTTAATGGAACTTATGTGTGCAAGTTATAAAACATTTTAAAATGCCTCGGCGATGTTTTGTAACTTTGTTCAGTCATATATTTTGTCATTTTAGTTTGCTTAAAAGTAATGTGAACTCGTGTAGTTAAGTTTAGCGAGCAACCACCAAAAAAAAAACGAACTTCTTGCGAAAGGGAGGGAAGACAAATGTACCAAGGAGGGTGGTAGGGTAGAGGCTAGGTAGGGTAAGAGTGCAGGGTGCTCACCCATGCGTCCCATCATGCTGGGCAGGGGCGTCGAGCTGCTGCTGGAGCCGTCGATGCTGTCGTACAGCGAGTGGGAAATCCGGCGCTCGTGGTTGTCTTGCGAAGGGTTCGCCTGCTGCTCAGCAACCGGAGGGGTCTCCTGCGGGGGTCCAAAGAACAGAGAGGAGGGCTGAAGGTTACAAAAACAACAAAAGGAAGAAAGAAATTGTACCAAGAAATTGCCTTATTTTATCATTGCACTGTCTGTTCAACGCTCTTTCTTCAAAGGTCGGGACAAAAGAAAGTGCTGCACAAACTTTCAAAGCGAGACCATTTAAGAACATATTAAAGAATAGCGAGCATATAGGTACGTACATAAATATACATATATGCGTCAAACATTCAGCTCACATGACCAATGACGAGCTGTCTCCACTGTTTGCATGTTCGCACATGTTTCAAAAACAAGGCCGGGAAATTAGACCTTGCCCAACAGTATACTTATTAATTTGCCCCAAATCAATCAATAGTTTTTGTTTTGTTTTGTTTGTGTTTTTTTACAAAAACCTTCAAATGCTTAATTTAATGTCATTCTTATTTGAACGACTATTTTCAAGTGTTCAGATGCGAAACCACTCCAGGGACCAGATTCATCTTTGAAATATAAAATATTGGATGTTACTACTGTTACTACCGTTCTTAAAAGAAAAAAAAAGTAGTATGCACATATGTTTCTGCAGACATTTTATGACAGGTGGAGGAAGCAAAATTCATTGATTTATTTTTTTTTTTTATCATCGACAAGCTCGAGACACAAATTGGTGAAGATAAATCCTGCTTGACACGGTATATCGTTTATTTTTCTTCCATTAAAAAAAAAAAAAAAAATAGAAAAAGCTCTGTGAAGTCTACACACTGCGGTCGCAATCAATAATCCAAAAACACGGAACGTTTGATCTGAGCTTAAGGTCAGTATTTTCCGCCTCAGCAGTGTGAAACGGCCGGAGCTGGGTAAAGCTCCGTGGATTTTTCCATAGGCCGACGCGCGGCCTCCCTCAAACTGTGAGTCCCGCTAAAACGCCCCGGTGGAATTTGCCATTCGCTCAATATTTCCCGTCCTGCTGGTTCCTGAGCCCGCGCGGTGCACTCGGGCAAACGTGTCAGTCTCGACACCGCGGCTCCTCTTTGGATGTCCGACCAGCGGGCACAGATAAAAAAAAAAAAAAAAAAACGTCCCGTCCGCCGAGACGACTTTCGCAGGAGACGAACGGGATCGGTATTCAAAGGGAGCGGTGAGAGGAAAAAAAAAAAAAAAGAAAAAATCTTAAGAGTCATGTTCAGACTTGGGGAATTGAGTTTAAGCCTTGACCTTGGGGTTTCCCCACAATGCTCCGCAGCAACCCGTGGGCAACCGCGGGAATGAAATGGACTCCCGGTGCAGGGCCTATTACGGATATCTACCCTCGCAGCCGGGGGAAGTCTTGCAAGGTTAAGTTTTATACCTTAAAGCGAGCGCTAAAACACGGGGGCTGTGGCAAATATTGATTTTTCATAACGCCCGCCCGGCTCGCGCGGGAAGTTAAAGCTCCTGTGAAGGTTCGCGAGAGAAGACACCAGAGACCGGGGGCAGACAAGGAAAGGAGGAAGAGATGTTGGGAGTTTTAACGGAGAAAAAACTGAATGGAGGAGGAGGAGGAGGGAGGACTCTCAGATCTCTGCAGTTGGGCGCTGCCGAGTCGCCTTCTCGTGGGAGACAGGATATGAGGGGGGGGAGGGTGGGGAGGGTGGGGAGTTTCGGGTTAAAAAAATAATATCGTCAAAGCTGGTCGGAGCATAGAGGGAGAGCAGCTGAGCTAAACGTGGAAACAAAACCGAGCGACGCACGGACGGGAAGAGACCCGAGCGAAGAGGATCTCCGGCAGTGCGTCTCTCTCGGCGCCGAGCAAACTTATTTTCCAAAATATTAATTGGCTTCTTCGGCAAATAGGGTTTCAATAAAGTTAACACGGGGGCAAAATGCCCGCAAAATTTAATCTCTGTGTATCCAGTGTTAATTAATTGTGTGCCCGCGCATGCTAATGCCGCATCTCATCACGCCCGTTTGTTCGCAAAGTTTTACAGACTTTGACTTGACGAGACGACAGACGCTCACGCGCTACGCTTGCAAGCTATCCCCGGGCCGGGGGCGCGTATGCAAAACGCCACAGTGTATCGAAATAGTACTTAGTGTGGCTGCGTTTTGCTGAGGCGGCGCCTTATCGCGCTGAGCGAATCAGCTGCTGCCCCCCCCCCCACACCGAGGCTACGTGGTTTTTACGTCACATAATTCTCGTTTCCTTCGAGAGTTTATTTTCGCAACGTCATCGCCAAACAAATGAGACAGCGCCCCCATCTGGCTGGGTGTATCTCACTTCGGGTCGCCTGGGGCCCTCTGGAAACCTCCACTGCACTGTGCAGATAAACCGGCTCTTTTGTTCGACATCGGACGTGGATTTTTCTTCAGCGTCTCGGAAAGGAGGATCACTCGCCGCCGCCACTCCTCAGCATCTCATCTTGTGTTTAATCTACCTTAATCCAGTCATTCTCAGAGTGGATTAGCCTGTTGATTTAGGCAGATTGCCCAGGACTGCGTCTCTCACCCAGGGCCCGGCCGCAAGATCAACTACGCTCCGGCTCCGGCCGGACTTGGACGTGTCGGAATCAATGTTTCCATTTATTCCCCCCATCCGTCAAGCACGAGTGTCGTGCACGGGGCCGTGGAACCCGTGCACATGTGTCATCCTGATTGGCCAGCAGGCGGCATGCGACCGTCCCTTACCACTGCAGCAGGGCGGCCATGGGAAGCATGCAGCGTGGTGGACAGAGCAGCTCTTGAGGTGTCAGCCGGGGCCAATAATCTGTAGTCCACGGCCGTTCCCTGGTCACAGCCCGGAGCTATGACCCTAATCCAGTCAAACTCACCCGTAATGCCATAATTACAATCCTTAAGCTTCGGCATCCGAGCCCCCAGGCACAACTCACCTCTTGAGTGACCACATACCCCCGCTTTTATTGGCCTCTCACATCCACCTAGAGCATCTTCTAAAGCCGGAGCTTTCCAAAATGACTTTCCCCCACTTCTGGTAGTTGAGAGGTGGCGAGCAAAGTTTGCTTTCACACAAACACACAAAAGCACGACCGCACAACTATGGAGACACTCCATATATTTTGTCATTTTTCATATACATATATATATATATATATATATATATATATATATATATATATATATATATACATATATATATATATATATATCATATATATCATATATGGACAGTATATAGTATCAAACATAAAACACACACACACACACACACACACACACACACACACACACACATACACATACACACACACACAGTTAAAGTATGTAACTGTTTTGGAACGTTCCAATGAAAATGAAAAAATGTAATATTTCCACAAAGGAATTATTATTGTCCTCTCCAATTTTTCCTAGAGTTTAAGAAACACGATAAATATCTTGATAAGTTACATACAGAGCAGGGTAAAAAAAAAATTATGATATAATAATCGCAAGTTAACTCACGGACACTCATGCCATTAATGGCGATTAAAAAATGTAATCGACTGACAGCCCTAATATGCACACACACACACACATATATATATATATATACATACATACATACATACATATATATATCTATGTATAGCTTACATAACAATCCCTTGAGTGAATTGCTCCCTGGTCCCCGGTTTATCCCCCATTCAGTTAAGCACCGCTATTTACTTTGACAACAGAGGAGCCACCGACTCCCAGACGTCACGATCTCGCCGTGCTCCAATCAGTCCCCATTAGGACGGAGGTGGGCTGGAGTCGACACACATTTCTCCTCCCCCCTCTCTGCAAGCTGGCATCCCGGTGCTTTAAAAAAAAAAAAATCTCCCTCCGCAGTGGTCAGCTCAATACTAATAAAACCATAATTTACAAGGCCAGGGTTCTGATTGATAGCTCTCTCAAGGCTCTATCGATCAAGCCCTCTCCAGTCAAAGTGTGCATCTTTTGTTGGGGCCGTTCACTTCCTTCCCCCCTTGTCCGCCCGCATTAAACGTCTAACAGGAATGCATTTGGCACGGACCGCTAACGGGGGGGCCATTGGCATGCCGGGGAGACAACTTTGCTGCTCGCAAATGTACGGACTGGAGCGGCAGCGTCTGCTCTGCTGCCGGTGGGGCGGCCAGGTCTGCAACGTGAGGGAAACTGTTTTCGCAAACTCGGGCTGCACTTTTACTGTTTACTGACAGCCTGATCGATGTCTTGCAAGCTTAAGTGATTTGTGGGTTTCTTTTTTTTTTTTTTTTTCTTCTCGTCACGAACTGAGCTTAAAAAAAAACCTGTGTTTTTACTATTAGCGGGCGTAATGGTCAGAATGACAACCCCCCCCACCCGACACTGACTAGGCATTACATATAATCCATTAGAACTCTTTCCTTGTGCTTTGTTGAAGAGCAGTAAGCAAATTAAGGAGCGATTTTTGCACTTGATCGTATATACACACAAAACCCGATCGAACTCATCAGCATTGCCATTAAGCATTGACTAATAAAAGACAAGAATTTCTTTTTTTCACATTAAAAAATTTTTAAAAAAAAAACACCAAACAAACAAACAAACAAACAAACAAACAGACAACGAAGCAACAGTGCAGCAACTCTGAGACATAGAAACTCAAAGGCGCAGAAACGGCCGCCACGAAATCAAATCTGCGATTTAGTTTTTTGTTGTTGTTGACAAGTCACAGAGTGTTGGAGCGTCTCCGTGAGGCCTGTTTCTTATTTCATGATTGCCGCAGCTTCTTGATTGGCAAGTTGCAGTGCAACTGTCAAGGAGGGCAGGCAAACAACAAAAGGAACGCCGCGAGACAAGCAGCCTTTCAGAAACAGTCGATGTCTCCGGGAGCCCCCGAATCATAAATAACCGCACACAAAATGCACCGGGTGTGTGTTGGGTGGGTTGGGGAGGAGGGGGCGGGGGGGCGCGTATGATGAATTTTAACAAACTTGCTTATCATTAGCCCGTCTGCTTTTAGAGGCCGTCGCCATAAATATTACCCCGCGCTATCGCCAACGGGTTGCGGCGACAGACGGGAGGCGACCATCAACCACCGAGTGAGAAAGTTCACAAACAGGACGGTTGGAGGCGCCGGCGTAAAAATTCATCTCATTTTATTGGCATAACCGTAAATCTCCGCGTTTGCCGCTATCTGGGCTTCCAGATAATCCCTCTTGTGTTGTAATGGCTTCTGATAATGTGCCATAATAAGCCGTCTTCATTTTTCTTCCCGTCTAATGGTCCATTTGTCAGTTTTGACAGTGGCTCACCGCCGAAACGGGGGCAGCTGATCCAACATGGATTTGAGGCTTGGCACGTCGTCCGTTCATTTATTTCTTTATTTATTCCTCCCCCCCACCTCCCCCCGTTTGGATTATTGGGGTTTGTCTTTCACTTTGCACTACTTTTTCGGAAAAGAATTGAACTGAACGCCCAATTAGTACATTCTGGCGTATACATGAACAGACACATATTTTGGGCCCGGTGGGACATTCAGAGGGATTTGAGGAACTCAAAAGGAAGGAAGGAAGGAAGGCAGAAAAGGGAAGGAAGGAAGGAAGGAAGGAAGGAAGGAAGGAAGGCAGAAAAGGGAAGGAAGGAAGGCAGGAAGGAAGGAACGAAGGAAGGAAGGAAGGCAGAAAAGGGAAGGAAGGAAGGAAGGAATTAGTACGTTCTGGCGTATGCATGAACAGACACATATTTTGGGCCCAGTGGGACATTCAGAGGGATTTGAGGAACTCAAAAGGAAGGAAGGAAGGAAGAATGTTTGTTTCAATCTGTTTTATGGATGTGGTTTTAATATGTGGTGTGATTTGATTTGATTGACGTGAACCATCGGTTGTCCGCGTGGTGAACTTCATTATCAGGTACGGCGTCTCCTCGGCGTGCGTTAGCTGAGGTTCACCCAAGGGTGGCGCCGGTTTGCCAGCGTAGCATGTAATTAGCTGCCCCAGTTTTATGCTTGGTCCAAAAAAAAAAAGTTTTCACTTTATCAGCGGGAGCGCTTTCACTTGACGAGTGTAAGTAATATGAACGCATAATCACTTTATCTGACATGGCGTTGCTATGAAATTGTGAAATTTGAACACATTAATATTACATAACATTGAGAGCACTGCTTGAATATAAATTGCCGGGTCCTATGCCATGTACCATCTCGGAGGCAAACATCCATACAAGCTGTGCCAGCAAAGGCCAAAATGTCCATACGGGAAATATGGCACAACCCTGGAAAACCCATGGTAGAAGGCATTAAACCAAAAAACAAAAACCACAAAATAATAACAGATAAATAGACCTCAGAATGCAGGAAATTGAAAAGCTGCTGTGGCAAAAAAAAAAAAAAAAAAAAAAAAGCACATATTTGCCTGTTTCCTCACTCAGGTACT
Source organism: Nelusetta ayraudi (assembly GCF_046127955.1). Lineage (NCBI taxonomy): Eukaryota > Metazoa > Chordata > Actinopteri > Tetraodontiformes > Monacanthidae > Nelusetta > Nelusetta ayraudi. The sequence goes on from NW_027466223.1 coordinate 55,459, forward strand.
GAGTAATGAAAAGAGCCGGCACTTGACAAATGAACTTCCAAATTCAATTTACATCTGGATAGTTCATCCCGGATTAGTCTGTTTGTCTCGACTGAATGTGCCGAGCGTTAATCAGCAGGATTTCAGCCAATTACAACTCAGTGCCAACACAAAGTCAGATTCTCTTTTTTTTGTCAAACTTTGATGAATAAACTTTTTTTTTTTTTTTTTTTTTTTTTTAATTTTGCAAAACACTGAAATGGTTGGAGTGATTATTTTTGTATTTGAATCTGTATTTCAAAAAAAAATGAAAGCATAATTAATGTTTGTGTTCCTGTTATTAAAATTCTGTGAAAAAGAAAATATATTAATCATCTTGCAAACCAAAACGTTGTGTTGTGCAGTTTGTGGTGCGGACAACTAGGATGAGAAAAACTATAGTCCATGCATTGACACCTTCACGCTTCCTCAGTGTATGCAGTTATTTAGTGTAAACCAACCAAATTTATTTTAAAAAATAATAAAATGAGCACAATGCTAATGTTACAACTTGACAAATATGTCTGTATTCAGCCTATTTAGCCAAAACAATCCACTGAAAATGATGTTTTGAGCTTATGCTAATGCTAGCATATTCAAGAGTCGTTCATACAACATAGAAAAAAGCATTTTCACTGATGGCACCGCTGTTGGGTCGTGATGGCTGCAGTCATAAATAATAAAATTGAGCACAATGCTAATGCTAGAACTTCAGATATGTGCCTGTATTCAGCCTATTTAGCCAACACAATCCACTGAAAATGACGTTTTGAGCTTATGCTAATGTTAGCATCGTTTCGAGCCTTTCGTCCAACATTGCAACAAGCGGTTTCACTGCTGGCACCGCTGTTGGGTCGTGATGTTTTGCAGTCACATTACAGGTTTATACACTCATGTCACACACCAGTGTGTTTTTCAAGCTAGCGTCAACATTTCACAGTTGCAACTGCATAGAAGGTTTAACGCTTGTCAAAAAAACAAAACAGATACTGGCTATAATTTACTGGGAGCAAATAAGTGTCTTATGCAACACCTTTCAAAAACTTTGAGTTTTAGAAGTTACGCCCTGGTGGTCGGAATTAAGTCAAACAAAAACAGATCCACGCTGAGATTCAGCGTCATCGGGAAAGTTTCTTTTTCCGAAAGACTGAACACAGTACACGTGTGAACGAGGAAAATTTTATTTTCCAGTTTTAAAGACGTTTAATAACTTCACTTAAAGAACAGATACGCCTTTTGATTTTCGTCTCCGTCGGAAGGAAGGAAAAAAAAAAAAAAATTACGCAGGAGGATGCAAGGCCGGAAAAAATAATTGAAAAATGAAAATGACTTTTCATGAATTGATTTGCTTTAGCACATGTGAGGACGTATTAATAGAAACTCAGATATAGAGAGGGAGGAATTACAGTCTCCGGAGCAGCAATGCAATTACGCCGCTTCAAACAAATTGCCGGTGACCAATCACATCGCCTGAATATGTGGGGCAGGACGGTAGTTACTCAGACGAGGGCTATCTGTAGAAGCGGGGCATGGGGAAGAATTCTTCTTTCTTTTTTTTTTTTGCTCTGCAGATGTGTGAAAATATGTTTATGTGCACAGTAATTAGTTCCGTCTCCCTCTCTTTCTGCAATTGACTGATTGCACTTACATGGCATTAGAAGAAAGTTCGCTGTGGCTTTTCGACGACTTTTGGCTGCCGATAAAAAAAAAAAGCACACATTAGCTTGCAACGCGGATAACTTTATTTATTTATTTATTTATTTATTTATTATTATTATTATTTTTTTTACTATTTGTGCATGGTAAATATTTTTCTACCAAAACAAAATGAGAAGAATCTGTGAGGTGGGGAAAAAAAGATTGTATCCGGGTCATGGAGACCTTCTGGGCCCTGAACTATATTAAAACATTCTCCATAATGCTTTGTTAGCCATGAATGCATCCTTAATCACGCTCAAGTGGTTTGCTTTTTAAGGGGGGGGGGGGGTTTCAAGGTCAGTGTTGTTATTTTATCCCAAGGCAAAGGCCCTGCATTAATAGCAGTATAAATAGAACAGGTACTCCATTTCAGACAGCGGCCGAAGACATAATGCCAGCAAACCGGCACTTTGTCTGGGAAACCTTGTGCTATTTGAGGCAAGCGCTCCCTCTGACTGCAGAAGAGGAAACACCACGTGCACTTGTAAAGGACAGGACTCTCCAATGGCTGCATAAAAGCAATCAAGCACCCGCCCCATATTTTATGATAAGAATTCCGTCTCGTACAGGAGGACATTGATTGCCGTGGACAAATGACGGCAGTGAACCGGTAACTTCTGAGCCAAAAAGTGGCGCCTTTTCATATTCTGCTGGGTAAAACTACTACTTGACTACTCTCGTGTCGACCTTTGCACGCTGACAATACTCTAAATCAAGTACTCCAGTGGAAGAGATACGAGGGGATGCAAAATCTGCAGAATTGTTCCAACTTTAAATTGGACATAGCTAAAGAACAGTGGAAGAAAATAGATACTACACCGCAGTATTGCAATATATACCTGCTGTACACGTGCGTGGACACCACATTTTCGGGCTGACTAGACCACAATATCAAATGTTGGGTCGACAAGGGCCCGGTGTCCACGTACGAGAACATTATACTGCCGCCTAGTGGTGGTTGAAGGGTATAACACATCGCGTGTTAGATTCAAGATGGCCGACAACCCGTCCCAGAAGTTCAGATGGCTCCTCCCATTCCAAACGTCGACCAGGTAAAAAAAAAAATTCAAACTAATTTCACGGTTGATTCTCGCTTAGACGTGTATGGAAGTGTTCAATGTTTGTTATGGAAGTCGAATTTCGCAAAATGTGTATAAATATGTATAATCTCATATATGGACATCGTTTTTCTCAGAAACTATGTAAATGTAAAAAGATAATTCTTTGTTTTTACACTCATCAGATCCAAATTAGCCTAAATATCAAAGAGGAACTAAAAATGCATGCTTTGCAAGAGTTCGGGTCTTAGGAGGATACAGTACTGCAGTAAAATAAACAGTATACTGGAATATTGCAGTATATACAGTACTACTGTAAGATATATACTATCCTGCAGTACTGCAGTATACTGTATACAGTACTGTAGTAAAATAGATGCTGTACTGCAGAACTAATTCCTAAATTTTTCCTCATATTTACATTTTTAGCTCAGTAAAAAAAACACAATAATATTACTGCTAATACATTCAAAAGAATTGCCATGAGTTTTTGATTCATTTACATCCCACTCACAATTTGCGTGAGCGTTTTACGTTTTAGGAGGCTAAAGCGGCCGCGCAGTCCCTTCTGCACCTGGCAAGAAATCATCTCCCCGCACGTCTGCAGCCTCCTCTGCTGTAGCCAGCTCTGAAATTCTGCTGAGCGAAAATAAATAAATATATAAATAAATAAATAAATAAGAAAAGAAAATCCTCTTTCAGTTGTCCCCTTCAGGGGTCACCACAGCAAATCACCTGCCTCCACCTAACCCCCATCCCTCTGCATCATCTCCTCTCACACCACCACCAAGCAACTTTATTTCCTCCTTCGCTTCCATCCATAAATCTCCTCTTTGGTCTCTTCCCCTGCAGGCCTCCTGCCTGCCTGCCTGCCTGCCTGCGGTTCTGACCTTCCCAGACACGCGTTCCCCCGTCCCACGTCTGTACATGGACAAACCTTCGCAGTCTGACCTCCCTGACTTTATCTCCAGAGCATCAACAACGGTGCGCCGTCCCTCTAATATGCCCGTTCGCGATCCCACCCATCGCGGTCACCCCATAAAGAGAACCTCAATCTAATCTCCGCTGCCTCCGGCTCAACCTCCCGTCCTCGCCAAACTCCATCACCGGACTCGCTACCCGTGTGTGCACCTTTACTTTATTCTTCTTGATACTCTTAATACACTTCACACCGTTCGCACACTCGTCTCCGCACTCTCTGTTGCTAAGGACTTGAAAATCCTCCTCCTTCTTTATGCCTACTCCATGCGACCTCACCGTTCCACTTGGGTCCCTTTCCCACGCACGTGAACTCACCTTCCCACATTATTAAATAAGTAGATAAAGGACATTCCAAGCAATGCTGAAGTAGGAACGTAACGCATTGCCACCATCGTACTTATTGCGAAGTCAGGGGGTGACTATCGTGTCATTTCTTCGGTGTTCTTTCTTTACAAGTAACGAGTGATTTAGGCTGCCGTCTTTGCACACTGTGTTATCGCCAGCATCACCGAGTGTCTGCTCACGGCTACTTTGTTGCGTGTCTGAACGCTGGGATGGAATTACAGGAGGACATTTGCAACGATAAGGTTGTGCAACGTCACTTTCAGGTCAATGTCATGACACGAAGTTGACCCGCCCTTCAATCACACTCGCTGCGTCTCCATTACCCCCAAGAATTGCGCAAAAATCTAAACGTCGCAATAAAAAAACTGGTAATGGAAATACTTTTCGGAGAAAACCTCTCAAATATCGCAAAAAGGTTCTTACACTCTCACGAGGTGGATTTTTCATACGTATCGACACAGAGTTACATCGCAAAAGTGTAATGGAAAGACTTTTTTTTTCCTCGCATTTACGCGTCGCCGGACGTCACGTGACCAGTTCGCTTCGAGAGAAAATCGCACGTTACGTTTGGACGGAGGAGGAGATGGATTTTTTTTTTTTTTTTTTACAAGTAATCAAAGAGAAAAATATAACAACCCTTCTTGACGGCAATCAAACGCAAGCGAACAAAAGCAAACATAATTCTGGTAAAATCTCGCAGGACGAGATTCTACGAGAATTACGGCAAATGCGCTTCACGGCATTCAATGGCAACACCTGCAAATCGCAATTGCACTTTGTAACAAAAAAAAAAATTTTTAAATATCACTTTTGTTTTGCCCAAAAACTGTAATGGAAACGCAAGCGAGTGAGTCATTGTTTGGATGTGGCGATTGCAAAACACTGACAACAGCAGAGCTCCCCGAGAGCCCGCAAATAAGCACTCCTTCACCGCAACCCCTTTAACAAAGTTGATAATAATTCAGGCCAGAGAATTGAGCGATGATGATATCAATATAATTTTCATGGAGCCGGTTGGCCTGGATTTGCCGCACCCGTCCAAGCCCCCATCTGTAATGCATTAAGCTCCAGCGACTCCACCAGCGCAGCCTCCCCCTCCCCCCACCACCTCTCACAGACAGTGATGGATCAGATTCATTTCAATGGTGGCCTCTAGTGCTCGCTCCCATTCGGCTGGGTGACAGTGGCAAACTGGTGCAGACTCCCCAACATATCTGCCGAGCCAGAAGAGGAGCGCGAGGTGATCTCGGCCACCAGAGGACCGCGTTGACATTTAGCTCCTGCCTGTTATTTATTTTTTATTTCTTTAGCTAATCTGAGGGTTTTTTTTCCAACGGGGATTCACTTCTTGGTTCGCAATCCAGCCTGCACTCCTGACGTACAGTACATTGCCTGTGGATATTTCAAGACTTCTATGGCACTCCAGCAGCTCCATCGAAACACCATTGTTTTCGCACGACTGTATGACGCAAGGTTTGCACCGCTGCTTTAATTCAACGATATGTTAACGCACAGCCAATGTCACGTCGAGCGCACTTGCTTTATTTCCCTCTCCATGTATCTTAAATAAATATAAAATATCACCCTTGTTTCCACGAGTGACACTTGAGCCCTAATTCTTTATTAGCAGCTCATTTTGCTGTTTTAGGCTCTGTTAGTCTGTGACCTTAACTGTCTGCTCATTGTCAGTCTGTCTACCTGTCTGCCTGCCGGTGAGGGATTAAAGAGGACAGCGGAGTGACTGGACCGGAGCGATAGAGCTCACTGAACCTCGGGGCTGGGTCTTCCCTGGAGGGACGTGTGTCCTCTCCCCCCCTTGTTTGGTGGAGGGGAGCTGTGGGTGAGGGTGGAGGGGGGGGGGGGGGGATTGGAGGATTAGAGAGATGAGGAGGACTGACAAACAGGAATCGCTTACAGAGAAGGCAACAAAAAAAAGAAAAAAAAGAAAAAAGAAATCGGATGGAATCCAAATAATGTGGCTGCACGTGTGCGTCATAAAGAAAAAGGTGATGAGGCCGGGAAATCTTTTACAAATCATCGCCGTCGCTGTGATGCGAAGGATTTAAAATCTGTGTGATTGGACCGCAAGCACGATGTTTACATTGCCCGCAGCAAGAGTGGCGCCGCCTGACACATGAGCTCATTCAGCAAGAAGACTGGCGTTGCTTCATCAACACAGTTTCGAAGGAGAAATTGTCTGAAAGACAGGAAGCCAAACAGCAGAATCGCTTCTTTGCTTCACTTTTTATTGGTTCTTTAAATTTGCTACCAGGAACATTTTCACTGCAAAGGAACCACACCAATCAATCAATCGGGCTTTATTTGTAGAGTGCAACATCAAATTCAAGGGCATCTCAGAGTGCTTTGCACAATCAAAGGGAGACCAGCTGATCAATTCAGAGCGAGCGTGATGTGAGTGACAGTGGCCGGAAGGAAAAAAAAAAAAAAAAACACAAAACTCCGGCAGTGGGAAGAAACCCGGAGCAGACCCGATTCTGGAGGAGCGGACAAATCATAACTCACTATGCAAAATTCCCTTTCTGCGACGGTCATTTATGCCTCCCCGGAAATCAGACATGATCGACCTCAACTTCTTTTGCTTGCTACACTGCTCAGAGAGTGCGAGCCGGGAACACACAGTTCCCCTTTTGAAATGTCACAAAGCCGGGAAGGTTCTCGTTTCCACCCTCTGAGAACAGCCTGTTTTTGTGCCATTCCGACTAAGCATCAGTTCCACGGTGGCCGCTGTTGTTGTTGTGGATGTTTTCTGGGTAGCAATAGGAGGCTTTCACACACAGATAAGTGTGCGGTTTGGATGAAAAGGGAAGATCTGAAAACGAGTGTAATATGGTGCCTCAACAAAACTGCATATTCCAAAATTTAACTTATTTCCCCCGCCCCCCGAAACAATTGTGTTTTTTTTTTTTTATTTAAAAAAAAAATAATAATAAATCTTGTTGATGCAAATTGTTGCACCTGGTTCCAGCTCTGCGTTGGGGACTCAAAAACCAGACAGGCAACAAGAGGACGTGAGCTCCAATTAGTCAGAGTAACGCTAATCAAACCCGATCTACAACTGCTGGCACGTGGACTTCAATCTACAATCCTGGAACAACAGTCACACCGTTTCCCAGCACTTTATCGAAACCGCACCTGCGTTTGTCTTGATGGGGCCCCGAGATAAGTCGGGCGGGAATTAGCTGCGGGTACAACGTGCATTGGATGAAGTTTGAATCCCCTCGCTTTCAATATTTCTCTGACTGCGGCCCAGTGACATGTACACACATGACTGCAATACATATTCCTTTATCTGCCTATCCGACAAGACCATTCCACAGGCCTGCCAATCACAAGTCAGTCGAGTGTTACTCAGATATCATATCAAGGCCTGGCCTTGGCAAGAGAAAAATTGCAGAACTGGACAAGTGTGTGCGCGCGCGTGTGTGCGCGTGTGTGTAAAGTGAGGTGCAGTGTGAGGATTTGCATGGCGGTTTAGTTTCTTCACGCAATGTCTTCCTTTCGCTACCCGGGGGAAGACTGGGCGCCACTGTGCTTCGTGATTCCGTGAAAGTGCAGCTTTTATCCATTCACTACATCATCCATTTGTTAACGGACAGAATTTGAATTGCCTACGTACGTGCGCGCGCGCGCGCGTGGACACCATAGAAGTCAAACGCAGGGTTGTTCTTGGGAGTGGGAGCGTCTTGTGCCACGCGACAAAATGCAAGACACGGCAAGGAGGAACAAGACCCCGTGGCACCGAGACGACAAAGTAGGCATCTTGGCTAGGGGATCTCGCACAGCTGCGTTCCCACGACAGCGTTTCGCAAAAACATAAAAGGTGGCATTTTTGAAATTTGGACAAAGTGCAATTGCGATTGGTGCAGGGGATTCCGTTGGATGGGGTGAAGTGCACACGCCACAATTCTCATAAAATCTCCAGATGCTGCTGTTGCTGTGAGATGCTGTGTGCATCTGGAAAAACTGTATGCGTGCGTGCATGCATGCACATATGTATGGAGACATACGCGGGTACGTGTGTGTGTGTGGTAGGATTACCTCGTCGTTCTTGGACACCAGTCGAGCAACAACCAGCTGGATCATCCCTCGCTTGTTGCCCTCAACCGACATGGACTTGCGCAGCGTTTCCATGGCGTCCTGGTTGGTCATTCCGTTCAGCGGCTCGTTGTTGACGGCGATCAGCTGGTCGTTAACGCACAGGCGCCCATCCTGTACGCGCGTCAAGCGGAGGGCTAGAAAGTTAGGAGCGGCGCGTGCTGTGTCTACGCGCACTGCCGACTGGTGGGCCCAACTGGTTTGAGTCGTGCAACAACAGTGGAGCGATGCGGATTTACTTGCCTTGCTAGCAGCGCCTCCATTAATAATGGACTTGACAAAGATGCCCAGATCGGTGTTGTTCTCCTTGGACCGGTTCCCCTTGACGCTGACGCCGAGGCCTGCCGAGCCCGAGTCGTTCAGCGGGATCTCGAAAGTCCTGAACTCTTGCGCCACGTCTGACGTGAACACCATGTCGTCTTCATCAGACCTCTAATGAAGAGGGGAGGGGGAAGAAAGTTAATTTGCTATGGTTTTGCAAAAATGGATACAACGCTAATGCATTATTAATTGTATTTAAACTGTGACAGAGAGTGGGGAAAAAAAGGGGGGCAAATAATCTGCATAGTGTGCTTGCGGATGCCTGGTTGGCAGTAGAAGAAGAAGAAGGCGGAGGAGACGAAGAAGAAGAAGAAGAAGAAGAAGAAGAAGAAGAAGAAGGAGAAGCAACACACACATCTAACAGCTCTTATTGTTGTTAATTGTCTTTCTTGCTGAGCAGGTCTCTTTTAAATTCCAGTCCAACACCACCTTTTTTGGTACCCGGGCAGTTTGGCAGGACGGTCGGAAACGCTGCAAAAAGGCAGGTAGCAATTTTGGCTCTGAAGCGAAAACTAGATTCCTTTGAACGCTCCTTTGAGGGATAATTGTGAGAAACCCGGCTCTCGTTCTCTTCGCCATCCTGAGGCCCCTTTTTTTTTTTTTTTTTTCTCTCGACGTTTTTCCGCAGCGTCCATGTCGTACAACCCCACCAAGGAGGGGGTGAACAAAGGTTCGTTCCAACTGCCAGGGAGGTGCGATTCGGTTACTGCCGGATGTATAATTTAGCGAGATGGCGGCCCATTTAGCGGGCACTCCTTGTCTCGTCCCCTGACAGTATCCACTGTTGTCTAACAAAGTGTACTTATTTTTCTTCTTGCTTGCGACAGAGAAAAACAACATTGTAGTCGAGAGGAAACAAATAAGAACAAGTAACAACGCAGGGACCGAGAGTGTAGCGAGGTCGAGGGGGCTTTGTGACTCCCGAGCACCAGACAGTACCTGTGACTGGATCCCATTATCTTGTCACGCCCCTTAATGGCATAAATGGCAACCAGACATAAAGCAGGAAGAGCAACGTAATGGTCTCAAGTCGACGGGAACTCTCTCAAGAGCAATTTAATTGCGTGATGTTCAATGGTTGCAACGTTGCTCTGTCCATCAACGCAGACGAGGAGCAGGAATCAGTAGCAGGTCAGAAGTGACCTGCTACCGCTATTTGCAGTATGCGACCACGAGGTGAATCTTTCAAGCACACGATGCATTAATCTCGTAATATGTAAAGGGGCCGGAACCATTGTGCAACACGCAGGGGCATCTGAAAACCGTGTTCAAAAGAAAAGAAAAGAAGAAGAAGAAGAAGAAGAAGAAGAAGAAAAAAGCAAGGTTCATTCTTGGTCTTTTGATAAAAGACCATAGGTCTATAGGTGAATTTTTTTGAACAAATTATTTTACATACTCATAAATGCAAACGTAAGAGGCATGTTTTTAAATGTGAGAATGAGAAAATACAGATATTTGTGTACAAATTTAGGGAGTAAAAGTAAAAAGTCTGTTAAGTGTTTCCAAACCTCTGTTACCAACTCAAACGTTGATATGCAATTAAAATACAATTAATTACGATTGATTAATGAATTACAAAGGCCATAATTAATTTGATTTTTTTTTTTTTTTTTTAATCAAGTCCCACCACTAAAATAAATACATAAATACCTAACAAGATGCAGCTCAGCACAGTTATTCCTGTAGCAGTCACATCCACAGGAATAACGTCGGCAGTTGTCAATCCCAAAACCTTCCAATAAGAAAAAAAAAAAACCTAGAGAGCCCAGGTGCAAGTGCCCTTCACAGTCACAGTCGCTCAGATAAAGACTGAGGCGGAGCAAAGCAGGAAAAGACAGTGGTGAGGAGGTGTTTTCTTTTTTTTTTTTTTTTCTTCTTCTTTTTTTTTTTCCTCACCCAAGAGGCTGAGGAGTTATTAGGATGCAGCGGTGCATTCAGGTGGAGGCTCTTTTCAACACCCTCTGACTGAGCCCCTATTCTCCAGACAGCCACCCCTCCCCCACTCACCCAACCCCCATTTTTTTTTTTTTTTTTTTTTTTTTCCTTCTCTCCAACCTGCTTTCGAAACGGAGGCGCCTCAACTCCGCACCTCGCAGATTGGGCTTTCTTGTCTTAGCCACCCCCCCGCCCCGGCCCCCCCCGCCACTTTCTTTCGCGCAACTCCTCGGAATTCATTTAATCACTTCGCATCTCGGCACCTCCGGAAGGAGCCGCCGCGTGTCGGGGCGCGACCTTGCCGCGCAGAGTGGATGGCGGGGACAAGGAAACAAGACAAGGCGAAACAATTCATTATCCGCGGGAGGTCGGCAGCGCCGTCCAGGACGACCGCGGCATTAACCAGAGTGGACGTTCCACTCACCTCTTATTAATAACCAAGGGCCTATTCCAGCCCCCCACCCCCCCCCCCCAAAAAAAAATGATGAGAAAACACTGGAGATTGCCCTCGACTGAGCCTGTGACCATAAAAGTGTGCGCCTGTGTGTGTGTGTGTGTGTGTGTGTGTGTGTGTGTGTGTGTGTGTGTGTGATTGACAAAGCACATTCCAAGATGAACAAATAGGGGGAATAACCGCCCACTCAGGGCTGTGTTCCGGGAATAGCTCGGAGCGAGAGCACAGTGTAACATTTTCATCAGACAGGAAACGAGCGCCGCCAGCCAAGAACGAGTTTGTCAGGCTGCCGAGCGGGCGTCCTCGCCTCAGCTCAGGCGGAGCCGGGATTCGACGTCCGCCGAGCGGCGGAAGAAAGAGGGGCCGACGCCGCGAAGCCGAGCGAGCGAGCGAGCGCCGGGGACGACCGAGGGAACGGATGTAAAACTTTGGCGAAGTACGATTTTTTGTTTTTGTTTTTGTTTTGTTTGTTTTCCGCAGAACTTTTTCTCTCTGTATACACACTGGGAGAAGAATCACTTTTTTCTTTTCAACACTGTACCCTGGAAGAACCTCGCGCAAGGAGGGAGGCGAAGTGGCCGTAGCTGCAGGCGAGCAGAACCTTAATCCAGGGAGATCACGTTTACAAACGTCTTCAGGTGGCTACTGGAGAACGTGCAGAATAAAATTGATATAAAAACAGGTGCATACTTCAAAATCAATTCATCTGAATCAGGTCATCAGGTCAATATCAATTTTCAAAGTCAATGCGTGCGATATTCGAAATGGAACCATTTGTGTTTCCACTGTAAACCGACGCAGGTAAGGTAAAGGATGCCATTGCTGCATACGAATATGCAACTTTATCGCTGTATCATTTTTTCTTCCTAGTCGAAGCTGCGCAGGCACAGCGCACCAAACAATCAGGCCCCTGACTTGTTTGCTCTGTGAATGGGCCAGCCAGTTATTACAAACAACGCAGGCGACCTTGCAGCAAGGTAACGCGCTCACAGCCCATCACACAGAACAATGCCTGCTCACTGAGCGTGTTTCTCCCTCGCTTAACTTGCCACGTGCTAAAAAAAAAAATAAGAAAGTTGTGGATTTGGGGTAAAGTGGCCGTCAGACAGACGGAGACACATGGAGAAAAAAAAAAAAAAAAAAAAAAAAAAACGAAACCGAGGTGGGGGGGGGAAAAAAGGGAGAAGAGAGTCCAAATAAGTCGCAATGTTAACCATTCACACATAACCACGGGTCCTCTGCACATCACTGCCTAAAACAATTAACACCGCCGGGGAACTTTGTTCCACAGTTGGACCCGATTCGGTGACATAAAGGTCACTGGGAACAAATTTAAACGCGCTCAAAGAAATCAGCCATGGGTGTAATTGCCAAAAGTGGAGCATGTGTGATAAGTATTGTTACACAAATTTCCTTCGGCGCCGTCACCGCTCGGAACATTTGTTGACAAAAGGGGCTGAATATTAAATGTCTCGCCGGCTTTGAACGCACGCGGCCCTTCTTCAGAGCTAACGTGGGCCGTCGATGGGCTGTTGCACAACACCGGGAAGAAAAGGCGGTGGCAATTATTATTATTATTATTATTATTTTTTTTTTTTTAAATCTAAGGCCGTGCACATGTTGCGTAAGCGCGCTGCGACTTCTCTCCAATCGCAATCGCCGCATATTGGTGGAACCAAAATTGCCTCACAAGGGGCTCCCAAATGAAATTATTTGACAATAAATCTTTCACCCGTTGTACGTGAATTCTTTTTTTTTTAACAAGTAATGGGGACAAACAATGGCTGGACGCGTTACCGTATCCAACAAAGTTGTGACACGTGCTAGATTTATTGGTGCCGTCATGGGCTTGCTCTCACGGGTCCGCAGAATGTGCTGCTCGTTAAAGTTTACTGTCCTTTCCTTGTGGCGTGACAATACTCTGAGTAAAAGCCTAGCAGTGCACTCGTAAAATTCTTGTTGGTTCTTAAGACAAACAAAAACATTTTTTGTGGCTCTCGTTTTCGATTTTTCGCTTCTGTCCCAATCTGGCCACACCATTGGTGAGCCTACGGCGTGTTCTTCAGTGGGTAGCACCTTATGTATGTATGGTATGGTATGGTATGGATATGCCATAAAACATTGCCAGTGGGCAGACCAATCAATGAATACTGGGGAGGTTGTTTTCGTTCTCCAGTGGAAGCTATCACAGGGGTGGGCCAACTTTTTGACTGGTGGGGCCCCAATGGGGTCGAACATTTTGCATTTACGCCAATTGAAAATGAACTCAAGTGTCACAACAGAATCAGTGTCTTTGAAGCTCCACGGTGCTTAGCTCTTCATTGAAAACCCTCTTAAAACACTGAAGATTTTTGATGAAATGCAGCTATTAACTACTTACTATTCGGCGGGCCAGATTAAAAAGCTAAACGGACCGCATATGGCCCCGTGGGCCATCGTTTGCCCGACTCTTGTTCAGAAAACAACGAAGACACCGGCTTTAAATGTGAGTGTACAACCAAAAATCGAACCTTTATTCTATGAGCGACGGGCTTGCACTGAATCAAATAAGACACGCGGATGTTTAGCACCTGAGGACGGATGAATGCAAGGCAGAGCGGATTCACGTCGACAAACAGATGGCCCCCATTTCCAGCGGCGCCGCGTCCGACGGCACAACATCATCGCGTTGAGCTTTTATGTGTTCCGAAAACAGAGGCTGAATCCCGATCGAGAAAGAGCGGCCGCGTCAATGTAAGTGCCCTTTAATTACCTTGTTTATCAGCATATAGCACAATGCTTTGGTGCGCACGCTCCCGTCCTACCCGCGCGCGCTGACAGCGAGTGTAATTATGTGAACAGATGCTGGAAAAGTGCTAAACGAAAACAGGTGGCGTTTGCGAGCGGCGGGGGGGGGAGGGGCGAAATCGTTCACCCGGGGGCAGCGCGGCGGCGTTTTTTTTTTTTTTTTTAACCGCGCTCGGCGGGCGTCGCCGGTCGGTTTCCCGCGGAGAGCGTTTGTGATCTCTGCACTTTGCACTTCATTCCTTTCCATTTGGAGTCAAATAAATCAAGACAAGCAAGGACTCCACGACATTCTTATGGCAGAAGAGCATGTTCAGATAAGCGGGGAATAGGGAGAGGGGTTTTTGTTTTTTTTCCCCAAAGAGCTCTTGGACGTTTCGGAGGGGAGGGGGGAAAATTTTTTTTTAATGGCACTTTTAGCAGAGGGTTTGGATAAATCGACTTTCCAGGAGAGGATTGTTTTTTGGGAGACGGGGAAGAGATCTTTGGTGCCATGGCAACACATTGGAGCCTTCACCCCCCCCCCCCCAAACCACCGTGCCCTATCATTTCAGACATCCGTAGGTATAAAGTGGGGGGAGAGTGACCTCTAAGATGATTTTCCGTCTGCCAAAAGGGTCCTGAAGAGCTCTGCAAAGTCACAGATGCTACGGGTGATTACAGGTTGCCAAACCGCCGCGCTACACTCTTTCCCTCCAAATGGCTTTTCCTGCAATTTGACTTCACCTGAGTTTCAGCCGTGCTTTGTGAACAAATTTCGACCCGGGGGGGGGGGGCTATTTTAAGACACTTACAGAAGCCAGGCAACTTGCTGATTACGCTCAATTATACCTTGGCAGCCGGGGTTTTTTTTTTTTTTTTTTTTAATGGCATTTCAACAATTGGTTATTAAGAAACTGCTGCGAGTCATAGTTGGAAGGAACAGCTAGCTTGCAAGCATGGTCCAATATAGTAAAGGATAAGACACAGGAACGAGCCATTTAATACATAAGCACTTTAAAGGCCCTACATGGAAGACTGTCTCTCCTGATTTATTAGCAAAAGTTGCAACAAATTACATCATCCCTACATTGAAGCATAAAAGCCATTACTCTGAAAGTCATCCAATTATGTTAACACCAAGGGTGTCATTTTTTTGGCATGGGTGCGGATAGCTCATGGCTAAATGCAGCACTGTTTATCACCTTTTTTTTTTTTTTTTTTTTTTTTTTACAGCTGAATAGTACAAATGCTTGATCATCTTTTTTCTGCTGTTGTGGGATTATTCGGAGGTTCAAGTCGTATATGCGATTGTGGAACAATGTAGCACGTTCTGTATTTTTTTTTTTCTTTAATTGTAGCATTTGTTTCTTTCTATGCTAATCGGAACTTCCAAAAGTGCTACTGCATTAAAGTCTTTTCAATTTTTTTATTTCTTTAGATTGAGTGATTTATTTTTTGTCAGTTTTGCTGTTCTGACAGGAAATACAAGATGGACATTTCCCCAAATTGACATCCAAAATCTATTTGAGAAATATGAATATGAGTACAACAGTGAACTTTGATGGAATTATTTGCTAGTTAAGAGTGTCGCAGAACCTTTCGTCTTGTTCTATTTAGTTTGGGAAATTGTCTTGCCAATGTTCACAAGCTGTGTTTAGCAAACAGAATCTCGAGTATGGAAACTCTTCCAATGACACTGATTGGTTCTGGCATACTCACAATAGTCAGATTACAGCTAATCAAAGATGCATCTGGGGAAAATCAGACTCAAAATATCAGCCACCCCAGTTTCTTGCGAGGATATATTAAAAGAACAATAAGGACAAAATTGAATTGTAGCTTTCAAGATGAATGCAGGAGCAAATATTATCAGCTCGGATGATTTTTTTTTTTTTTTTTTCATGCATGAGTATTAGCTTGGCTCTAACTCAACAGACGTGTTTGTCGTTGAATTTCGTTAAAAAAAAAATTAAAAAAAATCGGGGCACAGTGTTTTGTTTGTCTTGTATCAGTTCATTTCTCTCTCTACTGACTTGGTAAATGGATCTCAGCAGCAAAGGAATCAATACAGCCTGATAAGTCCGCACGTCTTTCCAAAAGTAAACTCACCGTTAACAACGGCGGCCAACAAAAGCCCGGCTGCGCGAGAAAATGAAGGCTCGGGCCTCGAGATATCATCTGCTGTGAATAATTGCGCAACAATGGCGGCGATTACCTTGAGCTGAAAGAATGAAGATAATGGAGCTTTAGCCGTACGATGAGTCAAAGGATCCGCTGCGTGCGAACGAGCGGCGCAGAAACCTAAATAAATGGGGTCGTTTCACCCTGGGAAAAAAAAAAAAAAAAAAAAAAATTCACTCGTGGCTCCAAATGCCTGAATTACAGCCTGGTGGTAAAGTCGTGGCTCGCCGTCGGGGGAAGGAGTTTAAAAGCGGGCCACACGGGGTTGACGCTTTACGGAACAGCCAATTATTCCGCCATAATAGTCAGCAACGCTGTCACACATTTGTCTAGCGCGTGCTCAGCATTCGCTCCGGCCATAAATCCGGCGGTTCCATCAATCACGGGGGCCCTTAATTAATTGTGCAATTAAGATTCTTATTGCTTGGCAGATATAGCGGCTAATGGATAAATGACAAGTGCGATATGATCATAAAGAGGGCATTTTAATGTACTGTGTCACCGCTCTTATGCGGCCGACAGCTTTACAATGGTGGTGCGGCCGAGCCCATTTGTTCCCCACAGTGCAAGTGGAAGTAAAACATCTTGTTCGTCTGGAGCCGGGGATTAATGTCGGGGCGGGTGGGGGGTGGGGGGGCAAACTGTTATGTATTATGGCACATGTCGCTATCAAAGCCCATATTCTCTCTCGTTTTTTTTTCTTTCTTTTCTCATCTTTTCAGTTTATGACAATCCATCACATCAATGCCAAGGTCGTATTGAGGGGTTGCAAGTCAGCAGCGAGGGATGACGAGTTTTCAAAGGTTGACGGTAACGGAATAAATGATAAAGTAAATAGTTCCAGATTCTATGCCATCGATTTTATTTTGGTGACTAATAAAGAGACGATTAGACCTACGGTCCGACACCTCCATAAATACCGGACAGCGATTAAACCTTTCAGTCAATCCGTCCCTGCTGGTGGACCTTCCCAAATCTCCACCAAACTCAATGAAATATTGATTCATTAGTGGCAGAGCGCGCGCGCGAGCTCTTCCCGTTCCGTGAACTCATTAACGGTAACAAACTGCTGATAACAGATGGCATTTCTCCGATCTCAACCCCGAGGCAACAGGTGGAATCATTCGTCACCGCTGGCGCGGGGTTACAGAGGAGTGAGTCGCACGGCTGCGCGCGGAGCGTGGCATTTAACGCGGCGACGACGCAAACACAGTCTCTCCTCGGCGCCGGGTGAGGTGAGGCTTGCAGGCTCCAGTGGCGATGGAGTGGATAGCGAGGCGCAGGTGTGCTCAGGTGCACCTTCATTGCTGCAAACGTGTAGGATTAGATTTAGGGCTGTCGGGGTTGACGCATTAATCGCGATTAATCATATACAATCCATAATATGTTTTTTTTTTTTTTTTTTTTTTAAATTTAAATCGCATTTCAAACGTAAGGCCGGGTTCACACCGGTAGCGGAAGCACCGCGGAACTTGCTAAGTCTTCAAAATAAAAGCAACTTTCAAAATAAAATACCACGATGGAGAGATGCGATCATGTTTGCGTACGTTGAGAGATTGCGAGAGAGATGAAAACAAGCAAACAAACACGAGCATGCACGCACACACACACGAGAGAGAGCAACAGAGTGGGCTGGCTACGGGGTGGGGGGTCGGGGTTTTGGGTGTCTAAACACACAAACAAACAGGGAAAGAGCGAGAGAGAGGCAGAGAGGAGTTGCTGTCAAGTCAAGATAGACGATGTGAAATTGATCATGATGAAAAAAAAAAAAAAAGCTCTGAATGGGAGTAAAACAAAGGCTGAGCAGAAGCAATGTGCATCTGGTGTGAACATGAGAGCTGCGGCTTGAGCGCAATTTTCGTGGGTGCTTCCGCACCCAGGGTAACCATGTTTGTCCCTTTCAGTAACCTGTAGTCGACCCCTCTGGCCGATTTCTTGCAAGAAATACTTTCCATTATGGGGTTAAAACCGCCTTGAAATGCAAAATAACAGAATATTACACATGCAATTCAAACCGTGATTAATCGCAGTTAACTATGAAGATTCTGCGATTAATCGCGATTAACAAAATTAATCATTTGACAGCCCTAATTATATATTATATATATATATATATATATATATATATATATATATATATATTATGTACACGAGTTTGACTGGATTTGGATGTGATCAGTGGTGCCGGACGGGTCACAACGGATGCATCGGAGGCCGTGAATACCAGGAAATGAGAGAGAAGGAGTGCACGCAGGGGGACGGGGAAGGTTGGTATCAGTGAATAAAGGGAGGCAACAGAAGACATCTGCTGGGTTTGCTGTTTGTTGAGTAACTTGGGAAAATGTACCAGTGCACTTTGTGACATCAAAAGGCTCTACACTCAATACTTTGGCACACACTTTCGCGAAAGTGGAGCAAGCCGAGAAAATAAAGGATCGACTTTCCTCTTTCTTAAGGGGGTTCGCTGACAGGCTGAAGAAACTGGTTATTGTTGGGAAGCTTGGGTAAAAAGGGAATTGAGAATAACACGAGTCCTTGGAATGATTTCCACAGAAACACAGAATCAACTATTTCAAGCATCACAGCCCTGGTAAAGTAGGCCGTGGTTGACACTAGTTAACCGCAGTAAGTTTTACACACACCAGTATTATGCGCTGTTCTTGTTTTCATGGAGTTCATTCGAAGGAGACAATGTTGTTACAGAACGCTAGAGGTGACTTTTACATCACATGGAACCCTAAATGTCTTGTCTGCCTTTTATCTCCTTTTACTTTGAAATTGAAAAGGTGCAACTTTTACAAAATATAACACTGAATGAAAATTTTATTTCAAAGCCGTCTTGCATGAAGTTCTCTACCTCCTTCAAACATCCTCCAAACACGAAGAGGGCACCGATAAATACTAAATACCTCCCTTTCTTGCTGCTCGAAACGAGTCTTTCGGAATCAAAGTCTTTTTTTTTGCACCTCACCGCCGATGAGGGAGATAAAAACACTCAAACAAGAACAAGAAGGTCGCGAGGTTCAACTCTCGGAACCAAACATTTCACCCAACGCCAAACGGAAGTGAGGAGGTCAAAGTCCCCGGACGAGGCGTACTGTAAAACACTTTTCGTTACGGAGGTTAAGAGTTTGAAGAGCAGAAACAGACAAGAGAGGCACTAAAGGGCAGGCTTATTAGCCGCGAGTCCAGTCTTTGCTAAAGGTTAAAGCTGTTCTCTGATACAGCATAATGTATCTGTCGGAAAATGTGCGCTGACATCGCGGAGCGGAGAGAGACGGAAAGTGAGCGGGCGGGGAAGTGGCGGCAACGCCCCTCTCGTTTTTTTTTTGTTTTGTTTTGTTTTGTCATTTAACCTTTTCTTTTCCCGTCGAGGAAGCACGGATTTATTGAGAGCTGCACGGTGCCGGTTATCGCCGCTGAAAGACTGTCAAAACGCAGTCTGGCCGCGCTAATTAGAGACGCCACACAAACACGCCGGGAGGTTAAATGAGTACCTCGGGAGGGTGTGTGCGTGTGTGTGTATGTGTATGTGTGTGATGTTTAGTTGTCAAACAACTAAACATCCATGCAAATAATGTTCTTTTGGTTGCTTTTTTTTTTTTTTTAATGAAACATCAGTTGGCAAATGTCAACCTGTGTCCATAGATTCTCGCCGATACCGGTTGTACACGTATGTTTATGACAATTTGGTGAAATTTTTGTCTGTAATGCAGTGAAACTTGCGACTGTCACCCCATGTTCTCGGGAAAAACCATGCTGAGGAATGTTGTTCTGTTGAACAAAAAAAAAAATCGAAGAAATTCAAAAATGAGTAATAGCCTTATTACGTACTCGGTATCGGAAGTACTTGTACTCTACTTGTTTCCGTAATAAAGTGCCATTGGTGCATCCCTAATTATATTACATTATATCATATTATAGTATATAGTTGTAAGTATATTTATATAACTTGAATCTTCTATCGGACTTTTACAAATGTACTTTTGGGGCCTTTTCACTCTTTATTTTATAGGACTGTTTTTGCAACAGCACCGCGGAGAAACGTGACAGCGAATCAGAGAGGAGGAAAGAGCCAAAACACCACGGAGCGAGTGGTGACACGTTAACTATCTGTGTGATGATGAGACAGTGTCTCGCTGATGGACTGTTTCTCATGGTGTCACGCCTGAGGAGCGGCACCATCAGTCCTCGCTGGCTGCACACGGTGCTGTGCCTGACAGCTCGGGCATGTCCACGCCTAAATCACCCCCAAGCCCAGCCAGGGCCCTTGGCTCAGTCTTTGCAGCAGACTAGATAAAATGTTCTCATTCAAGAGCCATAGCTGCACTAAACTGCTGGGAATACTTGAGATGGTGCAGTAAATGTGTGTAGCGTGACGGTGGCGGACGGGTTGGTCTGTTTGTCTTGGGTTTGAATTCATTGTGTTTCCTTTATGTGATGATCGTCCTGCTGTGTCTGACGCTACAAGAGCGGAACAGTCAGATTTGTTGTGCTTGCACAGTGGTATAAAAAAAAAAAAAGATCATTGTCCTCCGTTTTATTGTAAACGTTCAGGACTGGGGATGTTGACACTTAATCGATTATGGATTAATTGTTAAGAATTTAACTGATTGAATCAAATGAGTCGCAATTAATTGAACGTTTTTACACGGGCAGTTAACAGCATTATAACAGTGTCGGGCCAGGAAAGAGAAATTCCCCTGAAGATACTGTGATGGTCATAATGTACCGAGAACAAGTTACTTTTAAACAACTTTAATAAAAAAATTTAAATTTGACCCGTCAACTTAAAGTCCGAGGACTTTCTCTAATGTAAAAATGAGTCACATTGGACCCTCAACATTATTTTAAGGGTTACATAATGTGTTCCTTACATATTTTTCGTTGTAAAATTTAGGTCCTCAGGCAAAATCGCCGCTTATCAATTAATGGTTAATCGATCGATCGATAAGGTCAATCAGCTAACGATTAATGAATTAATTGTTAATCGATCATTGAGGTCAAATGATCGATTAATGAATTAATCGATCATTTGCATCTCTATTCGGGACGATCTTTAGAACGACATATGACAGGGCGTCAGCGGCTTCATCTTTTCCGGTGTGTCTCACCTCCCTCTGTCCCGAAAACCTTTGGAACGACCCGTCGACACTGTTTTCTTCAACTTGTTTTGCCGCCGTCTCAAGTTTTTCGTCACGGCCCCGTTTCGGCGTCCTGCCTTGCTGCTTATTTGTGACGCACGGGCTGTTTGAAAGGACTACAAAGCGTCGGCGGTTGCACGTATCAGGTTCTGATTTAACCGACCTTGAAGCAAGATGCCAACAACCTGTTTTGATTTTTTGTTTGGGGGTCGGGGGGTTGGGGGGGTATGGAAATGTCTGAAAAGGGGCCTTTCCAGTCCACGTGTGGAGCAGGTCCTCACGGGTTCGCCGTGGCTGCCAGGCAGAGACAGAGTCAGAGTCGCACCGCAGATCGTGGTCGGGACCCCCTTCCCCCCCCAGGCCCCCTCCTCACGCTGCCAAGCTGCTGTGACACGCAACTCACGCTGTCAGAGCGAAGTGAGCGCGGGGCCGGACGAGGGCGAGAGCCTCGCCATCTGTTGCGCGACAACCCAAAGTCACCCCGTCTTTGTGCCGGGAGTCTGAGCGCGCGCGCTCGAATCTGTGCGCTGCTGCTCGGCTGCGCGTGCACTTTGTTACGCTCGGATGTTGTGTCGGGGGGGGGGGACCAGCCAGTGTTGCTGTCAGCTCTGATTCTGTTGAAACTATGGGCCAGATCCCTTTCTGGGGCGCAGCTTTTTACGACTCTCCCCGCCACCTCTGCGTCGTGTCCTCAAAGGTTTTAGCGCTAATTGCTCATTTTTAGTGCTAATGTAGAACGCCCAGAAATACGACATCTGAGAAAATTCCACTCTAGTAACCTTACCGATAGGTCGTCAGATATTATAACGTGCGCACCTCAATTACCAGAAGTTGAATTACTGACTTACCTCTTAAAGGGGAAGTATAGCATGTTCACCCCATACTGACGCTAACGCGAACTTTAATACAACAGAGGAACACGTACGAAACTGAACACACGTCAGAAACGCGCACTACTTTCGGCGCTATTTGCACGAAATTTCTGCCGCAAAAGCCGGGCAATCGCTTTGTGGATCTGATCCCCACGTACTGAAAAAAACCTCATGGGGAGTCATGTAAGTGCTTCTTCATTGGGCGAAAACAACCGGTGAGCAGTCGCCGATGAGTCGAAAGAGCATTTCAAGGTGGATTCTTTTTTTTTTTTTTTTTTTTTGCACTCTCTGAGGTTGAATATTAATCTGAGCCCACCTGAACAGCACACGGCAACAAACCTTGACCTGAGCGCGTTGAAAAAAAAATAAATAAAAAAAATAAACACGTCTGAATGTCTGAATTTCAACGAGGAGAGCAATTCCCATAAACACCAAAAAACCTCTTTGGATGCGAGTCGGCCACGGCGCTGCTATGTATCCAATTCAAACACAATAAGTCATGAAATTGCCACAGAGATGAAAGAGAGAGGGGGGCAAGAAAATCACCATTTCACGCATTTTAGCGCTTGTTTTTCAGGACGCGAGAGGTGAGATCAATAAATTGCAACCCCCCCCGCCCATCCCCGTCCCTTTCCTATATGTCACTTGTTAAAAAGCCTGGTAATTGCGAGACGCCGCAATCAATGGTGGCTCTGATTCCTCTCAGGAGGGTGAGGCGGCGGGGGAAAATAGGTCCGGGGCGAGCACTGACCACTTCTCTGGGTAGCAGGGAGTCGTCCTGGCGAGTCACCAGCAGGTTCACAATCCCGCCCATGGGGGTCGCTCGGAGCAGGGCCACCACTTCCTCTTGGCTCTTCCCATTCAGGTCCACCCCGCTGACCTGCAGGCAAGCAAAGCAAACGGCGTTCCCTGAACACAACCATTTTGGAACCTTTGCAACCCCCCCCCCCCCCGTCCCCCAAGCAAGTAAAGAATCACACAAAGGTTATTTTCCCCCCACCAAATCGCAATTGTACATTGTCGAAATGTTTTAGAAATGTCGCTTTTATTTTGCGAAAAATTGTAACGGAAACGTAGCTGTGGAGACAAACGACCATTTGCACTCAGATACACACCGACGGACAATTTAGGGCTTCCAATTCACCTCACGTGCATGTTTCTGGACTGTGGGACTGTGGACTCCGGAGAAAACCGCAGAGAACCCGCGCAGACACAGGGAGAAACATGCAAACTCCGCAGCGTATAAAATAAGTTCGGGGACGTAAAGAAAGTCGGGAATTTGTTTCCAATATGCCCCGAGAGTTGAGGGAAAATACCTCCAGCAGCCGGTCGCCGGCCTTCAGTTGACCGTCGTGGATGGCGGCTCCTCGGGGAAGGATGTTTTTGACATAAATGGGAGCGCTTCCGCCGATGGGGATGTCTCGAGATGTGATGCTGAAGCCGAGACCCTCCGGACCTGGGAGACATTAAAAGCACGTGCGTCGTTAAAAAAAAAAAAAAGTAAAGTTATTTTCGGTTTGATGGCTCATTATAATTTACGTCCTTAAACGGTGGGCAAACAAGAGGTCTCAACACTCGTCTTACGAAATCCCCTTGTTATGTTTGTAATTACAATGAATCAATCAGCGGAAAAGATTTGCAGCCTGCGTGGTCTTGGGCTACACTGCAGGAAAAAATGGAAGTGCATTATTACTGATTTACAGCCCTGATTGGAAAAAGAAATAAATAACAAATGTTTTTTTTCTTTTTTTTTCCATTCGCCAAAGTGGTCCAGCACGTCAATACAAGTTCATAAATGTCAACACTTGTTTGTTTTTTTTTTTTGCCTGGCTCATATCTCTTTCATTCAGACAAATACATCACTGCCTATTAAAGCGCGTTTTCAAATCGTAATTACATATTTTGCCGCCGGGTTTGTTTTAGAGGGATTGGATTTGCAGTTATTTATAGTGGGAAAATATCCTGCGAGGCTCAGCTTGCTTTTTCGACTGCGGCACTTTGCGTCGCAGTCCGTCCAGGCTCTTTCCGACAAATCCGTTCCGTTCCAGCGTGCTGTGACAAGTGAAACCGCGAAAGCATGGATCAAATTATGGGCCTGGCCCAGGTTCGGGAACCTCCGAAAAAGTTAGTACAGACACGCGTCCCTTTCATCCCCGCAGTTTTTTTTTTTTTTTTTTCAAAGGTTTGCCATCAGGGTGTGTCTTATTTTTTAGGAAGCGTATGAAATATGTGGCCAACTTCTATTTAAAGCGTCGACGCTGCAAAACCCGAAATGGGGGTGTTTACGACGAGCGCACGTGGACTGCGAAGCCACACTTGCGCGTTCCGCTCGGATTAAAGACTCGGCGGAGGACGGAGGACGGCGTGAGTGATTGTGGGCCAACGGGGTTTGGCGGGCACCGAAAACTGGAACGGGCTGAACCTGCACAGCAATATTGGCCGTGTTGCGCGTGCCAAATGTTGCCGCGCAAAATCACACTTCTGGAACTCTGAGGGGACATAAAAGTGGACGCGCGCGCACGACTGAATCTACTGTCACGCAATCTGCACGCCGTGGCTTTGCAGATTACGAGATATAATCACAAACTGAAATATGAAAATTTGATATATATATATATATATATATATATTAGGCCTGGGCGATAAATCGATTACGATAATAATCGCGATTAAAAACTCCACGATTACGATGATAAATGCATGCGCTGTTATTTCGATAACCCAACCAATCCCACAGGAGAGAAACAAGCGCGTGCTAAATGAACAGCCAATCCCAGCAGAGAAACAACGGCGTGCTTCCTTCGCTCCACCCGCCTCCTCTCGCTCACAACAACTCAGATGGGAGACACACGCAGCCGTCCGCTAAATCTAGTTATAGGAACATGTAGAAATGAGTAGCGACTAGCAATCAGAAGTCGAGGGAAGTGAAGAAACTGTCGGCTGCCTCAGGTCCGACAAAGTACAGGCTAACGCTAAGTGCAAATTATGTCGGAGAACAGTCCCAAGCAAAACGGGAAACACCACGAACCTCTGTCAACATCTCAAGAAGTACCACGATAAAGAATGGCATGAAAGCCAGAGTTTACGTTTTCATGCTAGCCTCCCCGCGGGTAATGCTAAAAACAACGCACTGCTGCGTCCAGGGGGAGTATGCTGCGTAATACTCGCGCTAGCAGTAGCAGTAGCCTAGCTAGCGACAGTGCTAAGCAAACAGTTGCTCGTCAAACAACAATACAGTCAGCCTTTAACGCAGCTACCCCGTACAAGAAAAGAATCGACGCAGTACAGAAACATAACCAGAGCAGCGACGTGCAATATTGTACTGTCTGTCTGTACCTCTTTTTCTTTTTCTTTTTCTTTTATTTAATCAGTTTAGTACACTACCTCTAAAATGTTTGACAGATGTTAAAAACAAGACACATAATCCTCAACATTTAAGTTATTTTATTTCAGTACATCTAAGATGTAAAAAATAATACAAACGTCTTGGTTCTGTCGGTTTATTGTTGAATGTTTTGTATTGTCATACATTCTAACAATAAATATATAAAAATAATCCTTCCGGTTTCTTTGCGGTCCAAGGAGAATACTAATATTAAAACTATTATTAATAAAAAAAAAAAAAAAAAAAATCATATCGTGATAATTATCGACATCGAGCAATATAAGAAAACATATTGTGATAAAAAAAATTGCCATATCGCCCAGGCCTAATATATATACATGTGTACATATTCATATAACACATATATATTGTTATGTGTATATATATACACATATAAATTTTTTTTTAGTATTTTTTTGGGGGGCGCAAATTTGACAAGGCTTCAAAATACCTATATACACATATAAATATATATATATACACATATACATATATATACACATATTTATATGTGTATATATACATATACATATATATATATATATATATATGTATATATATACATATATATATATATATATAATACACACATATATATACACATACATACACACATATGTATATATATATATATATATATATATATATATATACATTTTTATTTTTGTTTATTTATTTTTTTTTTTTGGGGGGGGGGGGCAAAATTGACAAGGCTTCAAAACTGCCATTAAATGATTCCTTAATATAACATAATATAGAATCAACGTCTTTAGGGGGTCATCAAGGTTCAGTTGGGAGTTGCTGTTTCTTGCAGCAGACGTCACACCATGCAAGGTTTTAGCAAAATTTTGATAGCATTTTGTAAGAAAATTCTTCGCAGGTTTTTGCGCGCGTGCTCGCGACTTTGGAAATAAGACAAAAAAAAACGTTTTAATTCCTCACCCAATGGCTGAAATTCACTTGGTCTGTCGCTGTCTTCGCGAGAGACGGGTGAGTCAGACAGAAGGGAAAGAAAAAAAAAAAGTGCCAAAACAAAACATTTATTTTAGGTTTTAAGGCTGACCTTTACGGCTCATCAAATGAATATGAATTGCAAGTGTGGAGGAAGGCTGCAAACGCAATAAGGGATAAATAAGAGGATCTCCGGGATGACCTTTTCCACCGTGCCGGGCCCCGCATTCCTCGAACGAGAGCAAGAAACGTCTCCAAATGTCAGCCGGAGAATGATGTTAAACTGAGTAAATTGCGTTTGCGCCGTTATTCTTTGACAGAATATTTAAAAATGACACAGCCCTGAGATGCGTTGCTGTTTAAAAAAATAATAATAATAATAATAATAATAAAAAAAAAGAAAAATCGAGTCGCTACGAACAACGGCGCCCCCGAAGCGCTTTCACCTTGCTGCCGGTGGAGGAGAAGTCGCCTCGCGCGCTCTTCTCTGAAGGCTTCTCTCAGACGCGGTGATTAGTATTCGGGTCTGCTCATTTCACACAGCTGTCAGCACCTCCGATACCTCATCACGACCTACTTTCTCGGCAGCGCGTCTGTCACCGCGCTGACAGTGACGGCTGCGCTGCAGAACGGGAGGGCGGACGCGCGACGGGCGGCGGCGGCGGGGAAAGGGAAGAGACAAGAGAGCGAGACGCCCCGATTGAAGCGCGCGCTTTTATTTATTTATTTTTTTTCCTTCCTTGCGCACGCAAAAAGAAACAAAACTTGCGTAGAGGTGGCGGAGAGAGTTTCCCCCGGCAAAGTCGAAAAGTCGAGCGGACGAGGACGGCCGGGCGCTGACGAGACGCGGTTAGCGTCGAGAGTTTATTCTCGGGAGCGGCGAAACTTTCTGAACCGATGGGGGAGAAGAGCAGCCGGGCTGACAGTCTGCATACAATCAAAGAGAATTTGGAATGAAAAAGAAAAAGAAAAGAAAAGAAAAAAAAAAAAAAAACCCAGACCGTGCCTTATTAGTCCAATCTGGTGCACTGCACCTGTCTGTAGTTAGAAGTCAGGACAATGTGAAGTTACGTATTTCTGCCCTGGGATTGTTTTCGAGCAGGCATGGGCAAACTACGGCCCGTTGAGATTTTTAACTTGAAGAAATTATACGAATAGCATGTAAGCAATAACATAGTCCAGCCGCAATTCCCGGGTCACAGACGACTCTTCCGGGTTTTGCGCCGGCCAGGTGCGAGGCGGTCAAACGCGTGTTAGCAATTAGCTAACGCCGCCCTCAACGTTGAAAGAGGGCGCAAAAATGACTTAATGGCGGTGTTGACGGGGGTTGCGGTCGGCGGCGAGCGGTTCTTCTTTTCTGCCAGCGGACATAATTACAGGAGCGCCTTCACCAAAAAGCCTGCAGTTGAAGACACATGTCCACCGGATAGTTCAGCGCATTGACGGGAGCTGAAACTGCCAAAAGCAACTCAGCGAGTTACGAGTTGCTGTTTTGCCCTTTTTTTTTTTTTTTTTTCCTAGCGTCGATTTTATATTTATTTTTCCCCCTTCCAGGTAGTCTTGCCTAAAAGTTTCTGCTGTTGTGTCACAAGACCAAAGGAATGTTACTGAAGAGGTAGCTCCTGAAACCACCCACGTGGCTCACACTCTCAAGATCTACCTCTGAGAATAAAATCTGTCAGCCATCATAGACATTCAGAGACACTTCTGCTTGTCATTATGGCCGGACCGGACAAGGAAAAAAAAAAAAAAAAAAAAAAAAAAAAAAAAAAAAAAAAAAAGGAATGTTACTGATTGGTCGGATGATTTGAGACAAGAAATGATCTGCAAGTATGAATGTCAACGTCAACTTTTTCTTTTCTTTTTTTTTTTTTACATGTTTAATTTAGAGATAAAACGTTGTGTTTGGTGCAAAGACAATCTAATTCAAAGCCAAATGGCACAGTTCGACTACCACATGGACCGGAGCTTGCTTGTTTGCTCCACGGTGATGACGATGGTGAATCCCTTTTTAAGATGCCCAAAAGGTGCACCTTAAACGACGCAAAAAAATTCTGATTCATTGCTTTTGGCCAAGCGATAGGAAATGTGAAAGCACCCTTAAAGTTTGAAGTCTTACACGGAGGGCTAAATGAGTTGCTTGCCGGAAAACTACGGAGGTTTTCATGATGGGAGCGAGGCCGCTTCACTGGGGCCTTTGGAAAAGGAGGAATCTAAAAATTGCTCTCATACGGGACCTACTGTTTGACCCCCTCCTCCCGGGCGGGACCCTCCCCCTTCCTCCGCCCCTGGCCAGCACCCCGCCTAATGAGCGGAATCGGAACTTTGGCCCATTTTAAGACCCCAGTCGTTAATGGGAGCCAATCTGGCAATTAGGGAAATGCCTCCCTAACGGGTTGGCGGTAATTAAGCGCTGACACCTTTATTTTAGGTAATGGTAGAGCCGGGATAAAAGTAATTATATTCCCTTTCTGGATTCGTTGGAGTCCAGGCGGCGACAGCATTTGCTGGCTGTGGGCCGGTGTGCAATAGAAGAACTCAGTGGCTTCCGCGCGTTCTTGTTCCACTGCAGTAATTGATTAGGGCTGCCTTGGTCATTTGCCTGACCTCCCGGAAGATATCTGGAATAACTTCAGCAGAGTTTTTTTTGGGAAACAAATCGTCCAAGTGTGCCAGGTTGAGGAATATTTTCACACAAACAAACTACAGCAAAGCCACTACAGCTGTTAATGAAAGGACACAGGCACTCGGGTAACAGAGGACAGGCCCGACTCGCAAGCAAACCGACGCCGAGCCGGAGAGACTCGGATCGCTGGGATGTGATATTCCAACACGGCAGCAAACCTCCAAACGGCCCCCGAGAAAACGAGGAAAACGAACCCCAAGCTGTTTGCTTTGTGTCGCTCCGTTGCTTCGGAGAATAAAGACGGCAGGGACGACGGAGGACCGGCGTGGAAGCGTCTTCCCGCACGCCTGCTTATTAAGCCACCTTTATTTTTGTAAAGGAGTGTGTGCAACATTTCTGGCATTTTTTTCCCCATGTAAGGGAAAACGCCCGCTACTGTGTAATGGGGCTATACCAGGGGGTGGGCAAACTTTTTGACTGGTGGGGCAATAATGGGTTCTAAAGGGAGCAGATGGACGGAGGGTTTTGATGTCCATTGAAAATGAACTAAAGCAAAGTCCCAACAAAAGATGTGTCTTTTTGAAGCCCCAGCTCTTTATTGAAATGACTGAAAAAAAAAATGGCTGAAATACAGCTATCATATGACTTACTGACTATTAATATCATTTCTTCAAGTATCGGCGGGCCAGGTAAAAAAGCTTCTGTTGACGTCGTAACCGTTGCTGACTTTCCCAGTTTCAATGACACTTATGAGAGTGTCGTAATGTACAGTACGCGGATGTATATTTTTTCCACCCACCTTTCTTCAGCTGCACGTTGAATCTGCGCCCATTGCTCTTCTGGTAGGAGCTGTTGGGCGTGTTGGTGCTGATCCTGCGCTGCAGGTTGGGGGAGGCGGCCGACGAGGTCCTGGACACCAGGTTGTGGGGCAAGGTGGCGTAGTGCCGGCTGGGCTCCGGCGTGCTCCCCGCGATGGGCGCGTGGCGTCTGCGGAGCCGAGGAGAGACGTTTTCATTTGTATTTATCTCCGCGCGAGAAAAAAAAAACCTGACTAAAAAAAAAAAAAAAAAAAACGGAACTTCCTGTGGCCTGCTGTCCCACGTCTGTGCGTTACGGAATAATTACTTTCCCCCAAATAAATACCCAACGGAAAACAACTCGTCGGCAGCTGTTTGATAAAAATAAAATAAGCCCAAACCTCGCCTGGTCCATATTGACTGCTTGGTGAAATCCACGTCCGTCCAGACAATAATTTAATTTGACAAATTGCTTGAGTGCTTCTGATTATTTTGTGAAAGTTTTATTAACGTGAGCTCATAATTGGATTCTTTCATTCCGTGTCAGGCTCTTTTTTTTTTTTTTTTTTGATCGCCCCCAACCCCCCGCCACCCGCTCTCCCCTTTGGCTTTCAGCTTAAATTGGAAATATTCTTTTTGTCTCGCTTTTGATTTCGTTTTTGTCAGACAAGCCAAATGTGAAGTTCGCGATTGTGTGATCGTCTCCACGGCATGGCGGGATGTTTCGACCCTGAATGCAATGCACACCTATTATACTGACGGATGTTTATCTGTGATAAGCATCAGTGTCTCTCTGGTAGCTCATCAGCAGCCTGATACATGTGATGTGTAGGGATGCACAGCTTCCTGAATGAGGTGTCTACCACTCTATTACAGAACGAGTACAAGAACTCGCATTTCAGTACTCACCGATACCGATACCGAATACTAAATAGGGCCGTTAGACATTATAGAATAAAATTGTCATATGCAAACAGATACAATTGGCATCGTTGTCGTGGTATCGGTGAGTTTATTACGAGTAAGAGTACAGTACTCAACCCCGGGTATCGGTACCGATACCCGATACTAGTATCGGTATTGGTTCATCCCTCGAGATATCACATTTTTACTACAAGCAGACAGAACCAAGTCTTTCTCAACATTAAAATCATTTTTACTATTGCCACTGACACAACACTCTGCTCAGCAGATACTGGACTTTTTGGACCTGTACCCGCTTGACAAACCTCACAGCACTGGGGGAATACAAATTTAACCAAATAGTCAAATACAAACAGATACAACTGGCATCTGCGAGTATTTTACGAGTACGAGGAGAGTACTCAACCCCAGGTATCAGTAAAGATACCAGATATGGTATCTGGTATCGGTACCGATACCAGATATGGTACCAGATATGGTATCGGTATTGGTGCGTCCCTGGAGGTATCACATTTTTACGACAAGTGGACAGAACCAAGTCTTTTTATTAACATTGCAATTAATTTACTATTCCCACTGGCACGACACTCTGCTCAGCAGGTACCGGACTTTTCGGACCTCTACCCGCCTGACAAACCTCGCAGGAAAAAAAGGCAACACCTACGTGTGGTTCAGGCCTGCTTGCGCTCCGGCTCTGGATCCATGGCCCCCCGCTAAACTGGAGCGGTCCCGCGGCTGCTGGGGGTCCTCGCTGAAGTGGACTCTGCTGGGCGGCGGCGGCAGCGGCAGCAGCGGCGGCGGGCTGAGCTCGCTCGGGCCCGCGAGCAGCTCGTACTGCCGCTTCAGAGACGCCGGGACGATGTGGAAGAGGATGTGCGGTCGCCGCATGGCCTGCATGAAGATGTTCTGGGCCCTGGAGGCGACGCAACGCAAGGAGGGGGAGGGGGGGAGGGGGGTCACGCCGGCGGGTGTGCAGTCGACAGAAATGAATTACGTTTACATGATAAGAGGTGGAACTACTATTACGTGCTATCATAGCCGGTGGAAGATAGAGAAAGATAAAGTGGGCTGTGTTGTACTGTACGTTCAAAAGGAGAGAGATACCCAGAGCAGCGCATGAGACAGAAATTACACTCTATCTATAATTAGCAACATCAAGGTCAGCTGGAGATAAGTGATTGAACAGCAAACACACTGAGAGAAACATCCTGTGTGAGAAGCATATGAGGATGTATCCACGTTTTAATGGATATTTAAAAAAAAAAATAATAAAATACAAAAATAAAAAAGCTAGGACATCTTTTTGAGTCTCTTTCTGGTTCTGATTTAGTTAGTTATTAAAAAAGTGCCGCCATATTTATCTCAATGGGAACCAAATTTCAAAATATCTGTTCAGGTATCCACTCTGAAGAGGACAGAAATTTATGAAGAATAAAAAAATAAAAAATGAAAAAGTTCAGTCAGAGGGGGAAACGGATTTCAGAAATACCCACGTGCACGTGGACAAGAGGCCCCACACACGGCAGAATGCGTTTTATTCTGAAGGCATCTCGGAAAAAAAAAAACGCGCGGACACAAGTCGACTCCACAATCAGAGGCGGCACGATGAATCATGCATCGAGGAGGCTTTGCAGACAATGAGCTTCCAAAGTAAGTGCACGACGCATACATATACTTCATTCCTTCCACAAACCCACACGCGAACGCAGGGGGGGAAAAAAAAACAAACACACAGCGACTTTGGCAGCCAAACAAGGCGGGACAAGAACTCAACATTATTCCCCGGATGAAAAGAAAAAGAAAGAAAGGAAGGGGGGGGGTGGGGGGGGAATTGTTTAGTCTGGATTGGCTGCTGGCACTTAGCATATAGATAGACTGGGCAGGAACGAGCCATGCATCAACATAAGGAGGCCAGAGGCTCGGTGGATGTCTGGAATCCGACAATCCCTCCTCCCCACAACAAGCCCCCGGGTTTCCAGCAGACCCCTATTACCTCCGCAGTAATGCCGAGCTGATTCCACCCCCAGAATACCTGCTGCCGCTGAGCCGCCGCTCCCAGCACTTCATTTCCAGCTGCGTGACAAAGCGGGGGGGTGGGGTTGGGGTTGGGGGGCCTCTCTTTGATTTCTTGAGGCAAAATTTGCAAACGTGATGGCTTTGGCGCGTCGTCGACGCCGGGGAGCGCGCTGCCGCCGCGTTGTTTACACCCCGCACCTGCGCGCCGCCGCCGCCGCCGCTCTGGCAATCAGCCCCTCAGACGTGGGTTATGATTGAATAATGAATCATCCCATCAATGCATCATTACACCCGGTTAGATTAAGCGGCTGAAAATATTTACCCGCGACAAAACGATCCGCCGAGACGGCGAGACTATCGCTTTTTAAATTGTCGCCCTGTGCGGCGCACAATCAAGTCGGGATGGAGTGGGGTGGGGGGGTGGGGGGTGGGGGCCGGGGGGGTGCGGGAGGTGGGTGAGCCACTTTAATTTTCATGCGGACTCACAAGTGGCGTATGGGAGAGTGAGAGCGGAGCGCGACAAAACATCACTCCTCTCGTGGATTTGGGTTTGTAAGCCTCTTTCACACTAGAAGGGGCTCGAAAAGGAAACCTGGGGTGCCTACTGATGACAAAGGTGTCATTTTGAGTGGCGGCGGGAAGAAAAGGCTTGCGCACACGGTGGGGGGGCGGGGGGGAGAAAACGCACGAAAGTAACCCGCGACTCTGTGGAGTTTTCACGCACTGATTTGGATGTTTGCTCAAAGTTTCTGGGTGTTCCTGATGAAAACTTTCCCAGCTCTGGCAACACACACGTTTTTCTTATTGTTGGAATGTTGTATTTCTGACTTCCCATAGTATCTGTGATACTTCACGCTGCAAATGACAGATGCAGTCACCTGTGAGCTGGTCACAAGCTGCGTTTCCATGACAGTTTTTCGCGAAATAAACGCGATATTTCGAAAATTTTGGCAATAGTGCAATTGCGATTTGCAGGTGCTTCCATTGGTTGGGGTGAAGCGAACTAACCAAGACCGAGACATTAGCAAGACAGTATTTCTTTCTTTTCTCTTATTATCTGTCATTGCAGTGTTGGCCGAGTCTCGACCGGCCTTGACGAAAAACATGCAAGAGTCCACCCGAAACAAGACCACGTAAAAACGCCTCAGAGTCCCGAGACGAGACCGTCTCGAGGCTGGTCCTGAGATCGAGGCTAATCTCGGGTACGACAACATCGGCCCTCGGTGCTTTGACTCGGCAAGCCCGTTTCTGAAAGAAAGAGGGTCCCAAACTTCTGTCAGTCATCCAGCAGTAGTTTAAGGCGACCACGTCAACCCCTAGTTTAACCGCAGCGGGCACTGGGGAATCCTTGGAATTACAGTGGCGGCATATCCCCAAACAATGGAATGGAATGGAACGGGTCAAACCCATCCCGCCTCAAGAACCCTTCAGAAAACCTTCTAGATGGATGTTGAAGAGTGAGCGCCAGGCCGTTGATGCAGGCGTGTGTGGAAGAATTGAGTATTTGGGTGATGAAAGGGATAGGTTTAAGATCATATCTTAAATTGGTTGGTTAGTTGGTTAGCTAGCTGGCTAGTTGGTTCATCATTTTGAACAGCCAGTATGACAGGAAGGCCAACCAAGATAGTGATATTTCTGTCTCATGTCTCTGAAGTGATGCGGAATTTGTGCTCATGAGGATCGACGCAGAATTCATACATAGACGTCACGAGAGGGGGGGGCAGACGTGAGGAGGGAAGGGCCTTACTGTTCGAAGCGGAGGTTGCGAATGTCGCCCTGATTAATCCTGATGATGGTGTCGTTCTCCATGAAGAGGCGCTCCTGATGGACTTTCCCCCCGCGTTCCAGCCGCTTCACGAGCAAGCCCTGAGTCCTTTGGGTGGGGAAAAAAAAAAAAACACAACACCAAACACGCGCAACGTCAAATATAATAATTACGATTGGGGGGGACCAAAAAACGAGAATTGGAGAAAAGCTTTGAGGGGGGGGGGGGGGGGGGGGAAACATTTCCAGAGCTGACGGAGTTTAGTGGGAATTTTATTCGCGTGCAGGTCAGAAATAGTTGAGATGAGAAATTGGTTCCACGAGCGCAGCGAAAACTTGAAAAAAACGAGGTATGAAGTTTGACGGGAAGTAACTTTTTTCCCCCCCCCTCCGACTGTGACGCGCTGCACCTCTGCAGGCCACCTTTCCCTCAAGTCAACTTTCTCAACTTCAGGCACAGATAAGGACCTGCATTTCACCGCCACCCGGGGGGGGGGGGGGGGGGAGCGCAGCGTTACTGACTAAATTTTAAGCCGCCGTCTCTCTTCCTCTTCTCTCTCTCCCTCGCGCCTCTCTCTCTCTCTCTCTCTCTCTCTCTCTCTCTATTCGACATGAATGGCAGGCAGGCTGACATGCCTGAGCTAATCCGCACCGGCAGCTCGCACATCATCTCGCGGCTTTCGGAAAGCGAGTGATGCACCGGCTCGATGGAATTTTTAGACAAGAGCTAGCGGAGTCGGTAACAAATACCCGTGCAGTCCCCACAGCAGTGTCATCTCAGCAGCGGCGTGGGAAAGGAAAAATAAAAATAAAAATAAAAGAAATAAAGAAGAGGCAACCACCTTTACCTTCCAATCCCCTTCCCTCCATCATCCAGATAAATACATCAGGGGCGGGGGTGTGGGGGCTCCCTTTGGGGCTTTAGTTAGCCCCCCCCCGAGGAGGAGGATAAGCAAAAGCTAAGAGATCGGATGTTTGCGCTACAAAACAAACCACAAAACTCTGCGCATCTCTTTAAAGCTGCCAGCTGCTCCAGCCGGCAGGTCGACTGACTCCAGTTTCAATTGGTGCATAAACTTAAAAGTCAAAAAAGTTTTCGGAAGACCCTTTGGGAGTAAAAAAAAAAATTACAGATAAAATTTGATCAGGGACAAAGACATAGTCTGTTTCACGCATTGAACGTATCAGTGAGAAGCGATTCGATTGTGACCCAGTTCCACCGAGTCGGTGGAGGGGCGGACACGCTGGCGCTCTTTAGCATGGCAGGCGAGCGCGCGCGCTTTTCGGGACAGTCGCCCTAATTGGCTGCATAATGCGGGCGTCGCGCTCACGGACTCCTCTCCGGCGGCGGGGCGGGCGAAAGCAATTTGGCGCAAGGTCGAAAATGACGGTGCATATGCAACAAGGCTGCTGCAAAGCTGCTTCTCACGGCGACCGGGCCTTTCGGGGCTTCATAGCCCATCCATGCATCATAGTCTGGTTCAAAAGGTTAACCAAAAAAAAAAAAAAAAAAAAGAGGGATATGGAATCACGTAAATATTCAAATATGTTTTGCTGTATTTTTTTGAGCTTGTCAGAATCGGTTGAGATGGGAGCGTCCTCCATGGCGAGACGGTTTCCAGTTCACTGTCTGAACGACTATGGAATACAGTGAAATATAGAGATCATCCATAGTTCAGTCACTCTTTGTTGCTGTTATTGCGCTACTCCTGGCGGAGTAACAGGATTATTTTGACACCAGTCTTCCAATATTCCAAGCATTTTAAAGAACATGGCGGGGGGGAGAGACAACCTTAGCAAACTTAATTTTGAATGTTTTGCGGTTACTTCTGAGGCTCTGCCTGCTCGGAGTTGTCTACTCTGCACCGTCAGCATAGAATATGTTGAAAAATGACTTGAAACAAACAGGGTTCATTTCTTTGGGGACTCTTCGGCTGCGTTCAGACCGCAAGCAAATCTGATTTGAATCAGATTCCTTCTCAAATCCGAATTTTTAGGGCTGACTGTCGACATTGTCCACACTGTTTTTAGCAACGCATCTGTCCAAATGCGATTTGAAACTACCTCCCGAGGGGGGGAGGGGGTTTCAATTTGTCTTGCAAAAATCGGATTTCATGTGGTTTGTGACTGTTCAGACTACAAAAGAGCCATCCGGATTCAATCTGGATGGGCTGAAAATCGGATTTTGGCTAGTAGTCTGAACACGGCTTTAAATCTAAACTGGGATCACTTGTGGCCGACTCCGCTACATGTACTTATTTGTCCTAACCTGCTTGCTTACTTTTTAAATACCAAATTGTACTTTTTTCTCAGTTTGTGTTTTATCCGTGTAAATTGTAACCGTGTTTTGCATTTTGCTGCTGCCCATCTTGGCCAGGTCTCAATTGAAAAAGAGGTTCTTGATCTCAATGGGACCGTCCCAGTTAAATAAAGGTGAGACGAATAAATGAATTGAAAGAAATGGCTTTACCGAATGAGATTAAAACCCTTGTCGAATATTTACATTTTTAGATGTTGGAAAATCAGCGTATCCAGTGGCAGTTCCATGAGAGGCTCTGTATGCAGGTGGCTGGATGACTCTAAAGGATCACTTAAAACAGCATCGTCGCGGCACCGCGAGAGTGAACAAATAGCTCAAGTAGCTCGAGCAGACTCATCGCACAGGGGCCAGGAGCGCCGAGTGACTCATTAAGAAGACACCTGCAGGCCGGAGGGAAAGAACACCCGGGAGGGTGACACACGTGGGACGTCACCCCTTGGCAGATGGGGACGTATCACGCGTGGAGATTACAGCGCTTGACACACACTAATAACTTCTGATGCGGCGCAGAACAGGAGACGGTAGATAAACGAGCGAGTTGATCCCTGATCAGTATTCCAAAGAGCTGAGGGAGGAGGGAGGTGGGAGGGGCGGGACGGGTGGGGAGTTGGAGCGCCGTCTTCTTCAGAGGCTGAGGCTGACAGCGTTGTTGCCGTGATGTTTTTCTGAACAGATATGCACTGCGTTCCCTCTTTGTTCTCGAAGCTAATTTCAGAGCCGAGTCAAGCCAAGTCACTGCGAAAGACGAGCAGCCGGAGCAAAGAAAGAGCAAAGAAAAACAAGGTCCAAGCCGGGGGGGGGAATAAGGAGTCCGTTTGTTTGGACTGTGTGCAAGTACTCCAAAGACATCAGTGTCTTCTCCTTCTCCTTCTCAGGCTCAATGACTGTACGTAAAGATGGACAAGAGTGATCGCGACGTCACCCACTCTGTAGCCTAGAAATCGGTTTCACGGGCAGCGATATCTTGGCTTTCCAGCTCGTTTCGAAACTGGAAAATTTCATATGCGGATGCGTGGGTGGTACCGGTGGAGAGCAATGATTGGATTAGACTATGAATCCAGCACGTGGCCCAAAGCCAACCCATAGCGGACAACACTAGGCTACTGAACTGTAGCCACGTCCAAAACTTTATGGAAATTCTAAAGGCCTATTTTTTTGCAACCAAAACATTGAGACAGTTTGCAACAGTGTGGATTTCGTGCCCCATTTCATATTGACAGCCAGTCATTTTTAGTCTTTTTGCAACCATTTTTGCCGGCCCCTGCTGGCCAAACGATACAATGCAGGGTTTTTTTTTTTACGTCCACGTTGGCCTCCTTTTGAAACTGGATGCTCCATCCATCCTTTGTATACAGTCAGTGGTCCAGCTCCCTATTTCCCATGTCTCCCTTTGCATTGTCACTAGGCTAACGCGACTGAAAGCGCTCGTGGAAAAAAAGAGAGCCGCGTTAGACAAAGAAAGCGAGGCGTGAGGCGGCTGCAGATGTGCGCTCGAGGAGGATCTGCAGCGCTCAGGTGGAGGGAGGAGTGTGGGAACGCCAACTCTGCGTAAATCCACGAGTTTATCTGCAGGTGAAGGAAGGAAGTGTTCCGCTACGTGCGCGTCTCTGCAGAATCTCCACGTCCACAGTCTTTTGAACTTTTTTCCCCACAGCTTTTTTTCCTCGGATCTACACATCCCTCGCCCCCCCGTCCCCCACCCACCCCCCACCCCCGTCCGTGTCACTGCGGAAAAGCAGCAGCGGAACGCCGCCAGAGCACCAGCACTGCTCTTGTGTTTTCTGTCTGCTTCTCCCGGCTGTCTGACCCCTGTGGCCTCAGTCTAGACACTAATGACAGCCTGCTGAGCCTAATGCCTGCCGTCCTGGCTCAGGGCGCACAGGAAAAGAACCGGACCGGTGGCCATTAGCATCAAGTCTCATTGCATCCCAAGCTAAATGAGCGCTCTGATTCGCTATTAGCGCCGACCTTCGCTGATGGAGGGGAAAATTTAGTGGCCTCGAAGCGTTCGCCGCTAATCTCGGGCCAGTTTGTTGTACGGATTCTCACGAAATCCATCTCGCAGAGGACCGGTTTAGATCTTGTGAAGCCTGCCAGTGTATGACTAGGAGGAGGCCAGGGGGTGGGGGGAGAAACAGGAAGCGGCTTGGAGACAAAGGCAGCTGGTGGTGTACATGCTGGACAATAGGAAGCTTTAACCTCATTAAAAGAGAGAATAACAGCACTGCTACAAGCTTTTCACCGCTGATTAAAACCCGCCAAACAAAAACATCAAAGGGCCGCGACATTTGTCGAGTGAAACCAATAGGAGGCTTTGCGCCGTTAGCACCCTCAAATGGCAGTGTGATAAAACAGCCGATCCTCCCGTTTCTTCTCCTGATTGTAACAGACTAAAGGAGGGTAGTTTTGCCCTGCCTGTACAACCGAGAAAAAAACACAATCCGGTCATCAGCGTAGAGCAGGAGTGGGCCGACTTTTGGACTGGTGGGGGCACGATGGGTTCTAGAATTTGACAGAGGGGGTCGGAGCAGCAGCAGATGGATGTTTGTGTTTTGGTGGCCGTAAATGGCCCCCCCGGGCCGTAGTTTGCCCCTGCCCGGCCCAGGCAGTGAACACAGAGCACCACCAGTTCTGTACGACTCGTCTGTTCTTCTTGAAGTCTAATCAGCTGATTGTCACTTGTCGCTCCTTCGGGTCCCTGTCGAGTCTCTCCTGTTCAAATCCATTTGATCATTTTATGGGCTCTTTTAATGGGACAAATCAACCGTGTCATAATACATGTGGGGGGGATTTGCATACCATTCAATCAATCTGGGAGATTTCAAGGTAATAAAGCCCAACAAAGATTTCAGTTTGATATTTTTCTTTTTCCCCCCCGCCACCCCCCCCCCCCCCCCCAGCGCATCAAGTCAGATGTCTTGCCGCCGTTGCAGTCAGCTGATTCCTCCCCTCCGCGAGGTCACGGCCAAATATAGTTTCCTGACACCCGTTCAAACGGTGATGGGATTAGCGCGGCCAAGACGTGACACGACGCGGCAATCTTCGGCGCCAGCGATCCCCTCTTCATCAAATGTCACTCCATTCCACCTCCTCCTCCTCTGTCTTTTCACTCCGCCGCCTGCTGCTGACGCGCCGCGATCCACCCCTGACAGCGTGCCAGCCGCTCGCCGTGCGTGCGTGCGTGCGGCCGAGGCAGACGCCGCAAGCTTTTAGTTTGATTACATCTGGCCACTTCCTCTGTCCTCTGCTCCTTTTTTTTTTTTCTTTTTTCCGGACTCGCTATAAACCGGGGCGCATTCTCTCTATTTCTTCCTGTCATGGGCACTCCTCATCGGGCTAAAAAGGCAGGAGGGAACAGCCGGGGTTCACCTCTGAGGCGCAGAGGACGGCTATCTTTTTTTTTTTTTTTTTTTCCCCCTTAACTGAGGACGGAGTTGGAATAGATTAAAAAAAGAAAAAAAAGAAAGAGGCATAACAAGACGTGGAAAAACTAAGCTTCAGAGAGCGAAAGTAGCTTTCATCTTCCTGCTGGGGGGGCTTTTCACCGAGATATTTCAAGCAGCGAGAGTCAAATTAAAACGTGGCGGCGATAGAATTCGAACGAGTTGGTAGAGGGGGGCCGAGGGGGGCCGGGGTGGGGGTGGGGGGGCAAAGCAGGGCAACGCACAGTGGCCAAAATGTCGAAGACGTCAAAGCGGGGAAAAAAACCAACAGATCGTTAGCCTGATAGCACAGTCGCCGAAGTCATATTTGAATGTTGTCGGAAAACAAGAAAAAACACATTTGTTTTCATTTGATTTCAGGTATCACATTTCCAATATCCCAAAAAATGACTACGCTATCAGGCTAACGAAATGCAGCATTCCGTTAGCATGATAGCTAACAAAATGCATTTTTTTTAGCAAGCACATTGGTACTTTTTTTTTTTTTTCAGATATCACAATTAGGCCCAAAAAAAAACGAGTTAGCCAATTATGCTATCAGGCTAACGAACTGCAGCAACCGAGACGAAAAAAGGTTTCCAGACGAACGCAGGGAATTTTTTTTTTTTTTTGAAGCGCGTCGACTCCCAGAGGGGCCTCACCTGACGTCCTGCGAGCTGAAAGACACGAGGTGGATCCCGAGGGGGCCTCCTTCGTTGGACACCTGCACCGGCTTGAGCATGGCCCTGCGGGGGCGGGGGGGGAACGATGATGGATGAGTCCGTGGGGACAGGAAGAGAGAGGAAGAGAGGAGTCGGGGGGGGGGCAGCATGAATAAGAAACAATAGAAACAACACGGAAATAGAAAACAAGGTAAAAATAACAGCAATTGGGAAGTGGGGGGGGGGGGGTAACAAGCTGTTTATGGGATAGCGGTGCGGGATGGGCACACGGGGGGCACTAGGGGGAGTGGGGGAGGGGGGGGTTAGGGTTAGCCTTATTGATGAAGCCAGCGTCGGGGCGTCCGGACAAAGTCATCCATTACAAAGTCACACCAACGGACGAGCGGGTCAATCGGGGCCTCAAATGGGGACCCCAATTAAGTGATTAGGATCAGACCGCCGCACAAAGAGGGAGCAGATTAATTGAAAACGAGGGTGGGGGGGGGGGGCGGGCGGTTCGTTTGCGCGGATAACGACGGGAAGACAAATGGATACAAGCCGCCACCGATGCAGATTGGCGGGGGCAGGGGGGTGGGGGTGGGGGAGGGCGATGTTCGGAGGCGGGGCTTCGAGGGGGAAAACGGCTGCTGATAATGTTGCGGCCAATACATGTCGAGCGGTTGAGCGATGGCCGCCATTAAGCACCCCCCCCCCCCCCCCACCGCCGCCTCCACCGCTATCAAAAAGGAGTTCTATGAGTTGATTAAACCAACAGTCAACCAAACGCCTTTATTTAAAGGAAGAGAAAAAGAAAAATCAAAGTCTTTACATTTTGAGGAAAGTAACAAAACTGAAAAAAAGCCTTGAATGGGCCAATCAGGACAAGCTGTCTGTAAGTCTAACAAGCTTGTATTCGCCATTCGTTCCACCGCATTCAATACTCGACTTCAAACTGAAATTTCCTATTTTCTTTTGTTGTTTCGCGGTCCCCCGTGTACTTTCTATGGCACTTGTCAGTACGGCATGGCTTTTAAAGGTTCAATTACGGCGACGCTGAAACAGCGGAGCGGCACTTGGCCCCCTGTGGTTGCGGCCTCTGGCTAAAAAAAAAAAGACCCCCCGGGTGGAGATTCCGCATAGCACGCGGCCTCTAAAAAGGGAACGTGAGCGTAAAAGGCGGCAATGGAGTGGACTGCGATCACCGTTCTCATCCGTCTGTAAACATATTGTATATTGTGATGTATATATATATATATATATATATGTATATATATATATATATATGTATATATATATATATATATATATGTATATATATATATATATATATTGGTGAAGAGATGACTCAGTGATCTGGGAACTTTATGAACTCGATTTGAAGGCCGTGCTGTGACGGGGACGCAGGGACGCAGGGACGCAGGGACGGCGGTGGACTCACTCCAGGCTCAGAACGGGCGAGCGCTCCACGGAAGAGTCGGCTCTGCCCACCGGCTCCGTCCGCTCGAACCTCCTCTCTTGCTGCCTTTGCGCCTCCTCCGCC
Organism: Nelusetta ayraudi; assembly: GCF_046127955.1. NCBI lineage: Eukaryota > Metazoa > Chordata > Actinopteri > Tetraodontiformes > Monacanthidae > Nelusetta > Nelusetta ayraudi. Next base: position 97,755 of record NW_027466223.1, read on the forward strand.
GCCTCCTCCTCCTCCTGGGGAAGGTGTGAGAAGAGACAACTCATTAAAAGCTTTTCCTTAAAAAAAAAAAAAAGGTGGGGGGGGGGGGAGAAAATGTCATTCCCGTTGCGTTCGTCCGTCCTCTTCCTGTCTCTAAAACCCCTCCTGTCTGTTGATCCAATCGTCTGTCGGGAAAAACACGCGACGGCCTCTGTTTCTGAATGCGCCGTCAATCGGATGCGCAGGCGCGATACCTGCTTCCTTTTCTTTTTTTCTCATCTGCCTTCAGAGGCGAGAGGCAGCCGGGGCCGATGCCGGTGGAGCGGCTGCCGCTTGTGAGAGAGGGTTTTTTTTTTTTTTTTTTTTTCCTTAACAAGGGCGGCACAGACGTCTGGGGCCTTAACAAGGCTCCAGCGCGGGGAGACACAGCGGCTTCACTCTCTCCCCTAATGTGGGTAAAATCGTTTTCCGAGCTCCCTTTATGGAGACGCCGGCGACTGGAGCGGCGGCCTCGCAGGAGCCGACCCCCCCCCCCCGAGCAGAGCGCAGCACGGGGCAAACGATGAATTAATGGCATATAATTAAATAATTGCGGATAATGAATGAACTTGGCAAAAATAAATAAATAAATATCCCAATCGCAAAGTTATTTTACACACGCGAGTGCAACAAAGCCTTTTTCAGCGAGACAAACGAGTGACAGTGAATTTCTTTTAAAAAAAAAACAAAAAAAAAAACGTCTCATGTGGTTTGCATGGATATCAAAATGCAAATTAGTTGAGTGCAAATCTTGCAGCAATCAGGGAGTCGCATTTTTTTATTTTTTATTTTCATTTTAAAGTAAAAGCACGCTTGAAGGTTCGCCCAAAATGGTCCAGGTAAGAGCAGGATAATACACACAAAAGATAGAAAAGACAAACTAAAAGAACCGCACACGACTTGTTCACAATGCAAAGTGTACGGATCACACAAATAAAAAAAATTAAAAAAAATTTGAAAAAAGTGTCAAAGCGCATTAATACGGGTGGGTTCACAGTTGGTGACGCAGTGGGAATTCATCCAGTTTGTTTCACATTTTAACCCAGTTTTCCCTTAAATGTCCAGGAAAAAACACGGTGGTGTAAGATGGTAGCTAGCTTATACTCCACCACTGTTTATACTGTTGATATGTACGTTTGCTCGATTATTTATGTACCACCAACATTCTACCTCCAGATTTCCCATATTTCCATATCCTGTACTTATCTCAGCTTGTATATAGATTTTAGTTAGTTACTGTATTTCTGGAACTGGGCAACGACATTTCGTTGTGAATTGAACCACTGCCGTGTTTCTTTCATGATGACAATAAAGAAAGTCTAAGTCTAAGCTTGAAACAAGACCCTAGCTATATGTATATTCTTATATATATATATATATATATATATATATATATATATATATACATATATGAGAACTATTCATGTTATTGTACTGCGAGTTTATGCTTTCATTCTTGTATTAATGGGCAGCATGTTAAACTTTTACCAATAAAAAAAAAAATCATAAATCAAGCCAAGTTTTACACAGTGGACCTGGAAGGAAGAAACCTCCAACATTCCCCACGAGTCCAGGTGCTCTCCGTCCTCATGTCAGTGGCAATGTCAGTGTCTCCTCCGCCCTCCGCCATTGTCCGACTCCTCCCCCTTGCGAGACCCTCCTCACTGCTTCCAGCTTGCGCTGCTCTCGGCAGGCCGTCAATCCCCTTGGCAACCGGCAGAGCGGGAGCGCAAACGCATTCCCCTTGCTCCGACCCGTCGCCCAACACCCGTCTTTCTTCGGGCCCTTCGCGGCAAAGGCACGCAGGCCCGGCCAAGCGCTGGGTGCAGCCCCCAGGGTCCACCGGCCATGTTGTATTCCCCCCCCCCACCCGGAAGGACGGACGGGAGCGAGACGGTGGGGTAGGGAAAAGGCCCGGCTGCTGCCATTAGATAACGGGCACCAGTGTGAGAAAGAGGAGGTGGGGGAGGTGAAGGTGAGAGGCAGAGTCTGCCCTCTCACGGACGGGCGAGCGAGCGAACATGAAGAGGGAGAGGCAGGAGAGGAGAAAGCGAGCGATGGAGGTGTGGCGACGGGGGGGGGGGACGACACCGACGGAGTCACGTGCGCGCGGCTAATGGAATTGAAAGTTTAATGCTGCGAGGGCCGGGCCGCGTGTCGAGGAGCTGTCACCCCCCCCCCGGTCAGCATCGGCCGCCGTCCTGGAGGGTTTCCGCTGTACGTCCCACATCGCCTGCGCGAGTGTTGAGTGCGTGTGTCTGTTGCTATTAGCTCCAGGCAAGCACAGGAGGGGAAAGGAAGGGCGAGGGGGGCAGGGGGGGAGAGCGGAGGGGAAAGTCTACGGTGTCGCGGGATTAACAAGGACGAGTTCAAAGGTCGCAGCCAGCGACGTGTCGCCGAGGTCGGCATCTCGGCGACAGCTTCGCGAGCCGAGCCGAGCCGAGCACCCCCCCCCCCCAATCCCCCGTCACGCGGCGTCAAGGACTCGCTGACGACAAATGAGCAGCTGGGTTTGCTCAGCAGAGCCGGTGTGTGTGTGTGTGTGTGTGTGTGTGTGTGTGTGTTAGGGGCGGGGGGGCGGGAGACCCCCAATAACGCGAGGCCATCCCTTGAAAAAAAAACAACAACAATGTTTCGCAAATAATACCAGCGGGGGAGAGGGAGGGACGTCGTCAACGTCGCTAGCTAAGCCGCTATGCTAACTCACGCCGACAGAAAAACACACGCGGCAAAGTGGACTTTTATTTTTCCTCCCTTAAAGACCAAAAGTCACCGAGGAGGTTGTGAAGCGTGTTAGAAGTGCACAGGGTTCGAAAAGCCGCGCCGGTACCTGCGCTAGCTCGGGTTAGCGGGGGGGGGTTTCTCACAGTACATCTGCACCGCGAGGCTGCTGCTAATCACCTCTAATGGCCCCATTAAAGTTCTTTTAAGCTCGGCAAGCAATTATCAACATTTCCCCTCTTAACGGGAGCCAGAATCTGTTCTGTGTATATATAAATATATATATTTTTTTAAACTAGCTGATCAAGACAACCACATCTGAACGACAGGAACGAAAGGAACACAGCGCAGCCCCGGACGGAGGGACAACCAGGTGGCAGAATTCGCCGCTCGCAGATTGTTCTCGGCGTTTTATTGCTCGTAAACCCCCCCCCCCGCCATTAGGCTCCAATTACGCCCCAAACGTGGCCCACTTTGAAGAGATTCAACGTGACTTGTGCGAGCCAAAGGCCCCCCCCGCCACCAGACTTTAACCAGTTACCCCCACCCACCAGGTCCCCAGCGCCGTTATAACAACCCATAGATCACCGCGACATGTGACACTTATTTACATTTATGTCGGGGACAGGCCGACGTTATGAAGGGCTAGGCGGAGGGCTAACCAGGTTAGCGGATGATTGGGAGGTTATAGCGTCCTTTTTCATCCCACCCACAGGCTCCGTGAACAGCGCTCGCCGCAACAGGAGGCACAGAGAGGGAATTTTTAAGTCGGCCGCGGCTCGGGTTTGTTTTTTTTTAAAAGCGGCGTTTGCAGCCACAATGTCGGAATTGATTTTCGGAAATGTTCATTGTCCGCTGGAAATGTAAGGCGCAAAAAAAAATCCCTCACCTCAGGAGCTAGCTTCGGCAAAGTAACTATTAGAAAATAATGGTTAGCGGCATAATCCAACGTGCATTAAGTGAATTGTGTCATGATACATTATGAAAATGCATATTTCGCAATCATATCTGTCTGCAGTGAAACACGACTCGCCCATATCCGGGGGAGCATGCACGAAATCACACACAGTTTGTGAGCGCTATTAGCCCGCATCTTGCCAGTGACCTGCCGAAATTGCACGAACAAAGAAAAACGCGCGCTATTAAAATGAGAATTCTGCACGTTACCACGTTTCCACTGTGGAGAGTATGGGTGTGCAGAGTGACTGAAGGAGGAAAAGACCGCATTTGCTGCCATTTGGTCCATCTGACAGACGCTAGCCAAAGTTGCACCCGCTTGGTGGATCAGCTTCGTCGTACGTAAGTTTTATCTACACTGCGTTTTTACTAAAATGCTAAATTCTAAAATAATTTCCTTCAAAAGACGCTGACAACAATTGCCTCACTTTATTGAGATTATCAGCGGTGCGTATTCAATGTGTGGCGTAGCGATTAGCTCGCTAGCGAACGCATTCTAAAAAGACCAGCGTATTAAGCTAATTGGCAACTTTCCTGCAACTCGTGTTGCGTTGGGACTCGCGTGGGGCGGTGAGAGTCTCGAAGCGAGAGGACTTTTTTAACAAAGTGAACAGCACGATGGAAAACCAATCCGTGGGAGAACAGCGGTCGGGTGTTTATTTAGGCGTTTGTGCAAGAAAGACACATTCTTGCCCTCTGAGTTCATCCTCACAGTCCACTCCTACTGTCTCCGGCCTTGTTCAAAGTGAACTTAAATTCAAAGAGAGAGCACTTTCTCTTGATTAACAACTAATGTAAAAAAAAAAAAAAAAAAAGATTTTATAACTGAATGGATACCTTTTCTTCAAAGTTTTTGATTTTTTTTTATTTCCATGATTGTCATGTTAAAAAAAAAAAAATACAATTGAATTAAATCAATCTTGTGGACGACTGCTTTAGAATTCCATTTTGTTTGACTGCAGCTCACCAATGAGGGAAATTGCTCGGCTATATTTAAAAAAAAAAAAAGAAAAATACCAAAAACCATCAACGTAAACTGAACTCAATGCAAAAAAGAAAGAAAGAAAGAAATCCACGTGTTTGTCCAGATTCAATCAAATACTCTGCCAGCCAGCAGAGACATGCATGATGTTCCGTGTTTCCACTTTGGCCAAGTATAATTTAACTCCAGCGCCGGCCCATCAACAATCTAATCTGCCTCTCTCTCTCTCTCTGTTTTTCCCCGGAAAGTAATGGCTTCTGACTCATAAGAGTCCGCGGCTGTGACGCCGATTCACTCCAAGTAAATTATGGGGGACAGACAGGTTCCTAATGCTATTAAGCAAATTAGATTAGAGAGATGTGAGGGCCGCATTTGTCCACATGAGGAAGGAGGAGAGCGGGCGCGGGGATGCGGAGGGAGGGTTGGCGGAGGGGGGTGGGGGGGCGGACTGTACTATTTGGAGACTGATATTTGGAAGAAGAAGAAGAAGAAGAAGAAGAAGAAGACGAAGACGAAGACGAAGAAGAAGATGACGAAGAAGAAGAAGAAGAAGAAGAAGAAGAAGAAAAGGCCTGCCAGTCTGGATCGGCCGCTCATTCCGCCTCTTTGTCTCGCCGCCCGGGTCTTCGCCTCCTCCTTTTGTCCACAGAGCCGCGTGGAATCCATCATCCGCCGGCACCTGTTTCCCATCACGCCGGGGCCCCGCTCTGATCTGGCAGTGACACAGCCGCTTCTCTCTCTCGCTCTCTCTCTCTGCCCGCTTGTATTTGTCAAAACTGCGCTTCGATTGAATTAGGGGCTAATTACGATGGCTTGAATCAGTCAGCAGGTCAACGTGGAGGGGGGGGGGGGACAGAGCGCCGAGACTTTGATCGTAGCTCGGCCAAACAACCGGGAAGCAGGGGATTCCGGGGTTCAAACGGACATAGACGTCTGCGGATTGAGTTATCTGTCACCCCGCGCCGCGTTCCCCCCCCCCCTGTTTGGCTTTTTTTTCCCTTTTTTTTTTTGCAAATAACGCGTTTCTCGAAAACGCGCGCGGCACTTTGCGGTCTGGAATCGCACTTCAAAGCCGCGGCGAGAGCAGATTTTTTATTTTTTTTTAGACTCGCCGGTGCGTACAAAACCCAGTTCAAAAGGGATGTTATGACTCCCCCCCCACACACACGCACACACACCTGGCTTAGGTGAAGAGAGGCAACTTCAAACAGATAATCCTGAAGGGCCGAGCGTGCGGGGGCCCTCCGACAGAGTGGAGGGTCCCAGCTGAGCGTTGGAGAAGGTTTTTTTTTTCTCTCTCTCTCTCCTCCGAGCTCCGGGGTGATTTTTCGCAGATTAGTCTTCATTTTGAGCTTATTGAGCGGGAGGACAGTCTGCTTCTCCGCCGTTCGGAATGTTTAATCCATCTTTCCAGCCGTGAAGGTCAGCGAGCGAGCGCTCGCCCCCGCTGAAGCCGTCCGGACCGGTTGAATTTCAATGAGAGCTCCCGCAGCTCGACCCCTTGGATTGTTATTCGAGACGAGCTTCGCTGTTATTGCTATTATTTACAGCGGGCGGACGCCCCTGTGAGCGACGCACGCCTGGACTCGGGTGCCCGTGCGTTGAAAGTCAATTAACAGCTATTTCCAATCAAAGCTGTTTGATGCGTGTGTTCAGGCCTTGATCGTGTATTTGCTTACTCAATACTTTGCAAACGATGATTTGAACAATGTCTGGAGGTGGTTGGGTGCATCAGCTTTGCCGACTTTTTATGTCCTCAACTAGCGATGCACACCAAACTAGCGATGAACACTCTTCTGGGTGTCAAAACAACATTTTTCTTTTTTTGCAGTTTGCAGTTTTATTGCAGTTTGAGTTTATTCAAAATGTCAAAAGTCCTTCAATCAGGTCACACACACACACGGGCCGAGTCAAATAAACTCACACGCGACACCAAAACAAACAAATGGCATTTCAAAGCACAACAACGTTCTGTCATTTCGCCACACAGCTCCCCCTAGTGGTCTCACACCGCTGCTGCATCTCAGGCAGGGACGTTAAGACCTCAAGAAGGCCTTACATTGTTGTTTTGTTTTTGTTTTTTGTCCCGCCCACCAAAAATCAAGCCGTGATTGGTCAACTCCAAGTCCAAACCAATGACAGAGCCAGCTGACCGTTACCGTTGATAAGATTCTCTGACGATTCTGATTGTATAACATGTTTTTAGCACAGTAACGCTCTCATTGCTGACGTGAACCTGACAGCGGGCTCATGGTAAATGAGAGAAACTGTATTAAATGTGTGATATTGAATGAAACAAATTTGAAATGTTTTTAATTGCTTTATCTAATACTCCTATCTTTTGAGTCCAGAACATTTTTCGGCCTTCTCTGAAAGTACACCAGGCCTGAATGTTTCCCCACTGTGAAATGTCTATTGACACTATACGGCAGCGGTTCATGCTGTATCTTCTTCAAAGAGGTGAAACCCTGCTTCTCCTCTCTTTTATTCATTTTCTCGGAAAGCAGGACGAGCAGAAGATCTTCACCGCTGGACAAGGGAGTCCGTTTCTTCCTGTCTTCTGCTTGCCCTTTCTAAACAATTGCGCTTTCTTCTTTTCCCCGACGCTCACAATATATTTTGCCCACCCCCCCCCAACAATGTAGCCGCCGTTGAAGCGCCTTAAACAAGGCGCGAGCGGCAACACTGTCGAGCGAGGCGGGGGGGGGGGAATGTGGGACAAAAAGCTGTTCACACGAGAGCGTTCGCCACGCCAAAACACCACCGTTTAACACGGCGTGACCCGAAACTCTCTCAAAGCGTCGGGCGCGGCGAGGGACGGAGGCAAAGAGGGAGACGAATTATGTCAAACGATGAATAATTAAGTGCTAAAGCCAGTAAGGCTTCGCACACATGGCAGCGCGCTACCGCAGGGGAGCCAGCGGCCGGCTCCTGCAGATCAGCCTTTGTTTGCTGCCTTGTTTGAGCAGGTGCGGCGGCCGGCGAGCGGCGGCTCATCCCGGGCGCCGTGGGAGCAGTGTGAGTGTGAGTGTGTGTGTGTGTGTGTTGGGGTGTGTTGACAGGCGAGGTGCTTTCCATTTCTTTTCTTTTTTTTAATTGGGGGGGGCTGAATTTCTTCGACCGAGACCCATTTAGCCGGACCTCGGTGCTCTCAGCCAGCGCTTAATGGTGAGGGCCGCGCAGTCTGCCAGACCCTGGTAGGTGGCGCCGGTTGTGGGTTGCGGCTGCGGCAGGTGTGAGGGTTTTCACCAAAGGAGGATGAAAAAAGAAACCCAGTGACCTTTCGTTTTGCTTGGTATTTGAAAATTTACAGGCACATTTTGTTAGCATTTGAGCGCAACATGTTGAAATATTGATAAATTTGATAAATCACTCATTGGCCATAGTGGCCACACCCCTCAAAGGACTGCGTTGTCTTAAAGGTCAAGTGTGCAATATTAGGAGAGATTTTTTAAGAAGAAACAGTGACATCAAGTGGTTGCATTTTAGATTGCAGTGTCTTTTACTCTCCCTCCCTCTACCGAGCTTGCCAGTGAACTACAGTCTCCTGCGCACCCAAACCTGAATACCTCGTCCACCTTCTTCTTCTTTGGTTTATTGGAAGACACCGGTGTTCACCTGGATTATGAAATGCGCCATCAGGCAGCTGAATTGTCCACACTGGGCCTCCTTAGAAATATGGTGGCGCAAGATGGCAGCTAACTGGGAGCTAACCTTTGATCTATGTGTATTCTTATATATATGAGAACCGTTCCAAGGGTAGGAAAACCAAATTACTTTTCTTGTATTGCGAGGAAGCAGTTTTATTATTGTATTTATGGGCAGTGTATTAAGCTTTTGCCAATATAAATCATAAATCAAGCGAAATATTACACACTGGACCTTTGATAGTCTTCCCACGTGTGAGGAGTGATTGCAATTAGTGATGAGTGCGCAAGTGGCACAACAAACACGACAAACCGAAGCTTCCGCGGGGCCATTTTTTAATTACGTTGACATTTTTTACGGCCCCTGACGTGTCGCGTCTCCATCTGTGGAGGCTGCGTTTCGCCCTGCGTTGCACATGTCTCACCTGGGAGCCAAGTTCACACTAGGGACGCATCCCGTCTTCAGTGGATGACCTATATGTGATTGTTCTGGTCTCCTTGTGTTTGACATTTGGCCACTGAGCCTTGAGTTGAGAAGGTTGCTGCTGGTCTCCTTGTGCGTATTTTACGCTAGCTTCAAGGAAGCCCATTGGGAGGCCTCTGCCATTTCTGTTCCACCGACCGTTATCCACTGTTTTGTGAAATCATTTAATTTTTTGCTTAACAGATAAGTGTTTTTTTCCCCAGTAAGTGGGTGAGGGGGTGGGTGGGGGGGTGGTATTTTTCATTTTGGCCTTGGAGCCCCTGACGACTTATTTTTCCTCCCTCTCCACGCCTAACTGACGGTTTCTAATCATTTTTTGGAATTCAATCAATCTGTTTATGTAATAGTCCTCAAGCTCGCATCCCACAGCTTTTTATGAAGGAGTTTAAATTTGTTATTTTACCCCCACTGTTTTCCCCCCTCGGTAACTTCCACGCGTCAAAACAACCGTCTCGGAAATATCTCAACGTTTGAGCAAAAGCATAATGGCATCAGTGGGACTCATTCCCCCCCCCACCCTCCCCCCACCCCTGCCCGCCCGCCCAACGCAGACAAACATGAACCGACGAGCAAAGCCGATATGCCATTTTTCAAAAAGGGGAATAATTGAGTTGATTGCGATCCCCGGTGTTTGTGGAAACGTCGGCCCGTGTTGTAATAGAGCCGAGTAGGCGTGCAGCTCAAGACAACAGCCCACTCTGACTGTTTAACAAAGCCTCACTTTATGTATTTTCATCATTGTTTGTCGAGGTTACTTTATTGAAGTCTGTACGTTGTATTTTTGCTGAACTTATTATAATACCACACGCACTTTTGTCTCTATGTCATGGCTCAAGCTGTCAAGTGAAGTAAATTTCTAAAGGCCCCTCTGAACTTTTGAGCGACCGCGAATGTGTAATACATTGATGTATCACCCGAGCATCATTCTTGCCTCATTTTTCAGAGGTGAAGGGATTAAATCTGCCCATGATATCAAATTCATATCATAAAAAATAATCCTAATCTGTTATCTTTTGTATGATATGTACATAACCAATCAACATCATTCACTAAGAAGCAAAAAACTAAACAAAATACCCCAAATAAGCTCCAATTTTGTGTTTTTTGTATTACTTTTAACAACAGGTTGAACCTTTCATTGTGGATTTATTTTTTTTTTATATTTTTTTGCAATTCCATGATTGTACAAGTAGCGCCCTGATTTGCAGCTCAAACGGAAGGTCTCCTCTGGAGAGCCGGCCGTCTAAACGTTTCATTTCGTAACGTTCAAAAGGAAAATGTGACATTCGCTGCCGACTGTGCTGTCGGTGAGTCTTGTGCGTTATCTGGCTGCCATGGCGACGGAAACGGGACTGATTGCCCCCCCCCCCTGTTCCTCCTTCTCGCCCGTTTTTATCTTTAAAAGGCTTTTCATTTCTCCATTTCCTTCGCCTCGCCGTGACTCTCAGCAGCCCCGACGCAAATGAAAGGGGTCTCCCCCCCCGCCGCATGTTCCCGAACCCCTCCTCCCCCCCCCTCCCCCCCCCGTGATGGGGCTGTTGACTGTCAGCCGGGGGCCTTATTACATTCCTGAAGCGACGTAGAAAAAAGCACTGACCCCTCTTATACAATGCCACAAAAACCAGTGAGAAAAGAATATTGATAATGGGTGGCATTGTGTGCCAGTGGGGATGGCTTAGCATTTCTGCAGAGAGATGGGTGGCAAAAGCATAGCGAGGGGAGGAGCGGAGAGGCTGAGGGTGCGAATGTTCTTCCACTCATCATGGACATTTTTGTTTTGTACCTATTTTTGTTTAGTTCTCGTACTTTTGAGGCCTCGCTTTGACCTTGTTTGGCGTTCCTAATACTGAACTCTCCCATCGGCTCTCGCGCGAGGCCTTCTGGGACCGGCGAACTGATTTGACTGAAAATGTAGGACGACGATCATGAAATAATCGGCCGCGCCAAACGGTTTTCATGGCTCTCCTCCCGGCTTTGTTCTCCGCTGCCCCGTCGCCGCTTCTGTTGGCTCCACGCTGGCAGGCCCCTCATTTTATTCCCTCAAGTCATTATTGTCTCCGGCTAAGGTGCCAATGCTCCCTGTGATTTGCGGGTAATGAGCTGGCACCCCCTCCCCCAGCGCCCCCCGCCCGCGTTCAATTATTCTCATTGAGAAAGTGATTTCTCACTCCGCGGACCAAATCGGGGAGACGGCTAAAGCGTGAACCCTAATCAAAAATTAACACGTCCACGACCGGCGGTGCGGAAAAAAAGGGGACGGCCGCCCCCGATACTGCCGGGCTTGGTGTTCCGATGTGGAGTGGACAGGAGGACAGGAGGACAGGAGGACAGGAGGACATTCCCGGCCAATCGCCTCGCGAGACTCGTGGAACTCCCGGAACCTGGCCGCGCTTGCATCATTCGGCTGCTCAACGGCGAGGTGTGTGCTTGACAAGCAGACTTGGCTTGCAAGAGAAGTCAACTGACGACGGCGCGAAAGAGAACGAGTGGACAGGCGAGCTCCTGCGCTCCTTATGACTCATGTAATGCAATTTTAAAATCACGCATTTTCTTACGCAATCTGTGTCTAAACTATGCTTTCATTCTTTCTCTTGCAAAACTTGTGGTGATGAGGTGGAGATGACCATGTTTTTGTTTTTCGTTGGGTTTTCACTTACAAAAGGAACGGGAGTTTCTTTTGGCGGTTATAACAAAGAAATTACATAACCTAACTCCTCGAAATGCATCTTAAATGCAACTGTAAATCTGAAAAAAGGACAAAGACGTGGAGAAAAAAAATTTGTAATTCACCAACAGCCCCCTTGAAGACAAAAAACATTCAAGCCTGACTATGAAGTGTCACTTCACCCAAAAAATATGAGCACTCCTAAGTGCATTGCATGTTAAACATTTTCAAACGAGCATTTCCAGCGTGGTCCGGAAAAAAACAAAAAAGGTCTTCCACTTCAACCCCCTGCATGAGATAACGGGGAGACAGGATTTGCTTTTCTTCCTATTACGCCGAAAGAGCAAAGAAAATGAAGGAGGGGGACGCGGAAAGGGAGCAAACGCCGCTTTCGACTCGGTAAATCAGTAAGGAAAGCAAAGTGGCATGACGCTCTGTCATGGAATGACAATCAAATGTGTATTTTTCTCTCCTTTGCCAAGAGTGGATTTATAAATGCAGATTCCAGAAGCATCCTGTGCTTACACTCCCCTGTCCCCCCCCCCCCCCCCCCCCCACGCTGCTCTGCCGCCGTCCTTGGGAGCTACATTTGTCTGCCGCGTTACGTGCCGGGGATTAAGTCGCGAAAGTTGCTCGGAATTGTCAAGCGCTTATTTCGATCATTCTCATTCTCCGTCTGTCCCCGCGAGTCTATGTTGTGCCAGTGAAGGTGAGAGCGGGGGAGGCGCGCTGAATGCTTAAGGAGCCGGGGCGGGAAAAAGCTAGCTTGCGCCTAGCTTTTTTTTTTGTTTTTCTTACCGCAGATCATCGTATACATCCGGTGGTTAAGACGCATTAAGAATAGATTGGTGGAGGGAAAGAAAAAAATGAAACGGAGCCACAAAAAAAAAACAAAAAAAAAAAAACCCACTCAAAAGCAAGCAGTAGCACTTTCAGTTGCAGTTTAAGCAAAAAATAACTGATGGCACTGGGTTCTGAGGCAACCACTCACTCAGTAAGCACTTCAGAAAAAAAAGGTAGTAAGGATGTATCAAAGGGTGTTTTTTGGGGGAAATTATTTGGACCTTTTTTTTTAATGTTCTCCCAAACTGACTTACACAGTGTGCAATTTTCCATTGCGTCAAAGCAGTTTATTTATTTATTTTACTCGGAAGAGCTTGGTGTTTTCCCTCCCCCCACCGCATTTGAGATACTGCGAAAGCATCAGCGAAACAGCGCTGAGAGGAAAGCGCTCGGACATTAAAGGTTACGTGTGTAGTGTGTGGAGATTCTGATGAAGAATCAGCGACGTAAAGTGGTTATAATTGTTATTATTATTTTTAGATTTCAGGACTCTTTCTCATGTCCCGTTTGGGACCCCGTGCCCTCCCTCTCCCGAAGTTGCCAGTGAACTACTGTGGCCTGCGCACCCAAACCTGGATACTTCGTCCACCTTCTTCGCCGTTGGTTTGTTCGAAGAGCGTTCACCCTGAATACCAAAAATGCTGTCAGGCAGCTGGATTGTCCACACCAGGCTTCCTTAGAAATATGATGGCGCAAGATGGCAGCTAACTGGGAGCAAGATCCTTTGCTCTATGGATATTCAAAAATATATGAGAACAGGGGTAGGAAAATCAAATTAGTTAAATTGTATTGTGAGTTTACACTTATTAGTTTATTTATGGGCAGTATGTTAAGTTTTTACGAAGATAAAAATCATCAATCCAGTCAAATATTACACACTGGACCGTTGGAATGCAACACCAGCTCACCGACAGCTTGCTACTATAATTTACAACACAATTTACCTCAGACAAACTTCCAGCCTCCATGTGCTCCCTACAATTGGTCCTCCTCTTCCTCCGAGAAAAGAAGGCAAAAGCTCCTCATATTGTCCCAATGACAACGATGATATGATATAACTTTCATTGTGTAAGGAGGAAAAAAACTCCCTCTATCTTTTTGGCACAAAACAAATCGTCCACAAATACACTTTTTGTTTTGTTTAATCGTGATGTGCGTAATGGCCTTTGACAGAAACTGGGTAGCTTTACCGAACATCTCTCGTATTATCTGTGTACATTGGTGGGGTTTATGTATTAAAAAAAAAAAATCAAAAGACCATAATTTGGTATTTTGGATTGAATTTGACAAGGCAAAGTGGCAAACTCACTCTGAATCCACTCAGCAATGTTTGTCCATCACCGAGCACTTCAAGAACAAAGGTTCAAGCTGATCAAGCCCACTTGAAGGTTAATGAGGAGGTGACCGGTGCTAAATGAGGCTTTAAAAAAGGAAGTGGGGGAAGAAGCAGTGCCAGCCGCGAGAAGGCGACGGTCAAAAACACAAACCCTTTCTATTCTGTCAGGGGTCGTGACGGTGCGGGTGAGGGTTCATTGGTGGCGTCTAATTAAGATAGGAGAGGCCACTGCGGCGCTAAAGGGCTCCACTGTTTCCCATCAGGCCCGGGTCCTGGACTGCAGTGTCTCTGGTGAGCAGTCATTACGCAGCACTCACACACAGAAGGATAAAGGCTCCAGTGTGTAATGAGCAGCCTGTGTGAGACTGTGTGATTTTATTTAATGAACTGATTCTGCCTTTTCTGAAGGCAACAACTCATTGGAAACGGGGAGTTGTTAAAGAAACTTTCCCTGCACCTTGATGATTTTTCCCATTTTTTCCCGTAATGACGAACATGGCCTTGTCTAAAAAGCTTGTTTTATTATTATTATTTTTTTTTAAATCAAAAAAATCTAATTGATGTATGCTTTTTGAAATAAATTACTTGAGCCGTAATTCCTTGAAAAATGTACAAACTGCGCAGATCAAAACAAATGTTTCAAACAGAAACATTGAAATAATTTCCCCCGCCCCCATAACCTTGCATATTAGTCTCACACATCCACCGGGTGAAGAGTAAAGTGTTGTCAAGGGAAAACTCAGGAGGTGATTCTGACGAAACTCGTATCTCTTACAAGCAGAAAGAGCTATCAAGGTTGCTATACGTGTCCTACTAATGCAAATGGTGCACATAGTGCAGCGTCATTGCTGTTAATGTTTTATATATATATGATAAACACATACCAGCATATCCAACATAGCACATTAACATGGTTTACATAGTCTAACCACGCTTCTTTTCTTCTGCATCTTGTTTTCTTTCCGTCTTTCCTTCTTTCTTTTACTAAACTCATTTTGAGGGTTTTGAAGGCCTCTCTCAACAACTCCAATGTTGTATCAACACTGAAATGTCGTAACAGGATGTTAGCTTGTCAGTCACACCGTCTATGTGCTTTGTGGGAGGTGCAAAATATGGCCCCTGCTCGATGTGATGTAGTTTAAACCTTTATTTTCAGACAATCGTAAACCTTTCCTACTCTAGCCACTAGCCGCTACATGAGAGCGACGGCTAACCGAGAAGCTCCAGCTGTTAAGGTTTTTCGCGAAACTGTATTAATAAACCTTATTCGTGTTTTAGCTTCTCTGCGTTCTCGCATTTTCTGCCACTGATGATGATGATGATAATATCCTGAACATAACTCTGACATCACTCTAAATTACATTCATTTAAATAGGACGTGAAAGAGATATTTTGTTCATTTTCAATTGACATTAAAGCACGCGTTTCCTACATATCCCATGATATGTTATTTTCTTCCATGAGCTGGATCACCAGAACACTCCATCCATCTGCTCCGGCTTTGGCCCCTCGGCTAATAGGCGTCGATTCAAATGCATTTGTAGCCTACACAAGGGGGTTCTGGCTGACACTGAGGCCCAGTGTGCGTTTCTCAGAGAATTATGAGACAAATCCTGGATAAGTGCGAGTTTCCCTGGACAGACACAGGACGCCACAATGGGACTGACTGCACTCCTCCGGTATGTGCGTTGGTGTTTGTCCCCTCGCACAACAAAACCCCGGACCCGCTCTTCATCAAACAACCCCGGGCCAGATTTATTTGAAGGGAGTATGCAGACGAAACGCTGCATCCAAAGGACGGGGCGGAGAGCTCCACGGTTCCTGAATAATTCAGGCAGAAGCAGCGGCGTCTGACAAAAAAAAAAAAAAAAAGAGTCCGTGTGAGTTTGGCAAGGGTTTGTGTTTTCTCTCGGCGCTCGGCGGCTCTTGCATCGCCCACAGCTCGCCTCGGGGGCCCACGCAGCGCTCGAACCCGAGCGACGAGCCGTCTGTTGAGTATCGAGTTTCGTGGCCAACGTTTGTGCAGGAGCCATTCACCGAAAACCGTCACTGTGAGTAACCGAAGTGTTTAATTTCCACCCATCCACTTCGCTCATTATTCAATCTCCGGTCCATTCTGAGGGAATATTTCAAGGCTAGAGCCACGGAACGGCAAACCTTGCTGCTTTCAGATTCATCTTTCCAGTCGGCGAGAGCAAGGCCAGACACGTCTGCTGCGACAGGTAGGTTTATTTGTTCCCAAAGAAAGATTTGAAAGGAGCTGCTAGCTTGTGAACAACAGTGAATGGGGGTTGGCGGACTTTTGGTAAAGGTGTGGACAGTGACATACAACCAACTCTCACTTAACTGGCAGCCTAACAATCATCTGATTGACTCCTTTTAATTGTGACAGATTACAGCCCCCCCCAAAAAAAGCCAAAAATATTTTTGTACATGTTTGCCACTAATCATCATTGTACCATTGGCACCAAGTCAGGCTAAATTGGCCAGATCAGTCTGATAATATGACTACTTTGTAAAAGTACTATAGACTAAATCAGCCATGGGCAACCCACGGCCCGGGGGGCCCGCCAAAAATGAGGAAATGACATTAATATTAAGTAGCTCAATAGCTGCATTTTGTCCATTTTTCAATGTTTTCAGAGTGATTTCAATAAAGAGCTAAACACCTTGGCGCTTAAAAGACACAGATTTTGTTCCAACGTTGCTTTTGTTCATTTTCAATTGACATTAAAGCACATGTCTTCTACATATCCCATGATACATATTTTTCTTCTATGAGGCGGGTCACCGAAACACTCCATCCATCTGCTGCTGCTCCGGCCCCCTCTGTCAAATTTCAGAACCCACTGTGGCCTCACCAGTCAAAATAGTTTGCCCATCCCGGGTCTAAATGTTTCAATGTCTGATCTGCTCTTTGGTTTGCGCAAAAAAACAAATATTTTTCCCGAGCATTTTTGACCCCATCTTACCCTGGACAGACTTTTGGGACACATCCCATCGGCTTTACCGGGTTAACAGATCCAATCGGTGGCTCAATCATCCTAGACAGCGACTCAGTGGGACCCCAACCCCCAGGTCTGCCCCAGCGGAGCTGCTCAGTTGTGGACAATAATCACGGATGCCCTGCCAGGTACTTGCCTTGACTTTCCTTTCGGTAGGAACGACTCAGTGTGTTTTTTTTTTTTGGTTTTTTTTAAAGGGTGGCCCGGCTTCTGCGCAGATGAATGAAAAGAAACAGTTTGTCAATGAATCAGTTCTCAGATCTACCAAATCTGTGTTTGTTTGGTGTTGAAATCTTTGATGTGAGAACAGAGACGGAGAGGAGTGAGCGTTCACGCTGCTCTTTGCACTCCTCCCAGAGGGGGGCCTGAAGTTTGAACGGACTCATCTCGTCTCGGCTTGATGATTCAGGCCGGGCATCTCGCCATACTTTCTTCTTCTGCTGCTTTTTTCCTTTTTTGCTTGCTTTTTTGCTTTTGCTTGCTCCCCTTTAAAATGTGCCAGAAAAAGGCGCCTCATTTGGGCAACAAAGAGACAGAAGCACTCGCGACAGTTGGAGGCTTGATCAAAGATGTTTGATCAGAGCCGCCTCCACTCCAAAAATGCTGAGTGTGTGTGTTTGTGTGTGTGTAAGAGTGTTGTGATTTTGTTATGTAACACATTGGGTTTTCCCCTTCTGTTTTTTTTTTTTTTTTTAAATCTCCTCTGCTTTTAACGAAAAAGAAATAACAAAACAAGTGCGCTACCAAATTTCAAACTACATTTTATTACGGCATCGTTTGTGCTAAAAAAAAAGAATAAAATATGTCTTTAGACTAAAATCATCTTCATGAAAGACACTTTGAGTGATTGACAGCTGGTGTTTCGGCTCTGGCAACATTTTAATAACCTACGGCTCTGGTGCTTCATCAAATACTAAATAAGATCACTAAAACTGGTAAACAGGTATTGGAGAAGAGCCGAATACGCGTCTGTATGCTTAATAGTCTAATGCTGAGCGGGGGGAAAACCATTAGCATTCACCAGTGGGATAATAGCCCAGCATTAATGTCAGCTGTTTATGGAAGGGATAACTCATAAAGCCCGCAGTGTACGGAGAGCTGGGGCAGGTGTCTATTTCTCCAGGGTCTGAAGACTCGGAACCCTGTGACACTCGAGCGCATTTATCAGCTGCCGAGATAAACACAACGCTGGCAGACGGGTACAGAGGGGAAAAAAGACGGATGAGCCAGACGGCCATGTGATTTCTGAATAAGCTAAACTGCACAATAAAGTTAAGGGGTGGAAAAAAGTCTTTATATTTATTTAATTTTTCCTTTCTATTATATAAAGCAATCACCAAAGTGATACCAAGCGTCCCATCATCAGGGATTTAAATATAGTACCCCGGCTGTGAGCTATGACCGAGAGTTGCCATACAATCAGAATAGCAAGCTGAGATAAAGTACTTCCTGCAGCAGAGCCGATCAAAAACAGTCTTTCAGCCAATGTTTTACATTGGTTATGCTGCTCCGAGGCTGGTTGCATGCTTGATCCAACACATGAAACTGACAGCAGTTTTCCTCACCTGCCCTGGAAAAGGATTCCAGAAGTTGGAAAATCCACCAGGAAATATCCAGGGGCGCGTTCAGACTGTGAGCCAAAATATGATTTTTTTTTTTATTAAGCCAATCCAGATTGAAATCGGATGGCTCTTTCGTAGTCCGAACGGTCACGAATCCCATCGAATCCGCATTTTTGCAAGACGGATTGAAGACGGAGGTGGTTTCAAATCGCATTTGGACAGATGTGTCTCAGCGTGAACAGCTCCAAACACACTGATCAGTTTGGACCGTCCGTGATGTCACTCTACGCCACGCAAGACCCAATGCACAAAGACCAGAGGGCGCCGTGGAGGTGCGGAGCTGTAATGTAATGGAGCGGAAAGAAGCTGTAAAAAACAGCAGTCCCTGGACAGGGGAGGAAACTCATTGGCTTATCAGTCTGTGGGGAGATGGCTCCTTTCAAGCCAAGCTCCAGGGCACGTATTGCAACAAGTGCCACTGTTGCAATTATATGACGTCGTTGCTACAGCAACCTGCCAGATGGGTCAATAACGTGGCCTAGTCTGAACAGAGCCAGATCCCATTTGGACACTTGCTAAAAAACAGTGTGGACAGTCGGCCCTGAGTCCGATTCGCCTGCAGTCTGAACGCAGCCTAGAAAACGCCGGAAGAAACGAAAAACCCAAATTGTTGGCGGATTCGGAACATGTCCGCGACTGGCATGCCAATCGAGTCGTACCTGCGTTCTGTTTTTTTTTTTGTTTTTTTTCAAATGCAACATCAGCTCATAATTAACTGATCTTTTGTACCTCCTGCCGTTCAGGATCAAAGGGCTTCGGCTCGCGCCGGGGCTCTTTGGTATTGCGAGCGCACACTTCAGCGCCATTCACTTGACCTGACTTGCGCATCTCTAATTCATCAGCTGCAGGGTTGGCCGGGGCCTGTTTAAATATAGATGGCGAGGAGAAGCATGTCGGCCGTGCCAAACACGGCCGCTTTGCCTACAACAGACATGACGGGCGTGGATGCCATGTCGGGAGAGTGAGTGCTAGCTAAACTTTAAAAAAAAAACTGCAAAAACACCCACACATACACGCATATAAAAAAACCCTGGGCGTGCGATGACATGAGAGTGAAGCTCAGTTAGTTGGACAGTTACTTCATTTCCGCTTCTATTTTTAAGTGGAAATGTGGGACCGCAAAGCACAGCGCGCGGGTAAACGCGTTACAAACAAACAGCTGCTAATTAGCATGATTTCACTCGCACCTGCGAGCGTGCGCAACCAACAATCATTATCGCAGCCTTTAGCCTCGATCACAATTCCGTTTAATTAATCCACGCCGCATATTTTTTCGCCCTGCAGCGGCATCGGAGCAACACACCGCTGCAGAGAGAGAGAGAGAGAGAGAGAGAGAGAGAGAGAGAGAGAAAAACGCGCGGGACGTCTCAAACGATTCGGCGTGTGGGAAGGAAAACGACAGCAGCCGGCGCAAACGTTGAAATTCAAAGACGGAGACGAACCGGGAAGGAGCGTCACGGCAAAAAAAAAAAAAAAAAAAAAAAACTCCGGCAGTGTCGCCTGTAATGAGAAGATTTGCGTTTGACGAATCGACTTAAGTCGCGCCGTTGCCAGATTACAGCGGCTCAGCTCGGGCCAAGAATTAGTTCGACGTGCGGCGGGTCCTTAAAAAAATCTCGAGTGTGAATGGCGGCTCGTGCGACGAGCGCTCTGAGGTAATAGTCTTCGAATTTTAGGAGATTCTAATTTGACTGCAAACTTTGGAAACCGTGCGTCTGAGACTGCTGGGGGATTTAAATAAAACTTATTGGGAGAAAATGGCATTGTTTTACATTCAGCCTCAGCCAGAAGTATTCAAACCTTACTTAGCTTGGTTGCATAGAAAGTGACTTTGGAATGCTGATATTTTCAGCAAAAGGCCGTGAAGAAAAGCACCATTTATTATCATGGTCTATTACTTTTTTGTATATATATAAATTTAACATTTTGAATGGAATTTTGAATTTAGTGATGGTCTATGCTAAGGTTGTTTTTTTTTTGTTTTTTTTTACATGTTATGTGGTATAAACATCTCTCCCTGACAGACCCGACTTGGTTCCCTTGCTGTTGTTGTTTGTTTATTCCGAGCGATGCTTTCTCAGAGACACAGCAGCCAGGAGAAACCTTGGCAGGGCTCTAACAAAGCTAAACCCACAATTGAATAAGGCTGCAAAGAGGCAGGCCAAATATTTTTTCTCAGTTTTTTGACTTTCTTTTGTAAAACCTCTTCTTTTTCCAGTCGCTTTTCTCGCCCTTTTCTCATATTTGATATTTCCGCACCTGTTTGAAGGGGGAAGTCAACAAATTCCAGTGTTTGGTTGAAAGCGCCGACTGAGGCTAACGCCCGCAGACAAACTGGGAGGAATCCTCCTCGCGGTGAGCGCGGCACATCTCAAGGTCACCTCTGCTCCCTCTCGCAGAGAGCCTCTTGTCACTTTTAATAACTTTGAAATAAGAGATGAGCTTTTTTCCCCCCTCCTTCTTCTTCTTCTCTGACAGGTTGAGTCGGCGAGGGACCTGTCACAAAGTGGCGAGGAGGTGTGAAGGCTGAGGTGGGAACTGAAACTTCTTATTGAATGTGCTGACGGTTACGACAGACATATGAAGTCTGGTGTCAGGTTATTTCTGGCTGTAATCACCACTCTATCAACGGTGAGCGGCAACTGTATCTCTAGCCGAGCCGTACGGCGCCGGCGAACTACGTGACCTGTTCCGACCGCAGATGGTACTGTGAGAGGTCCAGCATGTAATGATTGGAGATGTTGAAGAAGCAACAGCGGCATCAAGTGGTTACATGTCAGATTGCAGTCCTCTCCTCCTACCTCTCTAAAGCTTGCCAGTGAACTGCAGTGGCCTGCGAACACAAACCTGGATACCTCGTCCACCTTCTTCTTCGTTGGGTTATTTGAAGATGTGAGCGTTCACGCTACATAGGAAACGCGGAGTCAGGCTATAATCTGAGAATCTGGAGGTATTTTTGCATTAAAAGAACAAATAAATGGCACTGAGCGTCTATTTTGTTGCTATACTCGCCCTGTTTGCAAAAATACACAAAACAAAATATGTAAAGTCTCTTCAGAAATTCAACCTTTGATGACAAGTTATCATCAAAACTTGACCTAAAGTAGTCTGTTGGAGCAAAAGGTCTACCAAGAACACATCCCTGGTGATGAAGCCCACCATAGGTAGTTTCAGGAATGCAGCTGTGACCACATGCACAGAACTGAAAGGCAATAAAATTCCAGTGGGGCACCCATTACCTGCCGGTCGAGCCATCGATCCACCATCGGATGGTTGGCGCTGAGGGACGAGCGGGTCATCTCCCTCTGGAACTGAGTGGTCCAGCCACTCGCGTCACGAGGAAGACTGCGGTAGATGTGGGCTCCTCGACCCTGCAGAGTTTAACCAGACATGGGAAGAAGAGCTGCTGCATGACTGCTGGATGAAAGTCACATTTTGGCTTTTACACATGTTTTGGTTGTGGTTTCTGCAAATCACCAACGGCTACTCGGGGATCTTTTACATTTCAGATTGAGGCGGCCTTCACTCTCTCTTCCCCTCCTGAGTTTGCCAGTGAACTACGGTGGCCTGCGCACACAAACCGGGATACCTCGTCCACCTTCGTTTTTGTTGGTTTAGTTGAGGAAGCCAGTGTTCATCCTAAATACGAAACACGCTATCAGGTGACCTGGATTGTCCCCACTAGGCTTCCTTAGAAATATGGTGTTGCAAAACGGCAGCTAACTGGGAGCAAGACCCTTGTCTATGTATATTCTTACACATGTTCTATGGGTATATATTCTTACATGTTCTATGGGTAGGAAAACCAGATTACTTTTATTGTACTGTGAGGACACACTTCTATTAATGTATTTATGGGGAGTATATTAGGCTTATACCAATATAGAAATGGGAAATTGCGCAAAATATTACACATTGGATCTTATAAGTTTGAATTGCGAAGGTGAGGATACCAGTAGCGCTCCTCAAAGTTACTGTCGATTTAGCTGTTGTTCATGGTACTTCGGCATTCATGGCCTGCACGCTTTTGTATGCATTCAATACACGCAGTCACAAAGTATGAATTGGGCTTAATAGACCCGTTGCAATGGAAATACGCCGGTTTGTCTGTAGCGCGCCGTGATGTTTTGTTCATCCGCATCGCTTGTCAATGCTTTGCCGTCATCCGCGAACCCTTTCCAGCACAGCTGAGATTCGAGCGGCTAATGAGAGGTCTCTTTGATAAGACAGCAACAGCTGAGTTCTTCTGCTGCACTAAAAGCACCTTGGGGAAAAAGAAAAAGAAAAAAAATTCTGCCAAGGTAACACCACACCAGCCTATTTGGTGGCACAACAGCCGGGAAGAAAAAGAGAGGGCGAGCAAACACAGCGATGCTTGCCTCGCGCGTTGCAGGAGCTGTTTGAATATAGATGTAAAAACATTAACATTTACATAGGAGAGAAGGGATTTACACAGACAAGTGGGGGGAAAAAATGAGGAGTTAACAAGCGAGGGGCAGAAACAGAAGTCGGAATCGTTTTAATGAGACGTAACACACAAGACGAGAGAGGTGGGGGGTGGGGGGTGGGGGGGGGGGGTGGGGGTGGGGGGGAGAGAGAAAAAAAGTGTCTCGAAATGGGCGAAACGAAAAGGTTAGCGAAAGCATGAAGGAAAAGCGGACCGTCGGCAAAACATTCCAGGAGGAAAAGGTCAAGACAACTAACAAGATTCTCGTCCTCTGCTTGTTGACAAAAAGCCTTGAGTGTCTCAGCTTGGGGTGGTGGTGGTGCGGTGGTGGTGGGGGCATGGCAGGCAAGACTGCAGACAGGCCATTACGCTCTGTGGCCCCCTGCTGTGCAAGGCAGTGCGACACTCTGGACCCCCCACTGCACAAACTTTTTACAACACGGTAAAGCCAGAAGTAGTGTAGAAGTAATAGAGACGGTGAGGGAAGTGCAGAGACCTTTTTGGGGACGTGAGTTTCACGGTACGGGCCGCTGACTGACGGCTGTCAGAGAATTGGCAGAACTGAGGTTTCCCCCCTCCTGAACGTGGCGGGCAATTCTCGCGTTTGCGTAAAATAAAGCCATTCCGGGGCGAAGGCGAGACGTGGATTTACGTTCTTCAGTACATCCAGAGCTAATCACCAGCACATCTGAGAGCACTCTTCTCCCGGAGCAGCAGTTTTCATTCAGAAAAGAAGACGGAAAACCATCAAAGCGAGCGTCGACTGGGGACACTCGACATCTGCTGTTGACTACACGGCGACAACGGCAAACATTTGACAGCAGAATTGGAGCCGGAGAGGCGACGAGAACAAAGACCCCCTTTCTATTCAAATGTATTTAATGGCCCCTGCTTTAAAAAAAAAAAAAAAAAACTGGCATTCGAGCCTGAGTTTAATAGGTTTCTAGACCAGGCGCCACTGACAGGATTTGGAATTGATTTAATTAAAAAAAAAAAAAAAAAAAAAAAAAGTGACCACCACAGATGGGAAAATTTCATAAAAGTCTTTCACATTACATTAAATCAAACTATATTTGCAGAACATATATACAATGTGACACTGTCACTGGCGAGTGCACAAAATATGGAGACACACAACTCTCCACCCCTGCTACTTTTTCATTAAAAGGTCTATTTTTTTTTTGTTTGCCATTGTTTTTTTTCCCACAGAAATGCAAAGACTTGGACGATTGGTTTCCTTGGGACTGTACTTTGATTGGGAACATGCGTATTTCTCGGCAGAAGCATTCAGCGGCATGTCGCGGTATGGTAGTGTGCACCGTTCAAAAGTTTCATAGCAAGAAATAGTGCGAGATAATGCAAAATCTCAATACTGTCAAAAACTCAACAAAAAAAAAGCTATGCTACTGTCAAAAATCTGAGAATCTGAGAAATCTGAGAAATTTCTTTCGGTCTACCATTTGCCTGAAAGTCACTGGGAGGACTGCTCTGAGGTAGCATACACTGTTCCATGACAGCATATCAATAAATAGAGTGAGAGAATGCAAAATCTCAACATGGTCAAAAATATGACCTGAGACTCCAAGAAAAAAAAAAAAAAAAAAAATTTGATTTGACTTTTGAAATTTACCGGCAGGACTTTTCTGAGGTAGTATACACTGTTCCAAGAGATACAGCGAGACAATGCAAACATCTCAACATGGTCAAAATGTGGAAAAAAAGCCATGACCAAGTCAAGAACCAGTCAATGTTTTCATCATAAAATCAGAGAAAAATAATTTGGCCTCCAATTTGCCTGAAACTCACGAGGAGGACTTTTCTGAGGTGGTACACACCTTGTCCTAATGTTCATTGTACCACATTTGATATTCTTCTTACTTGAAAACCATGCAGAGGGGGAGCAAAAAAAAGGACCTGCGCTTGATAATCCGAGGCTTACAGAGTCTTAAAAAAAAAAAAAAAAAAAAAAGTGAATCCAGAGCAGAGAGGAATTTCTTTGAAAAGTGCTGCATGTCTTTGTGGAAGACAAAGGGCTGTTATCAGAGGCCACTCCACTTGAGATAAAGACTATCTGCGAGCGGGGCAGCGCAATTTTTTCTCCCCCCCCCCCATGTTTAATGCTTAGTTCTTCTTAGTTTTGTGTTACAAAGGCAAGAACGGATAACGGCGGCGGATAAAAAAAAAAAAAAAAAAAAAGCGGCGCGGGAGATAAAGAAAAGAGGGCCGCCGGAGGTTGAAAGTTTCCAAATCTCCTTCATCCGTCCATCTGTAAGACTATGTAAATACCACCGAGCAATACCGACTTTGCCTAAGAGGTGCCGTTGACCTGTCGGGGGTGGGGGGGGTGGCGGCGGCGGCGGAAAGCACTCTTACGCGACGGCCGAGCCGATGTTCTACCTTTCGCTCCAGGCTGCCGGTGCCGGTGCCGGCGCCGGGCTTCACCTTGAGGCCGTGCTTGTGGAAGCTGGAGGTGGACGACCAGGGGGACGGCTCGTTCCTGGGCTCTTCTTCCGGTCCGGCGGGGGCCTCCTGCAGGGGGAGGCCGGCCAGGGAGGGGTCGCTGCTGCGGCGCACGTGGAGAGGCATGTCTGCAGGGAAAACAGTGGGGGGATGGGGGTGTCAAATTTGCGGAAGATTAGCGAGACTTTTGGCTTAAATGCCAGTGTTTGTTCTGTCCATTGGAGGCCATTGATAGCAGATCTCGCCAGCGATGCTAACCTCGTTGTTATTATTAGAGAGGCGTAAGCGCCTTATTAAGACGCACGCGCAATTTCAAATAAGGGCGGAAAAAACCTGTTGTGGGAAAATAAAAATGAACAAAATGTGAAAATGTTGGAAAGAAAAATGATGGGGCCCTCTGGATACTCGGAGCGTTTCAACCAGATTAAAAGCAGGTTTCACAACCAAAATGACTCCAGACATTAAACATCTGGTGTTGACACACACATGCACGCAAAGACTGACACACAGACACACTCACTCAAATGCACACACACACACACACACACACACATTTAGACCCAAACAATTATTCTTTTTTTTTTTTTTTTTTTTTTTTACAAATTTATGATCATCTTTATTTTTTTTTTACTGATGTATTTATCTCTTTTTATGTATTATTACTTTCGTTAGTTAATTTCTATTCATGCTGCAATGTTTGTTGCCAGTTGCCCTCTCTGCACCTCTCCATCTCTCTTTCAGGTCCCCCCCCCTCCCATTCTCCCTTTCAGTCCGGTGTTGGCCAGGATATTATCAATACAATACAATGAAACCGCTCCACAGGTGAACCGACCTGTGTGACTCGGCCACCATAGAGACATTCAGAGCCATGTCTGCCCGTCATCGTTGGGGGTTTCGGGTTCGCCCCTCGCATTTGACCGGAGCCGCTGAGCCGATCAAACGAGGCTTGAAGAGGAAACAGATGACACAGAAAACAATCTGTTTGGGATTCTGCTGATGCCAGCGACGCAGCGCGGGGAACATATATATATATATTTATTTTTATAGGAGAGCGGCGGCGCGAATCATCTGGATTCTCCCAAAAAGGCCATATGGATTTGTTTCTGTCGCCGGGACAGTCGCGCGCGTCGCGCCCCTTAATTATGCAAATAGTTGGGCGGCCACCTGTCACCCGCCGGGCGGATCATTGCCGGCATATGCCCGTGCTAAGCTTCCATCTGACGCGACGGAGGCGCATTCTAATCGCGGCTTACGCGGCGACGCGACTCGTCAGCGCGCTAGCTAGCGACCGCGACCGGGAGTGATCACGTGACCTAACCCCTCCCACCCTTCCCGCCCTCCAAATAAAAGACGCGTTCATCCGGGCCTTTTTGTTCTCCAGCCGATTCCGGCTCTTGAGACTCTGTCAAGGTCAAGCGCTCTTGACCTCTCGCGGCTCGCGTCCCTTCTCCCATTGCTCTCTTGCACTTCCGCGTGCACTTGCTCTGATATTCTCACATCATAAAACTAACGAATAAAATTATTATTATTATTATTATTTTTTTTACTCACTTCAGGCCGACTCTGACCGTTTAATCTTGTTGTGTGTGTGTGTGTGTGTGTGTGTGTGTTTTTGTGTTGTTGTTTTTTTTACATGTCTGTGCAACGTCAAACCGGAGAAGAAAGTTTGGGATGAATTAGAAGAAGGCTAATTAATTAAGGTAATGTTCCGTACAACGGTGAAAACTTGCTGGCTGGCCAGTAGGTTGTAAAACAAAGGGAAAGATTAGTTATCAAATAATGACAATTCATTTATTTACGTGGACGAGATGACTGTATGAAAAAAAACAAAAAAAAAACACATTAAACTAATGATTTGCCTCTGCTTTTCTAACCACTCGACATTCTTAATGAGATGAACTCAATTAAAAACGCTTTGAAATGAATTTGCAGTGAACAGATTTGAAGGTGTTCCTTAATTAGCTGCACTCGACTGTGTGCGTTTCAAAAAAATGCGACAAAAACGTTGTTTTTTTTCAGCCGGACACGGCAGGGTGGGGGTGGGGGGGCATTAACTGATGCCAATCGCAAGGTTTTTGGACTGTGTAAATTTAGCATGACATGTCAGAATACCCACAACATTTGCATTGACATTATTTGGAATCTCCCATTCCAACCAATCGCAATTCTACCAGCTAATTCTTTAAAAGCGTTAAATCTGCATCCCAACCCAAACAAACAAAAAAAGGATTTCGAACAAAATCTGCGTGATTAAGCAAGTAAAACCGTTTTTACTCCCTCCACCATCCTCGTTCCTGGCGGGAGAAGCGGTAGCCGGGCAGCTACGAGGCCACTCGTTTTGTGTTTACTACTCAAATTAGATTGAGAGTTCAGTAATGGCGTTTAATGGACTTCGCCCCCTCTCGGTAACTGCGGGTTCACGTCCAGTTCAGGGCCTCTGACGACGCTCGCCTCAGACAGTAATTAATGTCAAGTATCAAACCCATCTGATAGAAATGTGGCCAGACAGGCACGACAGGGATATCAGGCAGACCGAGAGAGAAAAGAGAAGAGAAACTGAACGATACTTAAAAGCAGGGAGCTTAATGGCCGCACCGAAGTGAAGCATCTTCAGATTTCGGCCTCTCTTTAAACGCCACTCTTGTTATTTGTACTTTGTAAACTACACTCAAACAAGAAGTGACACAACATCAGCAACACATTGCCAACGGTCTCCCATGTGAAGTTCCATTGCTGCTATACTAAGGAGTGTTATGGTTAGGCCAAATTTAAGCGTCTAATAATAGCACTGAATAAAAACATGATGATCTCAGAAAATAAATGTACATATTGAATGTACATAAATGTACATATACCTCATTGTTTGACGAAATGCATTCCAAGAGTTCCAGTTTCAAGTCTCTGATCTAAAATGAATTCTGGAGGATGTACTTTCCTTCATAAGTTCATTTTAGATGTGCACGATGGCACCACTGTAGTTCACTGGCAAGCTCGGGAGAGAAGAGAAAGAGCGCTGCACTCTTAACTTGATGGTGCCGTTTCTTCTAAACATCTCCAAATATTACACACTTACCGTTTACGAAAAACATGTAAATTAGAGGATGACAACATATGAACAGGAAACCTGCCGTGCACGGCCTAGCAAATGGGAAGGTAACGGCCACATTTCAACTAAAAGCCGGTATGCATATGCCAGACATCCATAACTTGCCAACTGACAGCTGTTATGAGTGGGTGATTTTAATTTTGTTGAGTTGTATTACCACTACAACGTTCCCTCTGAGCGTAGTACCTGCAGGTGGCAAGCTTACAGAATCTAAACAAACGTTTCCACATTGCCAATCAAGACCAGCAAAAAGTGCCGTAAAACAATGAGGGGAAAAGGAGTGCGAGGAGACGGGCAGCGGCAGAGAATTGCACTGAAGACGAGCGGCGTTACGTCATGTGCGGTGTGTGTGCGCGCGCGCGCGCTGCGTCTTTAGCGAGTTATTGTTTGATTTGGCAAGACACAAGATAAAGTAAATCCCTTCAATTATTTCATCACGGCGAGAGATCAAGCTCGCGTCAAGCGCTCAGTTGCGCACGAGATACCGATGCATCAAGGGTCTTACTTTGCCATCCCCCCTTTGCAATAAACCACCGCGGTTGCGAGGCTATGCAATCATACCAGTGCCAAAATGAAAAATAAATGAATAAAAAAATATAAAGGTACATTTTGCTTTTACCACCTGGTAAAAAGCAAAAAAGCAAAGGCAATCAGATGGCTGTGGGTGGGGCTTTCCGGCCAGGATTAGTAGTCGATACCTGATTGCTCCATGGCTAGCATAGCTATTTTTTTTTTTTTTTATTTTTTTTTGCAACAGCTATTGCTTGATGATGTAAAGCTATGCTAGCCATGGAGCGATCAGGTATCGACTACTAATCATGTTTTTTTCATTTGTCTTTTACAATGTCAAAAGGGAAAAGACAAAGACAAAATGTACCTTTATATTTCTTTACTTTATTTATTTATTCATTTATTTTCAATTTTGGCACTCCTGTGATTCCATACGCGCTGGCTAATCACGCGCACGTCCGACTAATCGGACGCGGCTGCCACCTGGGTGCCCATTTAGCAGGACGTGCGCCTTACTTTTTTTTTTTTTTTCAATAAAATGCTGATTCATCACCGGTGAAAATCCTCGGAGGACAAGAGAGTCATTTAGGGGCGAGCGTGTGTTTGTTTGTATACTTTACAGAAGGTCGCAGTATAAAGATCCCCTCCCACCAGCCCCGCTCTCCCCAACCAATTTTCCTCTACTTAATTTGCGATGGGATTATCCGGGGCATCGGCGGGTTTGCTCAGTCCCACATTTAATAACCAGCGGCGGCCACTTCAGACTGGGGGCGGCCATCGATCCGAGCCGAGCCGCGGAGGGTAGAATAGCGACGGTGGGGGTTGGCTAATAAGACGGAGGCCTAATCCAGACCCAGTAATGAAGGATTTCGGCCGGGTCACGAGGGGTCCCGGAGATGTACATGCGCCACAATTCACCACGGGGGAAAGGTCAGACCCTCCAGGGTCTATTACCTCTTATTGCTTTGTCTTTTATTTATCTTTGCACTCCCGCCTTATTTGGTGGGGGAATGAATTAGCTTGAACAAACCGCTGCGGACGAGGGTATTGCCTCGTGTTCACCGCACGGCAGCCAAGGACAATATTATATAAAAAAAAAAAAAAAAAAAAAAAACATTTAAAGGAATTAAAGGTCCCTCTATTGTGATTATCTCAACCAATATTTGCTCATAATGATCCACGTCTCAGTCCAACTAGTACTACTCCACAGAAATAGGGAGCGTTCATCCTTTGTTCCTTTTGCTAGCTTGTCTTTTCGGTGAAGCGCGCGCCTTCTCCTTCACACGCCTTTCTGGAAATCCGCCCAGTCGTGGTGTCAAAAAGCGCAACCGTGTCCCCTTCCAAGACATGCGGAGGGTGGAACAAAGCAACAGTTAAAGACTCAAACGCTTCTAAGAGGGCGAAGACTTCGGGAAGAGGCTCTTTCGCTGCCGTGAAGTCGAGCAGAGCGTCTCTTGTGGAGCCCACTTTGGATAACGTCGCGTCTCGAGTAAAAAAATTAAATAAATTACAGCCGACTGTTATCTTTGATGAGTTGCCGCAATCACTGCGAGTGTGTGTTTGAGGAGGACGCCCACTCAGACAACTTTTAGAGGTCTCGGAGATTTACACTTTCTTTCCCCCTTCCCTGTTTTGGCGTGTTTGTGGAGGCGCAGCTCACTCTAATAATAATAATAATAATAAAAAAAAAAAAGGACAACCTCCACTCTGTGCTGATGTGAAGTGCTTAACATAGACATTAAACTGCCAGCTGTTAAAAGTGGGATGAATGAGATAAGGCCCGTGGAGTGCAGAGGAGGAGGATTTTTTTATTAGCCGTCTGACTGGGACACGTCGACACCACGGACAATTTCTGGCGTAAAAATGTCAACCCCCCCCCCCCCCCCCCCCCTTTTCAACTGAATGACTTGCATGAGAAAACAAACACACGCCAGTAAAACATGATGAGTGTGTCTCTGGGTGGACGTAAAGAGCGCCGAGCTGCAGCGAATCTGGGTAGGGGGGAGTGGCCCTTCCTCCTGACTGGCAGCCAACTCAAGGTGGATATCGATCACCCCCCCCCCCCAAAAAAAAAACTTGTGAGATCGCCAAAGAAAAAAATTGTTGGGATCATACGAAAGAGGATAAGGGCCACAAGAAGAGAAAAATAATTATTACAGGAAGGAGATTTTTTATTGAAGGGGGGGGTTTATGGCAATAGTTTTTAAATTAGGTGTAAGTGAGGTATCGGCGCCCTCTGTGACATCACAAAAAGCTCGGTTTTAGTCCATTTCTGTCGTCGAGCACTTTCAAGGTCACGAAATAAACGGCGGCGGTCTGAAGGTCGTCGGCGACATAATATTATGCATTCTGCGGGTGAATTCTTTTTCCCAATGTGCGGTCGGGCGGAGCACACGAGATGAGAGAGGGTCTGCGCTAGCATTTAAATACAAATGTGTTGAGTTGGAGTGCGGCCGTTGTGTGCAGAGCGGAGCGGAGATGAAGGCAGCGGACCTGTTTCTTATCTTCTCCCCCTCCCCCCCTGCCCCCCCACCCCCTCCATCCCATGCGAACTACCGGCTCCGCCGTGCTCCCAGTCCCGGCTTTCACACGGTAGAACAGATTTAAATATAAATGCCCGGCGACCGTCACTTTGTGAAACGTCTAAAAGCTATCTTCTCTTTTTTTTCTTCCCCCCCCCCCTTCTTATTCCTGGGCTACTTTGAATGCATAAAGCCTGGGCCAGTTCAATGTCTGAATTAATTATGGCACTGAGCCATTTTAAGGCACCTCTCTGACCACTAAATACATATTGATGTCCCCTGTGTGTGTGTGGTGGATGGGGGGGGGGGGGGGGGGGGGGTTGGGATGGGGCTGGGGGGCAGCAGCGCTGAACTTCTCCCTGACCCTGACCAGGCTACGCTAGCGCCGGGTTGGTGGGAACCAGTAGCATGGAAAAGGAGATGAAATATAAATGACCCAGAAGCAGGGCTGTGGTCAAGCCTAAGGCCAGCGGAGGGGGAGGGGGCGGGGGGGGGGGTCGCAAACGCCACTTTGCGCGCTTCTGTGAGACGTTTTGGCCGAGGCAGAAGCAACAAAAAAATAAATAAAATACATAAAAAATGAAATAAATAAAAATTTAACAGCAGCTGTTTAACTTTATGAAGAAAAACACATTAATAGGATGGAGCTGAATCACAAAATAATCATTTTAACGCCAAATCGGAGATTTGGCTTTTCCAAATCGCTTCAGTGCATATCTATACTCATTATTATAATAATACAATGATAGCTGTGTTTGAACTTCATATATATATATACATATATATATATGTATATGAATGTGTGTGTATGTATAAGATTAAGCATGTTATCGGTATGTGTACATTATTTGTTTATTCCTACTAAAATTGACATTATATTATTATATAACAATAACAACATAGTAATACTTTATCTATATGCATATGACACATAAACATAACTCATTGTCACAAGAACTGTCATCTCGTCTTACGTTCATATCAAAACAACGGCCAATAAGAACAATCTGAATTTCAACAACGGCACTGAACGGCACTCTGTCACTATTGGACTCTTTCACTTCCACCATTCCTTCTCATTGTCTTTTAGACACAATATTTCCTTTGCCGGCGTCCCATTACGGAGCCCCGAGTCAAACACCTGGGCAGCCAGTTGCCTTCCCAGGTGGGTGCTGCTGCTGCTGCTGCTGCTGAGTCAAGTGCGTCTTCCATTTGAATTCACACAAAGTGCAAGTGGCAATTTTTTTCCTCTCCTGACGGCGAGACAAAACGTCCATTTGACCGGAGAGGTGGAGGAAGAGGCGACAGAGCAATCTTTTTTTTTTTTTTTTTTTTTTTTCTGGTCCTCGGGATGGAGGAGCAGGCACTTGGACGCCGACGGGGGCTTCGGTAGATGTCTTGCGTGGTGTGTACGCGGCTATTACGGGGTGTGTTTTGAGAACCGGCTGAGGAGGAGGAGGAGGAGGAGGTGAGAAGGCCTAACCCTGAAATCAACCTCGTTCCGTCACCAGCGCTGTGCACTTGCGTGTCTCATCACACCTTAAATGGGTGCAAACGAGCAGAGGGGAACCGTGCTCCCCGAGTCGCCAACTTTGTTGAGATGTTAAGCTGCTAGTGAGGTTTTTTTTTTTTTTTTTTGGTATGAAATCACGCTATGGATTTGACATTCTGTTTTTTTTTTTTATCACGCCCTTTTTTTTACGTGACAGCAATGTTGTTTCTTTTTTTAGGTATTTCACGTGACTGGAGAAAAGTAGCCCCGGCTGTAAAGAATAAAATAACTGGGAATAAACAGATTGAGGTAGAACTCGACCAAGATTTGTATCCGGAATTTCTTGCTGAAATGACGCCGGTGAGAATCCGGAAACACTGCCTGAATCCACCAGAGAGGGCAGCACTTCGAAGCAGGGTTACGAATTCCGATCGCAATATACAGAGAGCAAGGATTTAAAATTGTACGAAAAGTACACGCATACACTTGTAACAACAACTAAGATGGTGGTGGTGGGGGGGAATAAATAAATATATATATATATTTTTTTAAATCACCTTTTCACACGCTGGAATTATCCCGGCGTTGCTGCAATCCCGGTAGAATTACACCACAAGAAAAAGGGAGAGACGGTGCCATTACAATACAGCTCTATCAAGGTCCGCTGTAAGCTCCGCACCCACCCCACACACACAGCCCTTCGGGAGTCGCTAATCAAGCAAGCCAAACAACCCCTGAGCAGGCCTGGAAGCAGGTCGGTGGTGGGGCCGCCGCCACCGTCCGTGTAAACACCACTTTCTGTGTGTTTTCTCCATTACGCCTGCCGGCTCCACAGGTACACGCTCCCGCACCGAAAAAAAGGGGCCATAAATCTCACTCAGACCGGAACGCGGCTTCGTCGCCAGTGATTAAAAGCAGCGCTCTGAAAGTGTCACGGGCCCGCCCGGGGGATGGTGGGGGTGAGGGGATGCCGGATACGCGGGCCACCGCGACGGGGAACGGTTAGAACTTGGAAGGAGAAGAAGAAGGAGAAAATCTTTGGTGTGTGCGTGCTAACACTTTGCTAACGCTAACACAGTGGGCAAAGGTTTTTCTGATGATGAAATAAGCACATGAAACCAGAAATGCACCCCCCCCCCCAAAAAAAATAAATAGACACAAATCAATTTGTTTTTAGAGAAAGATACTAAAAATAAGTCACCGAGAGTCCCCTAATAATAAGCATGACGAGCAAAATAGCTGGCCTGCCTGTGGAGGTTGCCAGACTTTGGATGTAATCCGGATTTTGAAATGTACATGACATCACAGCTGGCGCAAGAAAATCAAGTGGGGACGACAAAACCAGGATGAACGTTTAAATAATTTTCAAACTCCTTTTATGTCAACCTTTGTACCAACGAACTAGTAAAAACCCTTTTCTTTAAAAAATGGCTGATCACAGTTTGTAAGTGACACAAACCACCCTGACTACGCCGCAGACCTTCCGACCTCAACGTTTCCCTTCACTGCAAGCACAAACACTCGAGCTCCGGCTGCTCTTTTCAGGAAAAAGACCAAAAAAAACCCCCGACAACAAGTACGAACTTGGGGCCGGTCTCGCCAAACTTTTTTTTTTTTTTTTTTTTTTTTTGCCTTCCTTCCCCCTAATGGATTCTTGACCATTTATCGTAAGGGAAAGAAAACAAACAAAAAAAAAAAACGCGGAGAGTTGTTTTTGTGCGTGAGATGAGAGGAGCGCTGCCAGAGGAGCGATACGGGCCGCTGGCGCGAGGCCTGTGTTGTTCAGTGGACTGAAACATTTCCGGTTGAACGTCTGACGCCGGGAGTACATATGCTTATCTCCAAAGAGCTTTCTCTCTCTCTCTCTCTCTCTCTCTCTCTCTCTCTCTCACACACACACACACACACACACACACACACACACACACACACACACACACACACACACACACACACACACACACACACACACACACACACGAGCCATTTCTGATAAGCGACGCAAGCGCGCACTTCAGCGGCGTCCGTGAGGTCAGGGTTGTTGTTTCGTTTTTTTTTGTTTTTTTTTTACATGCGACCGTGATAAAGCACCATCAGACGAGTTCTCTCGATAAGGGGGGGGGGGGGGGGGGGGGGGGGCGCCGTGCAAATTCACAAACGCGGAGGACAGAAAACGATGTAAAATAAAAACCAAGCATGATGGGAGTTTTTTTCTGGGGGGGAGGGGGGGGGTTCTCCCCTCATCAAGGATCCTCAGGACCCGATGGTGTTTTTGATGTTCGGAGCAGCAGATGATTGAAAGGAGAGATGGATATTTCTCCTCACTTGGTATGCAAAACAAGCCCGAGACGGATAAACAGAGAAAATTGACCACGGGGCGCTGCGTGCAGAGACATAACAAGTCTGGGATTATTGCTAATTTTTTTTTTTTTTTACAGCACACGCTCAGAGAGTGGAAGGAAGAGGCTCTCTATCTGCAAACAACACAACCAAGTAACCACTGCTGACAGTGTCAACTCTGTTATACTTGAGATATTTTATTGGCAGTCCGACGAGTCTCGTCGACTGCGAAACCTCCCAAGTCCGAGCCCCTTAATACAGAGTGCCAAGCGGGTGGGGGGGTTCTGCTAGCGCTTTCTTTGGGGTTTAACTGAGAAGGAGAAATGTTCCCACTGAGAAACGGCTATATATATATATATATATATATACATATATATATATATATATATATACATATATATATATATATACATATGAATAAAATGTATCCTCGCTGAAGTTTCTTTAACTTGTGAGCAAAGCTGATACCCACACCTGCATTTTTTTTATTTATTTTTTCCTTTTCTGCAGACTTTTAATTCAACATCAACGACCAAAAAGGGGAGTTTCCTGAGAAGCAAAAGTCGGTTCTCTGCAGGAAGCGGGCGTTTGACGCAAACCGACGGTATGCTCAGTCTGGAGGACTGGAAGCCATTCAAGGGAAAATGAAGATTTCTCAGCATTTGCCCAATTGTACCCACAAGTTGTGGTGAAGAATGCCGTTTTGGTTCAATCTATTATTTTATACAATGACTCTCTGTGACTCAACCTGGACCGTCTGCCACTCTGTCTCTGTCTCCACCTCTGCGTAGTCTCTATTTTCTTTTTCTTTTTTACCCCAAACCAGCCAGAGCAGCTCAGTCTGCTTGACGTTTCTTCCCACCGGGGAGTTTGTTTCCTGGCCACTGTCGCTTCGCTTTGCGCTCGCTCTGGTAGAACATCTGCTAGGTTTCTCTTTCGATTGCGGAAAAAGAGCTTTGAGTGACACCTCTGGATGTGATTTAGCGCTCTTCACATAAAAGTTGATTGATTTGCGAGACTTAGCTGAAATTCAAAATAACAACATTGTTTCAGATCTGATCCCTCGTTTTCTCTTGGGTTTTAAAAAAAAAAAAAACTTATAATTTACAGGCATTTGAAATTTCCCTCTTCAAGGGAAAACGGTCACAGATGTATAAAAAAAAAAAAAAAAAGGCAGCTTTTTTTCATTAAGAGCAAAGGCCACGAAAATTTGTGTGAAAATGTGCCTGCTAGCTAGCGCTGGGTACACACGGGACTCCACGGGAGAGCGAAAACATCGCAACTGGCACTTTTAAGCACCGCAGTGCAAATCTTCGTAGCTTTGGACAACATTGAACAATGTTGTAAAAAAAAAAAAAAATCTAAAAATTTAAGTGTGCAATGTGTAAAATTTGGCTTAATTTAGAAGAATGTGGACAAGGTATCCAGGTTTGGGTTTGCAGGCCACCGTAGTTCACTGGCAAACTCGGGAGAGGGAGGGTAAGGAGTCCCAAAGGGGACTACAGTGAAAGAGCGCTTGCAAGTTAAATTGTAACCACTTGATGTCGCTGTTTTTTCTTTACAAAATCCACACATTATATACACTTAACCTCAAATGCGCAACAGCAAAACGCTATGCTCTTAAATGCTAGTGAAAATGTAAACAGGGAGAGAGCAATAAGGATCTTGCTCCCAGTTAGCTACCATCTTGCACCGGCATATTTTTTTTAAGGAACCCCCGACTGACAATGAACTAAAGGCGAAACATTTGACACACTGGACCTTTAACTGGAAAGCTTTGTGTCTCTATTTGACTCACGCTGTTCCCGAGGTTTCAGCAACGTCACATGACCGACTCAGCAGGTTGCGGGCTTGACCTCCTGTTGCTCGATAAAATTTCACACGGCAAAATACAGTTGGGGCTAAGCAGTGTTGAAAAGGGCTGGAGGGAATTCAACTCCGCCGCTGACTCTCGAGGGGTCCCCCTCGTTATTCTGCTTTCGCTTCGAGCGGGGTTGAGGTGAGTTATGGCAGCCTGACTCCCATAATTCATGTTCTCTGTCTCTGTCTCTCTCTGTTCTCTGTCGAGTCCAAACATCCGACCCGTCCCAGAACCCAGAACCTCGGCAAAGCGCGACAACGTGCGGATACCAAGCGACTGCCGGAGTTGGTGTGGTGGAAACCACTCGCGTTAATTTGCCACTAATGTCCCAACAGCGGGCAGAAACCAACTCCATGAGAATAAGCAATGAATCAAACAGAGCATGAGAATAAATGTCTTGCCTTGATCAGAAAAAAAACAAAAACAAAAAAAAACATAAAAGTGAGGATCATGAGCCAAAGTAAGTACTCTGGAAGAGATCACGTTCAAGGGAAAATGAGAATTTGGACAAGGAGTGTTCTGGGATTTGCGCAGTACTTTCGGGGATCGTATCCTTATGCATGTGATGAAAAACAGGATGGGGAGAGAAGTCGGGGAATTTGTAGCTGCAGCCAAGAGAACATGACTGTCTATTTTTCTCTCACCCTCTGCTCTTTAAAAAAAAAAAAAAGAAAAGAAAAAAAACAGAGATACCCTTCTCCACACCACAAAGAACAACGGTGCTGACTCAGCCCCCACCCCCCAAATGTGAGCCAAATATAGATAGTGACATTTATGCCTCAGCAACTATATTAACATTCAAGAAAACTCCATACCCTCCCTCTCCCGAGCTTGCCAGTGAACTACGGTGACCCGCGAGCCCAAACCTGGATAACTTGTCTACCCTCCACTTCAACGTTGGTTTATTTGAAGACGCCAACGGCGTTCGCCCTAAATACCAAAGACGCTGCCAGGCAGCTGGATTGTCCACACCAGGCTTCCTTAGACATATGGTGGCGTAAGATGGCAGCTAACTAGGAGCAAGACCCTTATTGCTCTATGGATATTTGTTATAAATAAATAAGAACCGTTGTAAGGGTAGGAAAACCAAATTACTTTTATTGTACTGTGATTATACACTTTTATTAATGTATTTATGGGAAGTATGTTAAGTTTTAACCAATATAAAAATCCTAAATCAAGCCACTGGATCTTCAATATGTTCTTTTCATACAAAATTATATAATTTAATTTAAAAATTAGAACAATTTCATACATGATTTGAATTGTAAAATAAATAAATAATCACAGTTACTGTCTGCGTGCATGAATAAAAGAAAATTGGGAACTTTGACATGTGTTCGCAAATCTTGGCCCACTCAATTTGACGAAGTCTGGCTGCTGGCAAACAGCCGCGCGCAAACCCCCTCGTCTGAAGGCCACGCTCGCGTGAACTTCACAGGTGACCTCCCCGCGGAGGACAATAACGCAGATCAGTGCAGGAAGGCGAGGGAGGGCGGCGGCCTCCTCACAAAGACGGACTAATGAAGTGGGTGGAAGAGCGGAGGGGGTTGTTTGCAGGTCCGCCGGGGACGAGGAGGTCTGAAGACAAAGAAATGCTAAACACTCCCAGGTCTTTGTTTTCGCTAATCGTGCCCAGACTCGGAGAGGACCTGCCCTTGGCCGCTGTGACCCCCTTCCAATGTCTCGCGCAATGAAGCGCAGAGGTTTTGCATCCAGTTCTCACAGACAGACAGACAGAAAAATAGGAAATGAAATGCTCTTCCCTTGATGTTGTCATGTTTGCTCGGGAAGTATCAGTGGGTGTTCTCCTCGATTGGAACAGAAAAAAAAACTGTGAAAAAGCTGTTTTTTAAAGTGGATTCCAAATGCTTATAGCATTGCATAAGAATGAGAAAGCCTTTTTTTTTTAATCCCGCGTTGGGTGAATTTGCATTGCTGCAGCAGCACATACAGCGCAAGGAGAAGAATTAAAGAGGGCGAACATTTCCTCTCAGCCGTGTGTGAGAGAAAAACGGAGACATTTTCTCAAAATCACGCGAGGTCAGACAACTGTTGACCCCGCTATTAATTTTCCGGACCGGCCACAAGCGTCGGCATTTTATCCCAGGCCCCAAACCTAAACATAACACCACGGCATGAACGTTTAAAGCTTCCTGAAGGTGGACGACTTCGATATCCCGAGGAAAAGTGACATTTATGAAATGCAACGACGCACGCGGAGAAAATTCCCAATTTCAAAAGGGGACAAGCGGAGGTTGTCGATGAGAAAAAATGTTTCTCAGCACTGACACGACAACAGAGACAGGGCAAACAAACCGAGGCTCCCTTCCCACGATCCCTGTCGGGAGAGGTTACGGACGGCCACAATTCAAGCGCATCTCTGCATGACGGGGAAATTTCAGAGAGTTGATCGAGTCCACACTTCTCCCCCGGCGGGATGGAAATGTGGCACTGTCGACCCTCGGAAATAATCCAGGTTTGGGGCGTTCACACACGAACACACACTGATATCTTTTGGTTTTGGTTCAGCTTCAGCTCGGGTACCGGTCTCGTGACCATAAGAAAAAAAAATTCTACAATTTTAGAACCATCCCACAGCCGCACGACGACCATCTTCCGTCTGCCAGTCCAAATGGGTTTATAATTTCTAGGATTTATTTATTTATTTATTATTATTATTATTTTTTTACAAAAATTGTAGTCAGTTTTTCGTCTGTTCCTGAAGAAGACAGACACAGAAAGCCTGTTTGACGTTGAGGGAGGAAAAACTTAAATCTGTGCCATCTGTCTGCTAATGAATGAATGGAAATGTTGCGCAACAGCATAAACAAGAATTAAACCCAATCAGATGTTTCTTTCTTCTTCTTTTTTGGGGTTATTTGCTTAGCTAGTTTGGTTGTTTATCAAAGGAGTGCGCAATAACATAATTGAACAGATTCCAAGAAAAGACATTCGCTCCCATTTGCTGGGAAGCAAATTTCCATTTGTGCTAATACATTTTACTTGGTAGACGACAAAAAAAAAAAAAAAAAAAAAACGCACAGTAGCATTTTAAAGTTTTAGTAAAAAAGAAAAAAGAAAAGAAAACAAAAAGGCATGACATTTTTAGACAGAAAACTGGAAAAATAAAAACTGGATGGGAGTCAAATTTAAGTTTTTGCTTGTTTCTGTTTGTTTCAAGTGCACACAAAAGGTAGTGGCTTTTCTGACACTCAGACCTTACGTACCTGCTCATCACGTTTCGATGAGCCACGTCGTAACCTGTGATGCATCGAGTACATCGTCCCGCGGTCCATCTTAAACGCAAGCGGAGGAGCGCTAACAGCTCCACCAGGCTCGACCAGAGCGGCGACCTCGCGAAACGCTCGACGACTTCATTATCGCAACAGTATTTACCATTAAATAGCGCAGACCGCCGCCGTTATTGCCGACGAGCCGCTCCGAACGATGTTATTGCGAGCGCGGCAGTGTTTTTTTTTTTTTTTTTTTTTTTTTTTTTTTTAATGGCAAACATTCCCAGCATATTACGCCTCCAAAACATTTAACCCAGTGTAACCCATTATGTGCACTCACCCCCCCCCCCCCCCCCCCCACTCTCGCGTGATTGCCAAGTTGACAAAACTAATGGCCCATCATTCCACAAGCCGAAGCAGACGGTGTGTGTTTGTGTGTGGTGGTGGTGGTGGGAGGGAGAGGGGGGGGTCACGAGGGACCTCTCGGCTTGGAAAGGCACTTTGAGGGGGGCAACGCGCGATGAGCGCACTCCTCCCGGCATCCCCGCCAGCCAGTCAACGCCCTGTGGTACTGCCGTTACTGGGAGTGGAGTGCAGATGGAGCGCCGCCGCCGCTTGAGGACGGTTCACGGAAGGGTCGTCCGTACCGCGAATAAGATCCAAGCGTTGGGCCTCGCGCTTTCCATTGCGTTTCATCGCCGTCCGCACCGTCGGTAGGCGCTAGCGGACGGCGGCGACAAAGCGGAGAAACGAAGGGCCGCCCGCGCACGACTTGCATTCGCCCGTTTCCTCCGAAAATATGTTCGAGGCTGATAGCAGCAGCAGCTGGCCGGGCTGGAGAGAGCCACGTGTAGATCGCAGGGACTCGTTGGCAAAGGGTTTGGATTTATGCGAAAGCATAAAATGTGGGGAAAATCGCAAAAAAAAAAAAAAAAAAAAAAATTGGAAGGCTAACGTTTGATGCAAATGTCTTGCCTGGAGCTCTGCTGCGGGTCGGCATGGATTTCAGAGAGCGACGCCTTCTGTATTAAGTCGGGCTGTGAGAGCTGCTAATTGCTCCCGCTGTGTTGCTGCTGATTGTGCGTTCGGAGCTCGTGGCTGCGTTGCAACTGTAAAGTGACTTGGATTGAATTTTGATGCTTAGAAAAAAAAAAAGGAAAAAAAAAAATTTGCCACATCTGTCTTTCCCTCTAGATATTTCCAAGTCCTCCGGCGGCAGTTTTGCACGTGCCTGGATGTGCAAATCTGACAGCGACAGCCAGCAGCTCAAAGCTAGTGCAAATTGATTTTGATTAAACAAGGGGTAAGAGTGTAGTGCGGAAGTGTTGATGACTGTCTCTTTTCTGATAACTTTTTTCACAACACTATTATGAGACAAGTTGCTAAAGCCGATTGCGGGTTCGATCTCCGGGCCTGGGGCCTTTCTGTGTGAAGTAGGGAGGCAAACTTAGCAATTAACAATTAATTGCTAAGTGGCGATTTTTCCTGAGAACCTAAATTTCACAATGAAAAATGTCAAAGGAACACATTATGTAACCCTTGAACTATGTTGAGTGTACAATGTGAGCCATTTTTACATTAGAGGACAGTGAAACCACCCTAAACATTTATCCGCTGACTTTAAGTTGACTTCTAATGGGTCACATTTTAACTTTTTTTTTTAACTTGTAACTTGATCTAGGTATCGACAGGTGAATTGTTCTTTCGTGCCACTACACTGTTATAATGATATCAAATACCGCTGTAAAAATGTTCAAAAAATTGCGACTAATTTAATTTCATTTAGTTAGATTTAGTCGATTAAATTCTTAATCGACAATTAATCGTTAATCGATTAATCGCGACATCCCTCGTGTGAAGTTTGCATTTTCTCAGTGTGTCAGAGTGGGTTCTCGTCATGTACCCTAGCTTCCTCCCATAGTGCAAAAAAACATGCATTTACGGCATATTTGGAACTGTAATTGTCTGTTTGTGGGTCATTTGTGTCCCCTAACAATTGGGGATAAACTTCAGCGAACTTCTGTGAACCTGATTTATAGTAAAAAAATAAATAAATAAGAAGAATGAATGAATGAAGTAGCTCAAAGCTTGTTGACATTGAGCGAGTACGCAAGGGACATTTAAAATGAAGGAAGAGTGGAACAGCTAAAAATGTCTTGTTTACCTGATGCCGTTGATATGTTTTAATTTAGGAGCAATAAGCGAAGGCTGTAATTCTTAATATGAACGCATGACAAGGGTAGATTTACCCATCAATATAAGGGAATTGGAAGGGGGTGGGGGGGCTGGCTGAGACGTCACAGACAGAGCCGACTTGAGGTGGGCCCAGCCTGCCTCACCTGCAGACCGCCGGGGAGAGATTACAAAAATGGCTGTGGAGGTGAGGGGCAGAGAAAGGGGGCAGATGGAAGATGAGTATCAGCGGCTGCTATCGGCCCTCGCCGCATGCGGTTCCGCACATAAACCTGCGCGTTTATCTATAATTGGCAATCGCCGGGCCGCCAAAAGGTTCCCCCGAACCTACTGGGAGAGCCTCGGATGGGGGGGGGCGGCGGACCCCCTCTTAAACCGTGCGAGGAGGAGCAATCAGCGAGGGCCCCTCCGTTTTTTTTACCCGCCAACACCAAAACACCGACATTAGGGAACGGTCCCAGGTGGGAGATTTAATGATCAATATTTATTATGGCTTCTAAATCTGGGGCGGGAGATTTTTAAAGCAGCTTAAGGAAGGCAAACTTTCACCTGCTGGAGAGTTTGGCTGCTTAAGGAGCATTTTAAAGTCCCCTGCGCGCACGTGCGCGCGCACGTCTCGTCGCTGTGTCCTTTGCATCTTCACATCTGTGGTGACTTCTATATGGCCTTGGCTGGTGGCGCGGCCTGCTCAGTGGCAGCACACTAAGTTAAATTGATTAAATAAGGGCCCTCTTTTTTTTTTTTTTTTTTTGAAGGTCTCCTCGCACATATATATATAGACTCGCGCGCACACACGCACCAGCAATCTCTCTAATAGCTTCAGAGCAACACCGTCGGAGCAGAGCTTCAAGGACTGGAGGATCAGGTGAGCGGAGGGAACGGGGACAGTCGGCCCAAAACACGGCTAATGTTCAGGGGAAGGGACGCAAGACAAGAGACTAATGTGAGTAAAAACTGCCCGGAGGTGGGGAGCTTCGTCCCGACTGGCTTCATTTTAATCATTCCAGGAGGTTGACAAAATATCACGGCAGCTACAACGACCCCCGGTGACCGAGGCAGCGCAGCTTCAGCATCTGCTAACGGCAGCTCGGCTAACCCTAACCCTTAACATCGACACAATCACAAGATAAAAGTAGCATGTTCTTTAAGAGCGATGCACATCAGATGCCAGCAAGGACCATGAGGCCTCTCCCAGGTCACTGACAAGGGTGTTGTCCCTCGCTAAAATATAGCAGGAGGCTGTAAGCAGAGGGCTAAATGAGCTGTTTTCCTGAGATATACAGAGTTTGTGAGTGATTAATAGCATGAAAACTCATTCTGAAATTGGGTAAAATGGCACCTTTTGAACTGTGAAATGACACCAGGGAGGGGACGGTTTTGTGAGTATTTTCTCAGGTGGAAGAAACGGAGTTTAAAAGCTACTTTCAGCGCATGTTACAGCTTCCACAGTAGGTTAATTTTTTTTTTTATCTTTACTTGTATTAATTCGGGCATTCGGAAGGTATTGAAATAAGAGAGGCCACCGGATGCCAAAGACTCCCTCTGACACATAGTGTTAAAACATAAAAGACTCCCTTATTGCTGCCCACTGAACAAACACTTTCATAAAGCCCCCCCCCACAAAAAAAATGAGAGTTCTGTGAAGCTGCGCGGCACATACAGCCGGGCAATTTCAAGGCTACGAGCGTCTTGAAGAACCGGCATTCATTTAAAGTTCCAGGCATTTTCTTGCTATTTCAGAGGGACGCCGACTTCAGCAATCAGAGGCGGCGGCGGCGGCTCAGGCATCCGTATAATTACGGGGAAAATTACATTCATTATTGTAATTTACATCTCATCTCCAATCCAATTATTAGCAGTTTGACCTGCAAGCCACATTTTTAGCATGAAAATATAA
The DNA here is from genome assembly GCF_046127955.1 of Nelusetta ayraudi. NCBI lineage: Eukaryota > Metazoa > Chordata > Actinopteri > Tetraodontiformes > Monacanthidae > Nelusetta > Nelusetta ayraudi. The sequence continues at coordinate 142,099 of NW_027466223.1, forward strand.
AATCTGCACCCCGGGCAGAGCCGATAGGAGGGTGGATGGGTAGGTGGTGGTGGTGGGTGAGGGGTGGGGGGGTGGGGGGGGGGGGGTGAAGACAGAAAGCAAGAGGAAGAGTTTGGGACTTTGGGAGTTGCGGAAGTGAGAGGCTGGGAAAACAATCAATACGCCTCTAAAAGACGATGATTTTAAAAAGGCATGATCTCGCCGCCTCGGAGCGCAGCTGCCTGCGGTGCCGCAAGTCCGATAAGTGATATTCCTTGCCGGTAAATTTGCTCATCTGCATCTCAGGAGGGGCCCTTCGCCTTTGTGTCTGACTGAGAGTGGCCAGTCAGACTGTCTGGCTGTCTCTAAAGTCTTTTAAAAGAAAAAAGAAAAAATATTTTTCTTCTATTTAAAACGCGCACGTCCAACGGTCCAACTTGTGTGAGCTCATCCTCATCCATAGGCTTCACATCATGTATGTGACTTTATCTTATTTATTTATTTATTTATTTATTTCATGGCGACAAGATTATTACTGGCCTCTTTCGCTGAAAGGCGAAATCGAGCCGTAGGATCAGCACGGTGCATTTCCTCCGTACCCGTCTTCATCGCTGTCATTATCAGCAAAGACAAAAATTGCAGGTCCAGCCGTCAGGCGGTGGCGTGTGGGGAGCAATCATTCCCCTCCGTTAAGCTTCAATCTTGTCTCATTATAATCCAAATGCTATGGTGCAACACCACAAAGCTCGGACGTGTCTTTGCGGGGGAGAGGATTGGGGGGGAGCGGGGGGGGGGTCAGGGGTTCTCAAAAGCATTGTATCCATGCCAGTTGGTGAAAGAATGGCGCAGATAAGAATTCTTACAGAACTTTGAATACATTACCTCGTTAATCGATTGCTGACTCGAATTTAAATCTATTTTCCAATTTCGCTTCCGTTGAAATGAAACCGCAGCGTGGCAAAGTCGCTCCCAATTGGTATCCGTCCACTTAGATCGCATCGTCACGAAGAGGAAGTTGCGCATCCAGTGCATTTAAAAATACAATACAAGCCACACACTACCCGAACGCAGCAACCCGCGTCTGAGATAAGACCTCGCAGGGTAATGTTGTCATTAACACGAGCATCCTTTAATTGATTTTAATCGGGATATGACTTCATTCATGTACGCTGCTTCAAATGAGAGTTTTCAGCCTGCTAGCGTGTTGCGTCATTGTAGCTACGCTTCCGTCAAAGTTTTTCGCACAATAAAAACAACATTTCTAAAATTTCGGCAAAGCACAATCGCGATTTGCAGGCGTTTCCGTTGAACGGTGTGAAGCGCATTAGCCGTAATTCACGTGAAATCTCGTCCCCCGAGAATTCTCGTAAAATCTCGTCCCGTGACATTTCCGAGAATGCTTTTGTTTGTTTACATTGGTTTGCTGTCAAGAATGGTTGTTATATTTTTCTCTTTGATTATTTAAGAGAATCATAACGAGCCATTTTCACATCAAGTGAACTGGTCACGTGACCCTGAACGTCATGTCTGGTGACGCGTAAACGCGAAAAAGTGTTTCCATGACACTTTTGCGATACACCTCTATATCGATACGTCTGGAAAAACCACCTCAAGAGAACGTAAAAACCTTTTAGCGATATTTGAGAGTTTTTTTTCAAAGATTAGGTGTTTCCATTCCCAGTTTTTTATTGCAATATTTAGGTTTTGCGCAATTCTAGGGCTAATGGAAACGCAGCTAGTGTGGGATATTTTAGAACGAGGAAAACTAACTTGGAAATCCCCACCTCCATGTGCATGTTTTGTTTGTTTTTTGTGTCGTTCACTTCAATATACCCAGAGCGCCTTTGCTTTTAAACATTCTCCCACACACAATTGTAATGCAGTGTTCCGTCACATACCAGTAACAAAAGAAGCTTCCCTCTTGCTCGTTACCGGATCTTTGTCAACTGGGACATGATGTCATGATGTCGAGGGAAAACGAGGCACGGCTTTACACAGCGCTCAAATGTAAATTTGGGTGAAAACACCGAGCCACGAGATTCAACTTGGATATTTTTTTGTTTTTGCGTGTCAAACAACAGGTACGTCGGGGTTAGCCAGGAGGGGATTTAGCTGCGTGTTAGGGCACAAAAACAACATCCTGTGTCTGTTTTTTTTTTTTCTTCTTCTTCTTTTTTTTGACGTGAACGCCTGCGTGAAGGTTGGTAGCTGGAATGTTTTTAAGCTGTCACTTGACGCCGACGGCGGCTCCGCATCAGCCCCCCTGGTTCCACTTCATGGGACGTGGACATGTGGACAAGAGCAACACCCGCATCACTGATAAGTGAGTGACTTTATTTTTTATTTTTGACTTTTTTTTGGAAGCGGAGGGTCGCTTTTGTGCGCCGTCCACAAGTGTGTGCCTGTCCACCTTCCTGTGGCATGTGTGCTCTCGCCTTATGCATGGCTGCCTATCTGAGAGCGTCTCAATTTCTGCCGTTATCTCAGCCGCTACCTGTCCATCTGGGGCAGTGCACTGCCGCTCCCCCGGACACACTTGCACAGGTTTGAAAGACTCTCGACTCACACACACATGCACGCACGCACAGCACAGCACACCTCAAGCATGCCAATGAAGCAGAGCCTGGGCGGGGAGGGAAAGGTTTTTCTGGAGTGTTGGCGGTAGTTTCCCCGGTTATTTTTAGGAGGAGAGTCCAAAAGAGTGATAATGATAAGAAGAACTCGAGAATGGAAGAAGAAGAAGAAGAACTGCAAATTTGCATCGGCCCAAAGCATTACCGTCCACAATTGCACTTTTATTATAGACAATTAATACCCTTGGAAAAAATATGCCACATTTAAAGGTCTCAAAATGTAGTTCACTGGCAAGCTCAAGAGGGGGAGGGAGAGTGAAAGATGCCGCAATCTGAAATGTAACCGCTTAATGTCACTTTTTCTTCTCAAAATTTCCTAATATTACATACTTGACCTTTAACACACATTTACATATTCACTCCCCCTCACTTTAGGTATGAGTGGACTTTTATTTTTGGAATGTAAATGAATGATGGGTTTATTTTTTCTAGTAGCCTTCTTGGACAAATAAAATCCTATTTATTTCCCTGTAAGGCCAATACTATTTATCAAAGCAACAACTAGCTTAATTTTATGTAGCTGCCCCAGAGTGTGATGACATGACACTGCCTCAGGACTTACTTGATCGGAGGGCAGTCGGGGTGACCTCGATCTCACTGTTGGTCTGGTAAGGCTGGAAGGCCGACGCTGAGCCCAGCTCAGTCGTAAAGGGTTCTGGGCTCTGGGTGCCGGTGGAGCTGGCGCTGGTGCCGTCACCTCCATTGTGAGGGTCCTGCTCCTCGTACACTGCCACCAGCTGGAGAGACATGGAGGGAAAAACATCTTAGTGTCCTTTGGGTTGAACTTCGGCGGAGATCACCCATTGGTTCTCGAGTGGGGGTGGCGCTTTTGACGACTGTGTACAGTATGCCATAGATTCAGTGACGTGAGGTGTTAAAGGTATAATAATGTGTAAGATTCAGCATCATCTAGCTGCAAGGAAACACATAGCAAACAAACAGCATATTCATCACGTACAGAGTGATTACCACAGTCATGTTGTCTCGCTCCTTCTAGGTACGATTACAGCTAATGACTAATTGCACTCAGACCGGCTGAGAGTATTTAGCCGGCTACTTCCACATCAGTCTGCAAACATTTTTCCCTTATCAGCAACATCCAGATGGGAGCGGCCACACCTCTGCTAATCTTGTCGTCATGTCTACTTCTCACATCATATCTCACATCTGTCTTACACCAGCTGTCTGGGTTAAAAAAAAAAACCCAAGGAGATCAATGATCCGATGGAAGATGCAGAAAAGTCTGAATCATAAACGGACCAGCCGCTCAATCCTTTGTCCGCACATCAGTACCTTGACTCCACGGGTCTGGGGGATTGATGGGGGGGGGCGGTACCGATAGACTGGTAGACGGCACGGTGTGCAGCGTTAAATGCAATTCAGAGCGCCACATGTGCACACCACATGTGTAAAGTCATTTCCGGAACGCATGCTGCACTACACGGCAAGGTAGCGCACGGCACTTAATATGATATAATAAGAGTTCAACTGCTTTATTTTTATTTTATGATCTTGGGAAGCCAACCTTCCGAAACTGGTCGACGCTCAAGTTCAATTAATCACCTACAGTTTAGATCTTTACATTACTCAGCCATGTTCAGCATAGCCCTGCTGGTAAACTTGAAATGAATCAAAACTTACAGCAAACCACAAACTATCTGTGTGTACACAAAGTCTCAATGCCGAGTTGTCTTCATTGCTTAAGTCAAAAAAAAAAAAAAAAATTTTTTGTTACCTTCATATTCAGTCTTCACAGAACCATCACACAGCCTGACCTTCTTTACAAAATAATCACGCGGGTATTAATGACTTGAGATAACTTCCTTTTAACGCGCTCCCGCTGCCTGAAAATCCACGTAATCAAATGCAACGGATGTCGGGAGAGCAGCCGACAAAGACGGCATTAGTCGCTGCCGGGGGCAAACAGCTTTCATGTACCTCCATCGTATTAGTCTGAAGGTAAAAAAAAAAAAAAAAGAAAGGGGGAAAAAAAAAGAAGAAAGCACGCGCTTTTTTTTATTCTCCATGTATTTGCTGTTTTTCATCAGCCCGACCAGAGGAAATCTGCATATAAACAAGTTTTGGAAGCCCCCTTCTCTTCCCTGTGATGGAATTCATATGCAAAGGGCGCAAGTGTTTCTGTTTGTGTGTCTGAATTTATGCCTCACTGCCGAGTATCCCCATGTGGTACGCTGTTGCGGTAATTCACGCCGACGTCTTTCATGCTGGCTTTGCACAATTAAAGCTGACTGCATTTTCTTTTTTCCTCGCCGAGATGTCTCTCTCCCCCACACGACTCGAAATGGCGTCTTTGAGAGACGCGCTCAATCACGGGCGAGCCTCAGCCATTCCGCTCTAATCACTTTGCATCCCGATCTCGAAATTGCAATTCATCAGGTTGGAAAAGGTTTGTCACAAATTTGCCTCGGCGCGCCTGAGAAAGCAATCAAAGAGAAGAAAGATCCTCTTTGATTGTGCTTCAAAATAAAGCAGCCCACTCTAATATTAGACATCAGACAGTTTGGAGAATGTAATATGCCAGGGGTTCAAACATACTGGTAATTGCACTTTTTTTTTGTTTGTTAAATTGCGTTACGGCATCTGAAGATACTTTGTTGTGGTTGTGTTTACGGGAATACACAAAAAAAATAAATAAATAAATAAAAAATGAAAGCAATGATGTTTTTGGGTTAAAAAAAAAAAAAATAAAACTTTTCTAAGGACATAGTTGTGAATGGAACCATTGTGTGAAGAGGCAGCAGTTGACACAGAGCAGCGCGGAGTGTTGTCCCCAGAGGTATCCGCGGTGCCCGTGTGCATGTGCGCGAGCCAATGAATCATTAGTGACAAAGTAATCAGGCCTCCCATTCATGTGCTACTCGGAGCATTTAGCGGCCTGACAAGCCCCGTGCCTGCCCGCCTGCCCGCCTGCCTGCCTGCCTGCCTGCCTGCCTGCCTGCCAGCTGCCCATTTAGACGGGTGGTGAATGCTGCTGTTAGCGTTGCGGCGAAGCGCAATTCATTTTTAAATACGTCCCAAATCCCTCTAATTAGGTCCACTTTGCATTGCCTCGCAGCCTTTCAGCAGACACTCCGGGGCACTACGCGTGAGGCTAAACTCGTCCACACATCGGCCATTACGTTTATCCCGCATTCAATATTTATGGGCTCTCCAAAGTGCATTTGTCCACAAAAAGTCAGCGATTTGAAAAAGTTTGTGCTCCCGAGATTGCGGATTTCCTGTCCCATCCTCGAGGGTTTAGATTTAATCTCGCCCTAACCCCCAAATTCATCAGCAGCACATTTCAATGCATTTTGTCAAGTGCAAATGGTCAATAAGACCCGCTGAAGATCAATTGAAACCATCAGAAAGTGAAGGAATGGTGATTCACTGTAAGTGGCTTTGAAAGTGACACAGTTGTTGGGAGTCAGAGAGGGGTGGGGTGGGGGGTGTGCTTCTAAGCATTTCGGTGCTGATCTGCTGGGATTTTCCCACGCAATCATTTCTTGAGTTCACAAAAGGGAGGCCTGGAAAAGAAAAGAGAAAATATCGACGCGAGAGGCAGCTCTCGGAGTGAAAATGGCTCGCCGGGGCCAGAAACTCAAACGGCGACGGGTTTGAAACGAGCTGTGCTTGTCAAGATACTCAGCAGCTGAGGCGACAGTTAATGCAGCAACAAACTGCTGCCGGAAATTGGGAATGGGAAAACAAGTCTTGAATTCGACGGCTACAATTGGATGAAATGAATGTACCCATCCATGACATAGTCCAATGTGGTCTTAGCATCTAAAAAAAAAGTTTAAATTTCAAGATATACAAACCCTACTTGCCCTACCCGCCTTCCTTTGGCAGTGCCACGGCACTCTTTCGTCCTCTCCTCGCCATTGAACAGGACAAATGGGACCAACATTCGTGGAGGAAAGTCTGATGCAATTCTTGCGAGGGAAAGTCGCAGGCACGGGAAGCCGGCAAAACATATCTCTCACCGGAGATTGGTCATAGCTAACTTAAGAAGTGGGACAATTTCACATTTAATTTATTTTCCCGGAATGTCTGGTTATGACTGCCCCGCTGTGGACGTCGAGTTCTATCAGGCCTCGGGAAAACAAGACGGCGGATTTCATTAGCAAAAGCTTCAGCTATATTTAAGCTAAAGGTAAGAGGAAGAGAAGTAAAGCACCTGAAAGGCCAAACCATGGAGAATTGTTCCAGTTTCAGGTCTTGGAATAAACTCTTTTTAAAAAAAAAAAAAAAAAAGCTATTTGGCTCCTACCTGCTTCAGTTGAGAGAAGCGAGGAGAAGAGAGGAACCGACTCAGTCTCATTTCATGGGGCCTCTCTCCTCTTCTCTCCACCTTCCAACTAAAGCAGTGCTGCTGCCTTAAGCCCCCTGGAGCAAGGCTGACACTCATCCACTCTGCCGGTTCCACTGACTGTCACAGCAGCTGCCAATCAACCCCTATCTACCTTTAAGGCTCAGGGCTGCTAAGGAGAGGCAGGCAGGGAGGGAGGGAGGGAGGGAGGGAGGGAGATGATGAAGAAAAAGGGGGTTGTGAAGGAGAGGACTGGAGGCAAAAGGATGCAGGAGAGGGGGGGAAAAAGTGGGACAAGGGCTGCCTAGGTACGGGGGGCTGGATTTGGGATTCAGCATTTCCATATCTGTGACGGAGCATCATGAAACAGAATCTCAGGGATGCCTTTCATGTCGGCCCTTCTTTGATCTCTTCTCCGGCTTTTTGGCGGCACAAGTGGAGGAGCAGAGGCAAAGAAGGAGGAGGAGAGCGGAAGCGGCGGCCAAGGAGGGGGATGCTCTGTTTTGACAACCTCACCCTGCCGCCTCCTCTTCTCAGACCCGCCCGCCCCTGCCCACCCCATCAAAGTACGCGCTCCCGATCCGCCGGCATCGGGCTTTGGAGACCGTTAACGAAAGCCACCGCGCCAAGAGTCCAAGCGTGCGAGAGGCGGAAGACAACGAGGGGTTATTTGCAGTTGGGGTGCAGTGGGCGACAGTGCCACCACGGGCATGTAATGCCCAACCGGCGATGCGCTGACGCTAATCCGTGGCTGCTGCCACAAGGGCTTTTTGGCACTGAAACGGAGGGGATGGCTGACAGGAGTCAACCTGGAGGGGAAGCGTGTCCACTTTGCACCTTCAATCAAAGAGAGGGTGAATGACACCCTGTTCTCAATGATTATTGCCATTCGTAGTTAGCACAATCACAATATCGATGGATAAGGAGAACTTACTTACTTCTACATATGACTGCTGTTCTGAGGTTGTCAAGTTGTATTCCAAAGTGTTAGTTATTGGTGTGATACACAGAAGACATATGTATCAAAAAAAAGTATTTGGAAAACAGTTGGATAGAATAGAATAGAAAAAGCAAACTTTACTGGCACTGCACACAGATGCGCACAGCAAGGTAGGTTCAAATGTGGTGAAATTAATAATAAAGCAGCTGTTGCAGACAAGGTATTGCACAAGTTCCACTTGAGGAAACACACACACACACGCACACAAGCCAAAAAGTTAGAAAGTCTTCAGTTTCAGTTTTCAGACTGACGATATATATGCAATAGCATTGGGAGACAAATCTGAGCTCATGAGTCTGGAAGCACAGACATTGAATGGATGTGGGAAGCTGGGCGAGCTTGGTTCCTGGGTGATGTCTTTTCTCTTCCTTTTTTCCCCCCCTGTGCTGCTGACATCTGGCACTCTGTGTATGCACTCAGTGTGGCTAGTTGTGTCCGGAGTATGTCCTGCGCTGACTTCCTGACCATCTCCAGTGCCTACTTGTCAGCCCTGGGGCAGCTGTTTAACCACACCGGAATGTCGTGGGAGATGATGCTCTGCAGAAAGGATAGTGGTAAAAGGAAGCTCGCAGTTCCTGGGGCAGGCTGACTTTCCTCAGACGTCGCTTTGCAATTTTTTTCTTCTTTTTTTTCATGCGGGTAGTGGTGCTGGTAGTCCAAGCAAGGTCTTGGGAAAGGTTCATTTCTAGAAATTTAAAGTCACTGACCCTGCTTATCATTCCCCACTTTGATATAGACAGGGGCAGGAACTTCCCGCTTCCTCCATGATTCTATCACCAGATGTTTAGTTTTGGAGGAGCTGAATTATCAGCACACCAAGCGGGGAGTCTCTGGACTTCATCCCCCGTAGACAGGCTTGTCGTAGCTGTGTACAAGTCCTGCCACGGCGGTGTCGTCTGTAGAATTAATGAAAATTTTGCTGTCACGGGTAGACAGAGTATAAAGACAAAGATGTCTCCGTGCTGAGGGCCAGGGACTGAGGAGTGATGGGATTCCCAGCCTGACAGGCTGTAGGCGTGCGGGAAGTCCTTCTGCCGGTTTCATAGCTGACATCCAAACTGTTAGGATTGTACAATCCTAACAGTTTAAACCAGTTGGGTTTAAATGAGAATTAAATTAAGGATTAAATGCAGAACGTTCCCTTGTGTATGTGCCAGCAGTGCTAGCTAGTCGCGTCATTGCCGAGAGGATGTTTGTGTAGCTTTCTAGCTTAGCTTTTGGCAAGCTGCTAGCGGTTTGTGTTAGTAGAGACTTTGACGGTCGGCTTTGTTAACGTGATTCTTTTTCATGTGCGCTCTTAAGTTTGTGTCTGAAAGCTTTTTCTTTTGGCTGCACGGAAACACGACAACAGATCGAAACAGAGAAGGAAACCGATCGGCATAAATGCAAAAAAAAGGTTGAGTCTTTATTCCACTGTGACGCTGCTCTAAACACGGACCATGTGGTAGCTCCACTTGTTGTGTGACACATAGGTGGGCGTAAATGAGGAAAACAGTTTTCAAGGTTACATGATTAAAGTGTGTGGGGACGATGAGAGAAAAAAAAACAAAATCCCCAACAGGGTGGACAAAGAAAAAGGAGAGAATAAGAGGAGAAAAGAGAAGGATCAGAGGAGGACCACGGAGATATGTTCCAGTTTAGGGGTCTCTGAAGAAATCTGAGTGATTTGATCCAAGATATTCAGTTTGGCACAGGAAGTACCTTTCTGAACAAAACCCAACACTAAAAATAGTTGTTTTATTTGTTATGATCTGAACTTGTAGCCTGGCTGTACATAGTTTATAAGGACAGTGTAGCCGCTTTACCTTCGCCTTACCTTAGATTGAATCTTCCCGTCCTCATGTGTGGACGTATTCCCATCAGGGGCTCCCAGATCAAATCATCTGCTTTCGTCTAACCCTATTGTCTGCATCCTCTTGCCACTCGCCAACTACCTCCATGTCCCCTTTCGTTCTATTCATCAACCCGGGTGTATTCCCAGTAAATGTTCCAGGGTGAGGACACGAATCGATCTTAAGGGTTGGCCCTTTTGTCTTGATTTATTTTTTAGATATAAAAGTAAATAATGAGGGTTGTTGTTACAGATTTGTTGGTTTTGTTGGCAAGAGGCCACAAACTCTGCCTGCCACACACAAACAGAAAGTCCGCGTCGCCGCTCCCCTTGCAGTCGTTTATCATCATTTTATTGCAGGGAGAGCAGTTATTACCACCAAAGCTGCGGTGGTGAAAAGTGTAAAAGCCACTTCTACCACCAACCCCCCGCCCCCCAAAAAAAAAAAAAAAAAAAAAAAAGACTCTCAGAACTCTTCTGAACTTGTTGAGTAATAGCCATGAGCAACTATTCTTCATCGGCACAACACCAATTTATCCACCCATCCATAGCCGCTGCTCTCCAGTCTCCACCCATCCGTTCTCCACCTTTTATCTTTGCCATTTATTACTCATGCTGCCTTCAGGCATCCATCAAAGAGTAGGATATTTGATTGTTCAGACGCAGGCACGTCAACTCAGTCTTGCAATGACACTCTTGGGTCACCCGGGGGGGAGCTTCATGTTTCCCCTTTGACATAATTCGATATTTACTTGGAACCGCTTCACCCAAAGGGCATCATAATGCAATACCCTTCCTATACGTCCGACCACACAACAGTTTTCAATATTTCATCCTTCACTCCCCGTCCATTATTTCCTCAAACACGGAAAAGTCGGGAGAACCAACAAAGTGCGTAGTCCTGTATTTTTTTCCCCCCTGCTCATTAAGACCATCAAATATTCAGAGAATAGGAGGTCTCCAGCACTTTGGCCTGCCATCGCTGGCATTGCAAATACGACTCAAATGGCACCTCCCCCCCACACCCCAACCCAGGCCGAGCCTTCGCATATGCATATTTCAGGAGCTGTCACATGTGGTTGATTCAAGCGAAGATCTCTGAAGGCCGCCTAAGACGGGACGGGAGGGGATTACACGTGCCGCAAAGTAAAGGTAATGCTCTGTGATGGAACGTATCCTCGTGTTTCACAGCCGCGATGTCGCAGCAGCCCGCTGAAGAGAGTGGCTTATTTGACCGCGACCGGAGAGATGACAAGCTTACAAAAACAAAATCCCCAAAACAAGCAACGTTCACGCTGCTGTTGTTGCAAAAAAAAAAAAAAAAACAACATTAAGACTGGATATCTTTCATTTCAGCTCACAAAGCAGATTCCCTCCCGGAAGATGAAGGGGGGAGAGAGAGAGAAAAAAGTAGACGAGAAAAGGGTGGTGGGGTTTGGGGGGGAGGGCGGGTGCTGAAGAAAAGACTGAGTGTAGACGCAGTGAGAAAATACACAGAGCAAGCAAAGTTTAACCAGATTAGAGACTCATCCCTTTTTAAATCCACTCGGCCAAGTTCCCGTCCCTGCCTTTGATGTTTATTCCTCCCGTATTGCGGCAAAATGAATTCGCACATATTAGTGCAAGCACTACCTGCCTGCCTACGCAAGTGCTGACAGATAGGGAAAAAACACTCCTACGACACCCCTGCCGCGCACACCGGCGTCTCAGGATCGGCATTGGTGTGTACGATCGCGAGTCCAAATTGATGAGAGAGAGGGGGGCCCTGCGAACAAAATTGATGACATAATCACGCGGAGCAATTAAAGTGGGCGTCCATACCAAAGCAAGGAAAATGTGATGAGATCACCGTCCGTCTCCCGACACACATTAACTTCGCACAAAAGCACTGAATAACGCCGTCGTGTTCTTGTCCCATCAACATGTCTCCATTTTTAGACGCAATTATGCACAAACGTAACAGCCCGACATCCTCCTGACTGGCTCGAGGACGTAAGCCAGTCTTCGTACGTTTGGAGTTCAGCAACCCACCGAAAAGAATGCCAGATAATTCAAAAAAGAATCAGAGGAGGCAAAAAACAAGGATCCTGCACGCAATTACAAAAGAAGCCTAAATTCACCTGATGGAGCAAAGCAACTGTTTCTGTACTAAGGTGTCAGACAGGCACCAAGTTACATTCATCCACATCCAGCACGCTGGTGGTGCTGTGTAACTTTCTGGCCTGGCATTCTCCATATTGCAGGGCAATACATTGAAAAAAACATTAATCTATTTCATTAATGTCTCTATTTATACTTATTTCTCTATTTATTCTAGCTCCCATGGTGTTGGGGGGAGAAAGTGGGATGAAAAAAAAATCCATTGGTTTCCAAGGGGACCACTATCAGGGACGGACCTGAACACAGAAGTCTGCGTACATACGAACTGTAGGTGGTTTTACTTTAACTGACTTTGGATAAGTAAAACTAAACAACAAGCCATACCAAAGGTAGTAGAAGTCTGTGTCGGAGGCAAGTCCGTCTCCGATTGCGCTCCCCTTGGAAACACAACATGGTCCCAGAGCCTCTGTTACCATGTTGCTAAGGCTGTTGGGACACCATCTTCTCTGGCTCACACATTGAGCTGTCATGTGATCTCAGTCATGTCACCCTAATGGGTCTATAACTGCCAGAGCTACTTCCTGTGGACCAAACAACTGATGATGGTGTTCGGATGAACACCGAAAACTCTTGTGTTTTGAAATTGGTTCTTTACGTCCAGTGTTTCAAAATAAAATCCTTCTAAGAACAACATGGTAACAGAGTCCTGTTAGGTGAAGGCAACCTCCCATTCCTTGATTCCATGATCACACAACATTTTCTTTCTTTGTCATTGTTGAAAAGTGCGAAGCCCTTGTTTTGGTTTACATGCTGTGCCCTGAACTTGCACAGCAATGCGTATTATTGCCTACTTTAAGTCACATTTAATGCTGAATACACCAAAATTAAACATTGTACTGTAGTCACTATTTCATACAGGGCGTTGATTGCACTCCCTCATGCTCCCTATACTAACAGATTTGCAAGGCACACCTCGAGGTGTTGCACCCGAAAAGTGGTCCAGAAGAAATAAATCAATGCGGTGAACCCGATCTGCTGCCCCAGTCATCGCTCAGCTCAGCCCCACAATGCCGCACATCCAATCTAATAATGCGAGTCCTCTCTGTCCACTATTCATATGCAAAGCAACAGCAAGCCACCCTGCCACATGCCCATATAAACTTAAACCTGCTCAGAAAAGCACATAAAGGCCCAGTTTGTGTATTAGTATTCCACTCCAAAAGTGGTGGCATTATTAAGAAAAAAAAAAAAAAACAAGAAAAAAAACATACTGCAACAGTGCCTTTCAGAGGAAAATGCCCTTCAATCTTTCATTGGCTATGCACAAAGCCAGGAGAGAGTAATTAAAAAAACTAAAAAAAACTCCACAGCCAGGGAGGGACCTTGGAAGTGAAAGAGGGAGAGGGCAAAAGAGAATAAAGGAGGGGAAGCTTCAAACATTTCAGACCTCCCTGGTGGAAAGAGATGAAGCCAAAAGTGGAGCGGGGCAGACAGAGGGGGAGCGTCATATCCTTGACAAGTGCATACATCCTCAGCAGTTTAAAATGATGGAAATTCCAGTGAGTTATACCTGACTCAGGGCATTGGGGAAGGATTAGTGAACAGTGAGCAGTGTAGTTGAGTTGGTAATTTCTGGACAAAGGCTTTTGTTGATGAGATGAGACCATCATGAAGTGTTGAAGTGTTATAATTAGGGCTGTCAGCCGATTAACATTTTTAATCACGATTAATCGCAGTGTCCTGAGTTAACTCGCGATTAACAAGGTATTTATTGTGTTTCTTAAAAATTGGAGAGGACAATAATGATTCCTTTGTGGAAATATTCTATTTTTTTATTTTTTTTTATTTCAATGGAACATTACAAAACGATTACATACCTATACTGTCCAGATACTCTCCACAAAAAAAAAACTCAAACCTTGAGGTATTCTCAATTCATAATCCATAACAATAATTTGTGGTGTAATCGTGGTATTTTATTAAAAAAATTAAACGGATTCTCTTGTGGGTTTTTTTTCTTTTCTTTTTACATTCTCTTTTTTGTTTTTGAGTGACTTCCTGTCCAGCTTGACGCGGATCTTCACGGCGCTTCCGCCTCCGGTGTGAACCAGGCGTTAATCGTGCGTTAAAAAAAATGAGTGCAGCTAAAAGGAGTTTGAGTTAACGCGTCATTAACACGTTAACTTCAACAGCCCTACTTATAATATCACTATATTAGGCACTTTATGCTTGGTTCAACATCAACAACCAATCAATAATCAAACCCTGCCAAGACACACCCTCGTCACATATGAAACTCAGTTGTAGCGCCCATGGCCCACTATATATCAAAACCAACATTCCAATATGACACGTGCTATTAGGACAGCCTGGCTGGCTCTGAGGTACACCTAATTAGGGAGTTTTTCTTCCTTTTGGGTGGCCTTTGCACCGTCACCTGTCATGGCCCCGGGCGAGCTGTTAAATAGTCTGGAATTATTGAGGCAGCGTGCATGTGAGTGCAGGCTGCTTTACATTGCGGGAAGGTCTTTGAATCTGCGGGTTAGACTTCAACCTACTGATGCGGTTGATTCACGCATCCAAAAATCGCATGTTGCTGACCTACAAATAACTCTTAAGTTAACAAGTGTTCACTTGTACGTTTTAGTATCGGTCAAACAAAGACACCTTGGTTCAACGTCCCTGTTTTGTAAAGTTCACACACTTACGTGAAGCAGAGCAAGTACACTCTTTATTTTCCCCAGACTAAAAGCCACTTGATGTCCTTCAAAAACACACGCACACCCACACAGTTCAGTTATTTTTCCACTATCCGTCCTCACAGCGCCTTGTGTTGGGGCCCTTCTGCCACTCAGCCTCTTAAGTACTTAGTGAGGTTGCTAATCAAGCAATAGCCATTGGCGGATGTATCCTGGGTCAATACGGTTGAAGGATGCAGAGTAAATTTGATTTGTCAGACCATGTTGACCATTTAAATTCAAACTCATACCTACTCTCAAGTCTAACACCACAAACTATACCAGAGGGTTTATCACTATTAATCACCCTGAATTTACACATCAATAAAAATGAACTGAAATGCTAATTGGAGATGCCCTTTTACAAATTCTTGCTCCAGCTCTCTCCAACACAGAACCAAACAGGTCAAAACAGAGCAATATCCAGCCTGTTTTTCTCCTGTCATGCTTCGAAAACCCTCCCTTGCAGAGGTCCTCTCAGCTCACCCCATCCGCTCCTTCAACCTTGAATTTGGCATCTTACTCAGGCAGCTTGTGCCCTCTAGTGCATATCACAACCCAAGTACAGCGCAGGTAGCCCTCCCCTGCTGCATTCCTCACAATATTCCCCGTCTTAGAATATTTGGACATTGTGGAAGAAAATGTGAAACGAAAAAAATAAATATAAAATACAATTTATTTTTCTCTTTGATGGATCACCAAAGATGTGAAGGCACTTTGATGCCTTCGCATCAAAGTGACTGCAGATCAGTCTTCTTCTTTCGAACAAAAAGAAACCCAAACAAACAAGTCAATAAGTAAATGCAAAAAAAAGCAAGATTTATAACAAAGGCTAATTAACCAGAGCAAAAGAATAAGGTGGGGCAGTTATGCTCAGCGTGAACTCAAACAAATGGGTGCGAAGGAAGGGACATGAGGACACAATCTGCCCCGCCCTGCATAATGGCAGGTTACAAGGCAGAGTGAGTGTGTGTGTGTGTGTGTGTGTGTGTGTGTGTGTGTGTGTGTGTGTGGGGGGGGGGGGGGGGGGGGGGCTATGTCTGGGGAGCGCTGCTGAACTCCCATAACCTCAATTATTCAGCATTAGACTGCGCTATTGATTTCCTGTTGGATCGACTTACCGAGTCCCGAGCACTGGGACAGTGACATACTATAGTCTTCCCTGGGAGGATCTTTAACAATGGAGGGATGGGTAGATGGATGGGCGTCCGTTTTGGGGAGAAAAGGAATACAGATCCACGCCGAGATGGGGATCTACTTCAAGGTATCCCTTGTCAAGGCTGTGATAGATGAAGATGTCGCCGCCTCGCAGGCCAGTCGGTTAGCCAAAGGCCAGGGGACTAGTTAGCTTGCTGACCTTGACAAAGGAGGGGGGGGGGGGGGGGGTTTGACGGTGGCACAAGGTTCCCACGACCGAGGCTTCCGCTGAGAAAGGAACAATATTTGTGTTTGAGGATGAAAATATGCCGTGTGGCGGTTGAGGAGGTTAGGGATACGGTGTATTGTTACTGGTGAATAGGTTCTGGTGGAGGTTCTCAAAACATCTGTCGGTGTCCGCGCGGGCCACAGAAACAACAATTCGCGTATTTACCCGTGGCATGTTTTGTTTTAGGAGTTGTCGTGTTTAGAGAAGCAATTCAGCTGTGCTAACAGGCACCACTCGGCAAGGCGAGGGCGCACGCTGCCAAGAGTCCTCGACAGATCCTCAACCCGCAATTCACAATATGAACAAATTTTCTTTGCGCGCGCTGTTGAATCCCATCACGACACAATGCGCAGGGGATACGGCCGTCCCGGCCAATCGTGTGTCTCACGTTTCAGCATCAACAATGAGTGGCATGGGCAAAATCAATAGATGCATTTGTTAAGACTGCAATCATAAAACCAATCAGACCACCTTTGTTCCGTCGGGTTTGGTTGTTGGCCAAGAAAGCTGGAGTCAAAAGCGGAGGCACCGAAATAAGCTTTCTGAAACTTGAATCCTCTACAATAAAACGAAGACCATCTTTCTACCTGATGAGGAAAAAACAAAAAACAGATGGCAAGAGTTGCCTGTCTGCACTGTCTCAACCTTGGGCCAACCTTGAGGGGGATGTACGGGGCCAAAAGACCCTCGGATATGGGGTGTCTACTTTGATGGGAAGGGTGGGATCATCGGAGGGGGGGTGGGGGTGAATCCTTGGCCAGGGCTGCCCCAGAGTACACACTGATTTGCTGATGTCAGTGTTAATTCAGAGGCTCTTCGCGTTAAACCGGTGAAAATTGAAATGAGCAACGCCGCGGCGGAGCCTTCAAGTTTTCATAAACAAATAAAATTGATCGGCTAATGCCGGGAGTCACGAGAGGCTCGCCGCTAATGACCAAGCCTGCATTTGTAATGGGATTTTTTTTTTTCTTCCGCCCCCTTTACTTTTTGAAAAAAAATTGATCCTGGAGCTTTAAGAGAACGGGTAATTTTTTGAGACAGGCTGGTGAGGTGAGGGTTGGAGTTTGATCAGGGAAAGGTTGGGGTCCTGGTGTATGAGTAATTAGCTGTCAGTGATTTGGTTCCACCTCCTAATCAGCACTTAATTGGCAGGCCTGATGACAAGTCCAGACCGTGGGGCAGGCCGCCGAGACTGCTTAACGCTCTCTCTCTCCCCTCCTAGCTGCAAATTACTGCTGGGCTCCCGCCGTCTCCAGACGCGGCTGTATCTGCAGTGTGTGACTGCGCAACCCGAGACATCCGCTTTGTAGTTGACATCCTCGAATATCGAGTCAACACGCACGCATTGCGATGCAGCGAAGTCGTCGGGGGGGGGCGGGGGGTGGTGGTGTTGCCATTGTCTGACAACGTCGGAGATCAAAAGTCTCTGTAACTGGAGGTTACATGTCTGAGACGCATCATCGGGAAAGAGACTAAATGTCAAAACTTGGCCTTGAGAGTTTTGACACTACAAATACAACAGCAAGTAAAAGCCTGTGGGCAAAAAAAAGATTCGGATACACATCACTTACCCTCAGCAAACAGACGGACAGAGACCAGAAGGAAAAAAAAAAACAACAAAAAAAACAACCTTCCAACTTCTCACACTTGACTATGAAATCAGAGCGTTATACTCGTCAGCCAGAGTGCAAAGAGGAAGATAAAGTGAGATAGATGGAGAGTTAAAGTAATGATCCGCCCTTCACGAAAATGGCAGACAGCTTGCTACTGGCTCACACACACAGACTCGCACACCGGCATGAATGCAAATCAACTTCTGTATCACGACGCCAACTCCTGTCAGGGTTGCAGTGGAGAGGCTCTGCGCCACATCACCACATCTGTCCTGCCGTCTCTGAGACTTGCGCGCCTCCCCTCAGCCACCTACCGTCAGACTTCGCCTTCCTCCTTACGTCTTCACTAATATTATTTTCTTTGGCATTGTGCTCCTTCCCTTTGTGAACGTAGCCATCACAAAACATACCCCTGTCTTGTTCTGAGTTTGGCCTTTACCACGTCGCTCGAACACCGTTACCTTTTTTTTTTTTTTTCTTCTTCAATGTTTTAGCTGTTTTAGCAGAAGAAGAAAAAGAAGCCAATGCAGAAGCTTCATCATCCCAGCGTGGGCCAATTAAGGAGCTTCCCTGCCAGAGCGTTGCATTATATCAATGCTATTAGAAAGGCTGGGCAGCCGGTGTCTGGTAGACTCGAGCTGAGATTCCAAAGTGGTTAGCATGTACAACTAGGGATGCAAATTATCGATTAATTGATTAATCGTTAGTCGATCGACCTTATCGATCGATTAACGATTAATTGATAAGCAGCCATTTTTTTCCTGAGAAACTAAATATCACAATGAAAAAATGTGTAAGGCACACATTATTTAACCCTTAAATAATGTTGAGGGTGCACATAGTCCAATCAAATACAATACAGTCCAACGTATTCCTCAACTAAAATGAAAGGAACAAAGGGATGAACCAAATGCAATTTGTCTAATTTTAGTTTTTTGTTGTTGTTGTTCTCTACAGCCCTACACTACCGAGCATAGGCTACTATAAACACCACTGTGAGGGTTTGGGGGGGGGGGTTGCAAGACAAGAGATGTACAGTGACTCTTCACCACAGACACGAGAGTGTTTTGCATGACGCCAACAGTATGTTCCTCTGAAAGCACCATCACGGCAAATCCGCCTGGAGATCCGGCTTCTCCCTCCGCTCGAACCCAGCTGCAAATCCCTTCAGCCGCTTCGCTCAAAGCCCCCTTTACAAAGTGGAACGCACGGCAAGAGCCAAAATGTCAGCTCTTCAAGCAGGTGGACAACCGATCTGCATTGGAAGCGGGGCCTTGGCAGGAGGGCGAGACGGCAGCGACTCAGAACCCTCACAAGAGTTAAATCTCCACATTCAGCGGATGTGTAAGCCGCAGATTTCTCCGCAGGAAAACAGCCGCCTTTGACACTCGGCGACAATTGTTTGGAAAATTCAAAGCTTATATTTGAAACCCATGCATTGCCATAACCATAGAGAACGTGCACTCTAAAGGATTGTGTTTTTTTCCCCCCACATAGAAATTGAGGCTTTTTTTTTTTTTTTTTTTAGCATTTTGGCTTCAGCGAGAGAGAGAGAAAAAAAAAACGACATCAAATCAAAGTGTTACAGCTGAGATAGTTAGAGGATTAACCAAACATCCACCCAAATGCCTCTCGAAATCTTGCTTTGACACTGAGGTCTTTGTTGAGGACCTCTTGTGTTTTCCACCAGTATTTTTCCAGCTCTGGTTGCAGAGTCAATACTCCAAAGCTGCGACTGCGGCCCCAACATTTCGAGTATCGGAGAACGTGCTTCTTTGGAAGGCCCTAACAGCACTGTCTGCCCGGATCTTTTCCCACAACACAGCCTCACTAAAGACATCCACACAATCTACATCATCTGAAGCAGGCCATTATAGGAGGAGCGTTAATTCCCCAACTCAGCACCTTACTGGCCGTGGCGGTACGCAGTCAAGTCACCGGAGCGCTTCCTGTTACGGTAAGAGACGGGGCCTTGCGAGAGGAGCTTTCAAGGATCTGTGTGACCATGTTCCCAGCCTCACTTATGATTTATGAATGACTTTATGAATTATTTGTGTGTCTCTTTCAGAGGAAGGTGACTACGACCCCAAAATGGCACGCGCTAGTGGCACTATAACGCAGTTTTGTGCTTGGCTTTGACGAGGTGGGACTTTCTAAAAACGTCTACGAGTGGCTCAAAAAAAGGCACCGTAACGTCAATGATTAAAGCGAAGCATATTTCTTTTGGTTTCCGGGGGGGGGGGAGAGTAATTCAGCAAAGACAGACGGAGCGTGTGGCTTTTCTCCATCGCGACCGATGGACAACATAAGCCAGAACACTTTCGGGCGGGCCGTGACAGCACGCCCAGCCACGCCACTGTACTATTTATGGGCCGCGTGGACCCTTTTAATTTGCCCGTTTCGTGTTTGTGTCCTGTTAGCAATCCTTCAAACCAATTAACACCTAGACGGCCATTTAGGTCCGTTTCCCTGACATCTGTACGTAATTAGGGAGAAGGGAAACATGGCCACTTACGGCAGGAAGGAGATTTAGGACACTGGGCTGGAGACTGGCTCCTCTATCGGTTAGGCTAATGATCAGGAGGAAGATAGTTGACGGGTAGGCAAAGGGGAATAAAAATGTTGAATATTTTCAACGTTAAAATCAGTCTTTTGCATATCGGAGATGCACATCTTGATTTTTTTATTTTATTTATTTATTTATTTATTTATTTTTTAAGTACGTCTGTTTTTAACATTTTTTTTTAAGTGTCTTATGGGAATAGAAGGCAAAGGCGGCACTGTGCTCTGATCTCCAAAGGCACCACCCTATTTAGATTATCCCTTAGCAGGAACGGCGCCGCCACTCTTGCACTGGATAAAGGTTCCCACCGTTGCCCCCTTCGGCGAGGTAGTGTTAGTCACATGCCATAGCTCTCATTAGCAGCAAAGCTACGATAAAACATCGCTGGTCTGTACTGGCTCTGTAAAATGGCCGCATCCGGGAAATAAAACCTACAATGTCACTTTTTTTTTTTTTTTTTTGCTTTGAAGGCCAGGGGCCACTTTTACATTTACTTCTAAAACATTCGGTATGGTGATGGACTTTTACTGAACTTTTTAACAGAGCCGGTGTACAGTAGTGACAATTGGTGTACCCAAACTACCTGCTATATGAATGATATCTTTAAGCTCAATTTTTTTTATTTTGATCCTATTTGAACTACAGCTATTTAGTCAGATATCACATAACTTAAAGTCCCTACAGCATACATACAAAAACTTCAAATCTTAGCAGTTCAACATGGAGCAGCTGGACTGCGAGCCGTTTAAGTTAGAAACAGGAAAACCCAGGGAAGCTCAGCCAAACAATGACAAGACTCAACACAAGTACTGCTTTCTTTCCTCACAATGATGATTTGCCAAGTTCCTCAAAGTGTCTGTTAGTTGTTGTTTTTTTTTGTTGACAGTTTTTTTTTGGCGAACCTAACAGAAAATCACTGTTCCCGAGTGGCGGTATAGGGGGAGGAGGGAAATGACGGTCGAGTGCACTCACTTTATTTGAAATAACAGAAGGGCAAGGTAGATGGCGACTATGAATAGAGTAAAACCCTTGAACCCACAAAAATGTGCATTCTCATTAATCGGGACAAGGCGGCGACGTCCGACATTGAACTGGGTCAGTCTAGCCCACGTCCCTCTGTGGCCTTTAAATAATTTATTCTAACCTCGGGCGCATGCATACAGTTTAACTATATGATGGACTAATGAGGGCCTATTGATCGAATAATTGATTGCCCTACGCATAGCCTAAGTGACTGTCTCCTGATCCATTTGGGAAGCTCATTACTTAATATGCATTATTCAGAGCGAACCATCAACCCGCCGAGACTGCAGTGTCATCCAAGAACGTCAACAGGAGTATCGTGGCCGAAACCGAGGCCTTGTCACTCTCTCCAGGATTCTTCCGCCGCGATGAAAAACATGTAGTTGGGGGTGGGGCAGCGACACAAGGCCAGTGCCGTCCATCATTTCTGCAATTAGGAATAACGTCGACCTGTCCGTCACTTGTGGGCCGTTTCACTCTCGGCCCGTTCGCCTGTTCTGCACGTTAAATGCAATGTGAGTGAGAGAAAAAAAAAATCCACTGTTTTTTTTTGCCTCTAGAACAATAGACTGCAGTAAGTTTGGCCAAGGCATTGGATAATGTGCACTTTGGGTTTTTCCCACACATTTAGAGGTGAACCGCACTAGGAATGCCTCTCCCCGTACTTGCCTTGTAACTAAACCCTGAGGAGAAAAAAAACCCTCCAGAGTCTGTTTTACTAGAAGTAAATTATCCAACGCCCACGCAATGGTTGACCTGTATTAGCCCTTTTTTGGGAATGGGTGTAAAGGCTGCAGCTGGCCGGCCTGCAACTACAATTTGGTCCACGCCATTCCTCTGCAGCATTTAAAGCGCAACACTGCCTATTGCAATCAGGGTATGGCGAGGCTGCGCTTTGAGTACAAAGCAATGGGGCCCGAACCCTCTCTGTCCTTTGTGAGCGTTCACCCTCATACGAGACGTGTTAGTCGGAGAAAAGGACGAGCGCAGACCATTTGACAGACAAGACGGGGGGTTAGCGTGCCCTTTTGCTTTTGGCATTAATAAATCAACACTTTGAAGTTTCTCTGTGATATCTTTTTTTTTTTTTGCAAGCCAATGTAAGAATGCGAGACAAGGAGGGGGAGTGAGAGTGAGAAACAGAAATGAGACTGTGATCTCACACTGCGGAGCAGAGGAGGGGAGTCTCCAGAGGAGGCCGAAGCTGAAAACATCCAAATTGACTTTTTTTTTAGGGGGGAAAAAAAAATTGGCATTGGCGTGCGCTGAATGTGGAGCTATGGTCAATGGGGGGGGCCAACTTGGCAGGGGTCGCCCTGGGGTCATGGTGTGGGCAGTACTGCTAAAAAAAAAAAAATTACTTCTAAAATTACTTCTACTGCCCACTGCAGCTTCAGTGTATAACTTCATGTAGATGCTCCTTTAGCATCTCCATGCATGTTAGCTTAGTTAAGGACCGCATTCCTTTGCAGGAGTAGTGTAAAGTGTCGACACGTAGCAATAAAAACTGGAGACTGTTAGATGTGCGGTTTGAGGTTAAACAGAGACAATCTGCGAAGATGAAAGCGTGAGAAGACAAAAAAATTTTTTTGTAGTTTTTTGATGTTCTCAGCCACGGCAGAAACCACTTTTCAGCAAAGCTTTAATGCAGCAGCAACAAAAAAAAAATCCTGCAAAGCTGAATCATACAGCGCATTGCAACGAGATAATACAAGCTGCAAAATTACTCGGACAGATTTTTTTTTCTTTTTCTTCTTTAAAGCTGCAGAGAAACCTCCATTCAATTTCCCCATGAATGCTGGTTCGGGCACGCCAGTAATAAGTTGTTAGGATTCACTTTTTATTTTTTTTCTTCATGCCCTGAGAACAAACCCATGGGGAAATGTGTTGCCGTGGCCTTTAGGTGATTCCCGTTGGGACTTGTTTGAATGTACAAGTGAAATTGAAAGCCACAGCTTTTGAAATCAATCCAAACCTAACGCAAGGCAAGGTTTATGACCTTGTTACGGTTCTAATTTTGATTTCCCGAGCGCGGTAAGCTTCTGCTGCTGTTTCCTTCCCCTCGAGGCTCCGGCACTGTCCTACTTTAGTGGCCAAGGAGTAGGAAAACAGGGCCCTCCACAACAAGCACCTGGACCCATTTCCCAGAACCAGTGTCACTAATGAGTTGACTTGTCCACAGTCCTCGAGTGTTGGCCTGTACTCTAGGTCGTGGGTTTGCCGCTAATGGGGCTCTGTGAGTGCCAGGGCACCGGAGCTGTGAATCCCCCAGGGAGGCATCAGTCTGAAGGGCCTAGGACATTAATTGGGGTAGCCACCATGTACATAAATGACAGATTATGACCTATAAATGAGAATTTATGTGACCATTAGGTGTGCAGGGTGATCCGGCCAGAGATGGAAAAGGCGCTTATTAGCTATGCATTCGGAATGCCTGGCTTTGCCTAATTGGTCTGATGACATGCATTTAACGGGCATTTGCTCATGTTACTCCCCACAACACTTTTTTTTTTTTTTGGCTCGTTACTATGGCGCACGCAATGGTGCAATTAGTGAGGAATCTCGTTTTTTTTTTTTTTTGCCTAATTTATTCTTATTTATTTACGTTTTAAGCATTCTTACGCAAAAGTCACAGCACGCCATGAACAGAACCCAGGCTAGTTTTCTGTGATTGATATTCAAATCCAACATCAAACTGCCCTTATGAAACCAGCCCCTCATTTTATTAACTTAATCCGCTGGGGGGGAAGGGATACGTCTCCGTCAAAATCAATAAACTTGTCGGAAGGGCTTCAGACGAGCGGTAATATCTGCGAGATTGATCGGCGTGATTAGGTTGGATGTGACTAACTCTAATATTTGCACAAGGAGCGGCGGTATTACTGCCGATTTATTGGCGTCGGGAGACTGCTGTCACCGGGGGGGGGATTGAGGAAATGTTGAAGAGAGAATCTGATAAAGAGAAGGGAATTTTGGAGAGCTATCAAGCTCAATTTAAAATATAGCCACATAGTTGCTTTACAGCAGGTGAGGGTGACTCGTCGATGCAGGTATGTAAATGATACCCACAAAAGCAGAGGCCGTCACGGACCTTCGAGGAGCATGTGTCCATACCCGAGGATTTTCCTTGGCTGAACGACTCTTCGGAAAAGGAGGCGGTGCATCGAGAGCATTTATTATTAAAAGTGTCAGAAAACATGCTACTATAATTTTTTTCAGGAGGGGCCTCACCACTGCTGTTTTTATAGGCGGCCGGAAAGGTGCCCGTCTGCCGAGAGAGGTCCATAATATTTAAAAGCTCACCTTCAAAGGATCCATAAAATGTTTTTAAAAAAGTCATGTGGGAGTTAGATGTGAAAGGCAGCTGGTGAGGTTTGATACGGAGAAAACTCCAACCAAACACTTTAGCAGAAATTCCATAGTGTCACCGTGTGCCACTGCCAGTGAGGGTTAGCGGTGAACTGGGTTTGATCGGGGTGGTTTGCCAATCGGTGGGGGTTCCGTTTCAGCATCGCGTCAGATTACACACAAACAGGGTTGGAATATCAGCCAACAAGCCCGCTTGATGCTACTCTCCTTGTGGCAGGGGAGTGGAGGTCCTGGGACTTTTTTTGCAAGCCACACAGCATTGCGCGTCCGCGGGACACGTTGTTAAAGCGCACGTGCGGATTGAAGGTCTTCGACGACGACGGCCGCGAGCGCAGCGGCCCTGCCTTTCGAAAAGTTCTGAAACCGCGGCCACCAGGGAAGCGGAAGGCGACGACAAGCGCGTGATGGAGGAGGAAGGGAAGACAAGACGATGCTGGCCGACGAAATCATTTACGCACTCCCGAGAGAGGAGGATTCGCAAAACCGCACCGGTGATTCTCAAAAACCCGAGTCAGGTTCTGGTCAGTTAACGACTTTCCTCCAACAAAGCACTTCAAAAATAGATTTTGATTTTGAACGATATGATATTATGAATAGGATTCGCAACGTTGGTCTGGGAAAACATGCTACGTGCAATCATTAGTATTGACTGGCAAAAAAAAAGAATGAGGCGAGGCTTTTACGTGATGGGCAAGACCCTAGCTGATAAGGAACTTTGACCGACCAGGACTGACAGCCATCCGTCATCCTGACTGACGCGAGTAGACATTAAGCGATATGGTCGACAACTGTGGACAGCGGCCTCGATGCCACGTCTTCGATTCGATTCGGCCGATAGTTCTAAGCTGCATCAAAGTCCCCCAGGGCCGCAATCGCGGTCACTGACTGCGGACACACGCGCACTCTCTCGCAGCTCTCTGCACACACAACAACACGACATACTGCACACTGGTGCAAGAAAGGAAAAGCCCGATCGGGGGCGAAATGTCTTGCGAAGAAGCACTGAATACACTACATGATCCTCTTTCATGTTAACTTTTTGCTGCATTTTTTGGTTCATATTCATTTTAATATATTGCATTTGAGCAGAAATGAGTACGGAACAGTAATGTCCTAAAAGTTTAGAAATTTTGAGAGGAAACGGCGACATCCGGTGGTTTGATTTTAAATTGCAGCGCTCGCCCTCTCACCCTCCCGAGCTCGCCAGTGAATTACGGTGGCCTGCGCACTCACACCTGGATGGCCTCGTCCACCTTCTTCTTCGTTGTATTATGTGACGGACGCAAGCGTTCGCCCACAAATACGAAGTGCGCTGTTCAGACAGCTGGATTGTCCACGACAGGCTTGCTTAGGAATACGGCAGTGCAAAATGGCAGCTAACTGGGAGCAAGACGTATGAATATTATTATATATAAATAAGTTTTGTTCTATGGATTGGACACCAAATTACTTTTAATGTACTCTGAGTATACACTTTTATTGTAAATCGTGTTTTGTCGTAAATCAGGCCAAATTTTACACACTGGACCTGTCAAGATTCTACAGAAGTAAAAGCGATGCAAATGGTGATGTTCGCAAATGGGCCGATTGTAAATAAAGTTCCCGGACGCCCTTTTCGTGGTCCAAACAAGTCCACGAGGACGTTGTGAGAAAAAAACAAAACACCACAGTGCTGTAAAATGACAAAGTAACCAGAAAATAAGGCAGTGGAATGTCCATAGGCTGAATCTAGTGCGTCCATTTCTGTGTCAGACATCGCAACACAACATTAGGCTGTTGAAATGGGATGCCATACATGATCCACATATCTGCTGCGGCCTCCCTCATCAACACAGTGTGCCGTCTTCTGCACTGGTGTGCCTGTGTGTGTGTGTGTGTGTGTGCGTGTGTGCGTGCACCCCTCTCAGCACGCCACATGTTCGGAAAACATATTTTCAGGGAAATACACAACTTCTCACACAATTTGCACATCGTATGCATGAGCACACTTGAGCGTATCTCAAGAGTGGCTATCATGTGCGCACGCACGCATGAATATTGATGCCGGGGCACCCGACTCCCTCGCCTCTTGTCTTGGCGTTCGACACATGTGCCCCCCCCCCTCTCCCTCCCTCCGCCCCCCGGCCCGACTGTCTTTATTTCTTCCACTTCAGCCGCCTTCCCCTCCGACACCCTGGCCCGTCCGACAGGACCTGCCAACATCTGGATGGAGCGCCGACAGCCTATTCATCAACACCACCGCAAACACACAGGTCCGGTGTAAAGCCAGGGCCTCTTAATTTTAATGTGGACTGGCAAAACCCTCCTTGATAAATAAAAACAGACATCGGTCGAGAGGGGAGGGGCTGATTTAGCATCCCGGCCAGTCACAGCCAGAGAGAGTAGAAGAAGAAGAAGAAGAAGAAGAAGAAGAAGAAGAAGAAGAAGAAGAAGAAGAAGAATTCAAAGGAGGATATTTAGAGCATGGATGTATTATAAGAACTGGATACCAGACTGGCAATATGGCGGCGTGTCGATTTTCCCCAGTGGCCACTCGAGGTACTGCATCCAAAAAAAAATAACACTGAAAAGACCTGAAATGCGATTCATAGCAAATCTTTCTATCGTAGTAGTTATGGTCTTTAAGTAATTTAAAAAAAAATGATAGAGGCCAGAAAATCATCAGGGAAGAGTTCATTCCCAGCGTGACGTCACAACGTCATACGTGCCGTTTCTCAGCTCGTTCTGATTGGCCGCGTCCTGACGTGTCTATGAGTGACGTTCTCCAAAATGGTTCCGATTGGCCAAATAATAGATCATGTGAGTTACAAAGGCATGGTGGGAAGTGCCACTGCTGCGCATGCTCTCTGGGCCCCATTAATGCGGAGGTAAAAAAAAACTTTTTCCCGCGTATGCGCTAGGTGAGCAACTTCACTGAAATGAATGGGCCGCCATCTTGGACTCTGGGGGCTTCTTTTAGAGTGTGTGACTGACCAACTGGCCGTTGGCATAAACATACATACAGCTTTCGACTTCCACATTCTGAATATGTGACATTCACTGGTGACACTTTAGGTCGGGGGACCACCAACGTGGTGGTCCGCTGGCATAAGTCAACAATGTTCGTAATTGGTCAAAAGGGTGTGCCAGTGACTAGTGAAAAGGTGGCATTTTTCTCAGGAAATGTTACTGAAGTGATCATCTGAAAATCGGATGAATAGAAATACACGTGAGCAGTATCTTCACATAGAGGAATGTTATTACTGATAGCATGTAACTAAATGTGCTATTTCAGGAGAGTGTAGCAAACTGGCTTGCCCATCGTATGACTCAGGACCCATCCAGCGGCTCTCAGGTTCGAAAAAAAAAAAGGTTGGTGACCCCTGGCGAAGGAGACACAACTGGGGTTGACCTCTGCGTTTCCAACAGCTGAAAATGCACACGACACAACTCTGGAGCGTCCCAGAAGCACCGGGTCTATTTTCAAGCCCCGTCAATCCCACTTTGCATCAACCCCTACTGGGCCAGACCGTCCCAAACGCAGGCAGCTACACAGAGGGCATCCGCTAGTAGTTTTCAAACGACGACACCAACGCACAGGCTTCCAGTTGACAAATGAACGTAGTCACTTAGTTTTGATGTGTCCAATAAATAGCAGCACCAACAAATGGTGCGGTTGCGTGGACTGTAAGCAACTGGGGCTCAACCTCACGAAGACGGCGACGAACACTCTGTTCCAACTAAACAAGCGCAATTAGACTGAAACCTCAATTTGATGGGAGTGTAACTTGTTTCTGATGCAGTCAGACTCCATATAAACAGCACATCTAAGACAAATAGTCGCAGGCTTTTGGCTAACTTTAACCCCGCAAATCAATCCAATCACTTTTGCATGTAAACAGGTCAATGAGATTCAATGAGAATCTATTGTCTTGTGAAAAAAAACCTTTATGCATCCTAGGCAGAACCCGTGAACTCGCGGACGACAAGAAACTTCTGAAAGTAAGCAGCACGGAATGACTCACCTGTAGCATCGGAGGCGAAGACAGATGTGACAGGTGGCAGCGTCAAGGACCCCGAGAAGAAAACACAAGAGAGA
The DNA here is from genome assembly GCF_046127955.1 of Nelusetta ayraudi. Classification (NCBI taxonomy): domain Eukaryota; kingdom Metazoa; phylum Chordata; class Actinopteri; order Tetraodontiformes; family Monacanthidae; genus Nelusetta; species Nelusetta ayraudi. Next base: position 170,764 of record NW_027466223.1, read on the forward strand.
GAGAGAGAAAAGGTGTTGAGAACACGGCACAACCAGCTTCTTGAATTTTTCATTCGGCGTCTCAGTGGCGTGACAAGTCGTCGAGGCAAAGAAGGGAAAGAAATAAAACTAAGTGAAGGAAATAAAACTCTTGAACTATTTATACGATGCCCATTAAACGTCAAGTTCACAGTGGGTATTGCATCTTCAGATGTTTACTTAATACCCTGCTCCTTTCATTCGAGGGGGACGTTTATAAACTTTTAAATAGCCGGTCCCCCGCATGTGGGATGCAATGCAGCGAGAGGCTGACAGAGTTTGTCTCGAAAATGAAGGTTGGAATTCAAAAAACAATGAACCCAAAAATTAGGTACGACTAAATTATCATTTAGTACATTCTGTTTTCTAATGCACATAAAAAAATATATATGTATATACATATATATGTACATACATACATATATATGTACATACATACATACATACATACATATACATATATATATACGTACATACATACATATACATATACATACATATACATATATATATACGTACATACATACACATATACATACATATACATATATATATACGTACATACATACATATACATATATATATACGTACATACATACATATACATATATATATACGTACATACATACATATACATATATATATATATTTCAATCGATTCTCGATTAATCGCGATTAATTGCATTGTAGCCTTCTGTATCGGAATGAAATTGAATCGTCAGGTACCTCGCGATTCCAACCCCTACAATTTATGGCTTCATACACAAACAAGTTCTGGGGAGTTCATACATAGGATGCACATTACGGCTAGAAAGCATGAGAAAACATCACGTGACTTTAGCATAATATTTGAATCAATGCTGCCATCCTTCCCTTTGGCCAAGGAAAAGGGAGAAAAGGGGATGAGACGTTCCGGTGCGAGTACTTTTAAACGCAACGATGTGCGGTTGGCAAAACAAGATAAAAATATCATTAAAAAAAAAAACGCCCACTTTTGCCCCCCACCCCTTTCCCATCAAGACCTGAACTCAGTTTTACTGCAGCGCAGTGCAACATTTCTGCAGACTTAAGGACGAGTAGTACACATTTATATTGTGTGCATATAAAATGCATAAAATACATAACAAATGGGAAATTATGTTAATATCAGTGTGTCCAGAGGCGTCTGTGGGGCTGTTCCTTGGCGAGGGCAAGCTGCGTGACAGATAAGCTTCCAGGAAAGAGGGCTTTTCCTCGGCTCCTCGAACCCCCCGGGAGGCTCGCAGAAGGTGACGAGGGGCACAACACACATGAAAATGCTGCCGAGTGTTTACACCCGTCCTATTTTTTCTAAATATTTTTCGACGCAGCCCATAAAAAATTGCGCCGGTTCTCCTTTTTGCGATGAACTCAAAGTGTGAGTAAAGGAACGCGAGTGGCAAAAAAAAAAAAAAATAGAGGTCGCCGAAGAACGTGCAACTTCAACGGACACGTCCACCAAAAATCAAGCTAGTCAAGATGATGTTCTTACAACTTCTTTAGCCATTGCGAGTGTTTTTGCAGCGCTTCGCGTGGGACCATGAAGTCAATTTTTTTTACACACGAAACACGGTGCCAAGGAATGAGCCAGTGTCGTAGTTCAGACCAGACCGATCGATGCCGAGACATTATCAAGACTTGAGAGCGTCGAGATCGAGGCTAATACAAAGACTTTTTAGAGGTCAAGACCATGACAAGACCAAGACTGGATAGCAAAGAAAAACCCCAACTAAACGGAACAAATGACCAGGATATTTTGTTTGAATTTAAGTTTGCTTCTACGACGGAACGGCGACATTTATTTTCAGCATTTCAAAAATGAACTGGGAATAATTTCACTGAAAATGATGGCATGCCGAGCCTGAACCAAAATCGCATTGGAACCTTTAATGTCTGAGCTCAAAAATACACTCAACTCGCTCATGGTGATTGTGAGAGCCAAGCTCATTTTGAGCACGTAATTGTCATCTGGTTCGTCCGCAGCCTCATTACAGCGCAATCTGATTACAAGGCAAGGAAACAAAGGCTTGGAGGATGGAATGCAGGAAAGAAAAGGAAGAAGACAGGTGGTGGTCTGTTTACGGCTGTCACCCCCTCGACCCCCCCAACCCCCAACTGTTCTCTGCGCAGGTTTGACTTTAAGCAAAGTGGAGGTGGGGGATGGTGGGGAAGTGCGGCTGGATGAAAACGTACTTTTGTGACTCATTACGGGGCGAAATTGCGTGTCACATCCGTTTGGTTTGTGCGGCGCAAGGAAAAAAAAAAGAATGCAAAGAAAAGAAAAAAAATTCCTCTGCGTTGCTGGTGCTGCGGAGGAGCGGCGGGCGGGCAGGGGGGGGGGGGGGCCGTCTACCGGAGTCGGACTATTTCCTGTGTATGACAGCGGCAGAATGAGACGGTCTCGGCTCAGTTACCGCGGCCCCCGCGTTCGGGTCTCCTGCGCCCAATGAGCACATTTTATTGGCCTCTATTACTGGGTCAGGCTGCACGCGGCTCTGTGTGTGTGTGTGTGTGTGTGTGTGTGTGTGTGTGTGTGTTTGACTAGGCAATAAGCCCCGTGTCACCGCTACTTTCATCACCAGGAGCTCTCTCTCTCTCTCTCTCTCTCCCCGTCTCACTCTCTCTCTCACCTCATCGTCTTTCGTCTCTTTCTTGGCTTTTTTTTTCTTCACCCCTCGGTGGCAGCCGGAAAAAGAAGAAGAAAAAAAAAAAATAGAAAAAGGAACCGTTGATGGGTTGACGCCGTCTCTTGGTAACTCGAGTTCTTTTTTTTTTTTTTTATGTCGAGAAAATCGTCAAGATGAAGGTCCAGTGGCGTCGTCTTAGTCGAGTTCAGTGCGGCGTTTCTCGACTGGTGGGTCGCGACCTAAACGTCGGTCGCGGAGATGTTTCGATTGGGCGGTCGCGGCTTCGTGGGCAGTTTCCCCTTCTTCTTTTTTTTTTTTTGAAGGGATTTTAATGTACTGTGTGTGTGTGTGTGTGTGTGTGTGTGTGTGTGTGTGTATGTATATATATATATATATATACACATACATACATAACGTCATATATTATATGACAAGGACAAAAGCGTTGGTGCTGAGACTCCACCTGTTGAGAACCACTGTTCTGGTGGCTATACTCTCACACCGCCCTTCCCAGCCACGGACACATCTGTCCGGGATCTGCTGCTCAGAAACTGCTTTAAAAAAACAAACAAAAAAAAAAAAACATACTGATACGTGTCTTTACTGTACGGTAATTCGGGATCTTTTCGAGCGGTGACACTGCGTATGGCTGCGTATCACGGCGGAGGTTACCATGGACGGCTGTCTGGGTACCGTTTATTTTTAGGTGCGGCTCCGACACGCCATCTCACATTAACTCGACGGCTTTTGGGTAAACAGACCAACTTTTTGTTCTTGGCTGACTTCAGAAGAAAACAACAAAGCCCCGTGCACCTCGTTCTCCCAGAGCGGCACAGTGGACACAACACGAGCGGCGGCAACGGGGCGGTTTTGCCCTTTTTTGGTTGCGCTCGGGCCGGATTGTGCGCCGAGCGCAGACAAAAACAGCCGCGGCCAAAAGTTCACCTCCGAGTTTTACGAGGAGCGCTACCGCACAACTCGCCGGCTGACATGAGCCAATTCATCTCTTGAAAAGGAACACGCCAGTCCGTCGTCCCTGTGTTTTTTTATTGGTGAAATATTTCCTTTACCGATATTTTCCAACAGTGAAATACATCTCCCGCCCGTCGGTGAACTCCCCAGAAAGGAGGAAAAATCCATACTTTAATCCATTTGCTTGCTCCACCTTTTCAGCAAGTGCGTGCTAAAAAAAAAAAATAATAAAAAGAAAACCCCAAAAACAAAACACGCAGCTCTGGAGAACCAGCCCGATCGCAATGTGAAAAGGCACTCGTACGCTTCTATAAAGTCTTTTAATATGCATTAAGGAAATCAAAGGAGCTTTATTGGAAACGGCATCATTGGGAAAACAGCTTCCTCGAATTTGCGGTAAAAATTTACGCGTCTGCTTGAAGTGCTCTTGGCCCGAATGTTTTCGGGTTTTGGCTTTGCGGAAGCAGTAAGATGCTGTTCACGGATGTTAAACACATTTTCGAAAACTAGAGTTTTGTGGGAAATACGTACGTGCAGCACGCAGATTGAGAGCAATAAAAATGCACTGAAATGATGAAAAATGTATGCTTTTTCATTGAGATACAAACATTAGCTTGAGTGAATGTATACATTATACATTAATCAAATAAAGGGGAAATTGATCATTGAAAAAATAATCATTAGATAAAGCCCCAATATTCCGTTTCTGACAAACTTCCAACGTCCTTGTGGATCAGAAGTTTGTGAATTCTGAGTTTCTGCATTTATTGCCAAAGAATTTATCAGAAATAGAATGACTATTTCCAGTGCGCTACTAGATTTTTCCGCTTGCATCGCCCCAGGCCGGCCTACTGAATACGGGATACAAAAATGAGGAGTTGGATCCAATGGGAACCCTACTTCAAGACACCTCCTGAACGAAAAAAAAAAACATCCTCTCGTCCACAAGCAGTACCCACTATTTCTACTGAATAATTCAAATCTCACATGTATGAACAGCCCAAAAAATAAAAAATAAAATAACATACTCAGAAGTTAGAGGGTTTTTCGAAGCGATCCGGCACAGCGAGTGGCACCAGCAGCGAGGCTGCTTCCCCGGCTCGCTAAATATGACAAGCGACGCGGAGGAGCTCAACCTTTTCATCGTGCGAAACGCGCCACTTAAAATAAACGAGCCGCTGTAATATTTCAAGTGCTTCTCTCATTCTCTCATTCCCCCCCCCCCCCCCCCCCCACCCCCCGTCTCCCTCTCTGATCATCAGTCCTCGTCCGCCTCCATTACAGGCCCTTTCATATCTGAGAATAATAACAATATCTCCGTCGGCGAGCGGTCTCACCGCGCCGACAGCCTCAATCAATCTGCGGCCGCGTCTCTCGCCGTAGGTGGAGCTGCTGCCGCCGCCGGAGGGGGGGGGGGGGGGCTGGTGCACCGGGGGCCGCTGTCCTCCAGTCAATTACCCCCCGGCGAGAGCGGCGGGAGGCTGAGTGACAAAGGGCGGCTGATGAACGCCGGTCAATTTGGGCAGACCCCCGCTACGCTAGCGACGGGAGCGAATGCTGAGCGCTCTGGCAGTTACTTATACCTTCCGCGCTCCCCCTCCGGCCCGTTGATGATGGGGGGTCACGGCGGGAGCCGACTGTTTACCGGCTAATGTTTGCGCGGGGGCGGCGCGATCAATGTCGCGCGCGCGTGGGTGGGTGGGATTTATGCACGTCTGCGTGGATACCCAATCAAGGGCCATAATCGTCCGCTCATGTGCTCCCGGCGAGCGATAAAGCATCGGCGATGAGTGGCTGTGCCTCGCATTCAAACGGCGTCGTTTAAAAAAAAAACAAAAAAAACGCTTGTGCAAAGTTAGCCGGCTCGGCCCGCCGGAGGGAAGGGAGGTTTTCAAAAAGTAAAAAAAAAAAAAAAAAGCCCCTAGCTTGTAGACGGGGCAAGTAGTTGTCAGCTCGAATCGGTACGATGAGAGGATCCGTTCGAAAGATTTGGGGTTTTATTTCCGAATCGTTAATTTCCCCAGCAACACTGTTTCAAAATCACGATGCGATTCCCCCAAATGGCTAAACGCTTGTCCAGTCTTTTTGTATGTGCCTATATCTATTTGTGTTTTATCTTTTACATGTACTTTTTGCCTTGAGGAAGCCTTTTCTAACATCGTGGCATCGGGACTACGGATGAAAACTAGTTTTCGGGCTAACTCAGGCGTACATACAATTGTATTTTGTCTTATTAATATGCACTGTCCCTCGAGCTAATAAACCAAATTGAACTGAAACACAATTTAGGCATGTTGCTTACACAAAAGTGACAAACTTGGCATAAAAGTTTGATAAATGTGAACAATTTTTGAAATGATTAAATTATTACTCATTCTTCCTTCTGACCTACAAGTTCAACTTTATTCTTCCACTTGATGTCCCTGATTTTGGCAGTTATATTCTGCAGCTGGCTGGCCTGAGGCCCGATGGTAGGCTTGCAGGCGGGACCTTCACTGAAGGCAGAACATTCATTGAGCAAATGTACCAGCGCGTTCTCTGAAGGCAATGAGGTCGGTGAAAGAGTCGCTTAGATTAGCCAATCTCTAAAAGAAAGAAATACAAGAAAAGGGATTTCCTGTTGGTACATTTTTTCAAATTTCAAGGCATATTTTTTTTTCCTGTGTCACATTCAATATTAACATTTGTATTTGTTTGTTTGCCAACAGCTGCTGTAGAGTAGAGGAGAGTGAAGGTCACTGGTTATTTCTCTGAGCCGGGACGACCTTGTGGCGCAACAGCAGCAGAACAGAGCCAGAGTCACATTCAAGTTGCTGGAAATATCCAAATCCTGTACACGTTCTTTGTGAAAAAACTGTGTTGCAAAGTTCTGCAGTCGGGAGGGGCGGGGGGAGGGGACACTTTGCCTAAAAAACTTCCATCTGACGGACCATTCATACAAGCCTGTCCACCGAGGAAATTTGAAACTTCTGAACTTTCGTACCATCTGTTCATTCAGTCCCAGTTTCCCTTGGAAAAGAGACAAAAAAAAAATTCTTACAAGATTACACTGGATGTAAAATGAATTTCCTACAAAAGAGAACAGATGTCCGCCTGTCCTCTTCTCGTGACAAAAGGCCGGTTTGTGTCTCCCCACCTGCGAATCGCTTCTGCAGCTGTGTACCTGCCCGGCGCCGAGGTCTGCACTGTCCTGTAACCCCAGTAACAGACAGTCTGCCACCCTCAGACGAATTGCAGCTGTGGGATACGACTTCTACACATGCACGGAGTTCTCCGGTTTAGAGAACTCGACCTCTAGAATGTTTTTGCCTTGCGTGTGACTTCCAGGTAAAAAAAAAAAAAAAAAAAAACCTTCCTCTTTTTTCTTTTTTTTTTTTTTATCCCAAAAGGGACTTTTCATCTCTTGCATTCGCGGCGTCTGAAGCTGAATCAAATACTGCAGACGTTAGAAATAAAGTTTCCGTCGGTTTGGTTTCTGTGCCGAGGTTGCGAGTGTAGATTCTCGTCAAGCACTTTCTCAGATTCCTCCCAGAGCTCAAAGACAGGTTCATCACGTTAGAGAGTGGGCTTTTTTTTTTTTTTTTTTTTCCCCACAATTGCTCAGGTTGCACCCCCAACTTCACCCTTTGATATCGTAGCTGGGAACAGGTTAGAGCAGGGGTCACCAACATCAGGCCCGCGGCAACAGGCAGGTCAGGTGCATCAAGACTTGCATCAAGACTATGTCTTAAATGTAAATTTATTGTGTTGCTATTCTTTTGTGATCATACTTCACTTACATGGATCCGAAAATGGCAATGTCTTAAAAATAAAATGGGAAGTTTGGGTGAACTTTGTGAACTCTGATAATTATCGTGAGACATTAACGCTATCAGTAGCTGCGTTTCCATTACCCCTAGAATTGCGGAAAACCTAAATATCGCAATAAAAAAAAATGGACATGGAAACGCCTAAAGAATAAGAAGAAGAATTCGAAGAATTCGTAAATCTCGACGAGACGAGACTTTAATTTACGAGAATTACGGCTTATGCGCTTTGCACCGTTCAATGGAAACACCTGCAAATCGCAACTGCGCTTTGTCGAAACTTTCGAAATAACGCTTTTATTTTGCGAAAAAAAAACTATCATGGAAACCAATGACAGAAAATGGACAGTTTAATGTCAATAGATTGCTCCCCTTCCTTGTCCTTCAATAAAGAGATACGCATAAGGCTAAAATCCTACCTGGCACGACAACACAGCCAACGCAAGCTATAGAAGGGATTGGAAACCAATGTAAAAGTCCTCGGCACACCTGGAAGGATCCAGGATAGCCTAAATAACTGGGAGGCAAATTACAATTAAAATCCACTAGCGTGCGGCCGGCATCGCGTCAGTCACACACCCCCCCCGCTCTCACCGCTTCCACAGCGTAGCTCCGGGGGCTTCCACATCCAATACGTTAGCCGTTTGACCCCACCCCCTCTCACCACCCTCGACCCGTGACAGCACTTCCTGTGGTCTGTTACAAGGAAATGTGATTAAAGAGAGGAGAGACGAAACATTCGAGCACCCCCCCCCCCCGACAGTCTGCTTTTTCTGTCTACAAGAGGGCTTAGCGTCGGGTGCGGGTGAGAGAGAGTGCAAAAACAATTACCGAGCGCAGATAGAGCTCCTCCACACACACCTGGGCCCCATTCAGCGCTGCCCCGGCAAGCAAAACCCCCGAACACAACGGCATCACGGGGAGTCTAAATTAGGAGCAGGGCTGCGACACGGTTTCGGGAAACTCGAGGCAGCAGACGGGCTGAGTGGACGTCCACGGTTGATTACAACGGGAGCTAAATGATAGCGCAGCACGTAAATTAAGCATGAAGGTCAAATTTAATGTTAGTAACTTCTGGAGCTTGACTGGCTTTGGCTTACGTCCCTTAAAAATGTCCAGTGTGTAATATTTGACTTGATTTACGATTTTTATATTGGCACAACATTAATATAATGCCCATAAATACGTTAATACAAGTGTATAATCGCAGTACAATAAAAAGTGATTCGGTTATCATATACATAAGATTATACGCGGAACGAGGGTCTTGTTCCCAGTTAGCTGCCAATGTTGTACCGCATTATTTCTAAGGAAGCCTGGCGTGGACAAATCCAGGCCACCTGACCAGCGCGTTTCGTATTTACGGTGAACGCTGGCGTCCTCCAATTAACAAACGAAGAAGAAGGTGGACGAGGTATCCAGGTTTGGGTGGTCGCGCTACCGTAGTTCACAGGCAAGCTCGGGAGAGGGATTTAACCACCTGATGTCGCCGTTTCTTCTTCCAAATCTCCAACTGTTACACACTTAACGTTCAAAACAAGGCAAGTAGAGTTGGTCAACTCAGAGAAAGAACAGGGCCGCAGAGCAAAAACACGTGATACGACACAAAAACAGTTCTGTCTCGCCGGGAAAGCCAAGCCCGAACAACACTGTCCCGACGTGACTCGCTCTCGACACAAATTCAATAAATTAGAGGGAACTAATGGGAGAACAAGGAAAGCATATTTCATGACACGTCCAAACAGTTCTTAGCATGTGGAATAACAGGAGGCGGGGGAGGGGGAGAGCCGTTCCCAGAATTGAGAAACTCCCTGGATGTGGAATATGGAGCGCCAGTATTTTCTTAAGTGGGCCTGGGGGAGGGCTTTTGAAACCAGGGCTTGATGCAGGATTTTATTTGGCTTGGAATGAAAGCCTTCCCTGGGGTGAGCCTCCCTCCTATAGCCTGGTTAACCCCCCCACCCCACCCCCACCCCCGCCGCCTGACATACTGGAACGAGCGCGCGTGCGCGCACGCACACACATACACGCGCACACGTGCACACGCAGACTAAACGCTAAGTAGGTTATGATTCATTTTCTTTGTCGTCCCCGAGCCCGTAAAACAAAGTCAATTTGAGCGCACTCTATTTTAGGGGCTCCGCACTAAATCATTCATGGCTATTACGCGGAACATGTGTGCTTAGCACACACGCACGGATGTACCGGGGATGCCACTTGAACCTCTTCATGTAATGAGAATAAACATAGTTTTTTTTTTTTTAGGGTTTTTATTTTTTATTTTATTTACATATTTTATACACAAATTAATTTGATTAGTTCACGTCAGGATAATTCACAGGTTTGAAAGGCGCTATTGTTGTGTGATAGATAGGAGTGGTGTGTGGGTGTATCAATGTGTGTGTGTGTGTGTGTGTGTGTTTGTGCACCCCATCAGTCAGCAAAGGCAGGCCTCACACTCCCCGCCATTCATCATTACAACCCAACAAACAGCCAACAAGGGAATACATGTCCAACCGTTAAAAGAACACTATCATTACAACAAGGTTCGTCTGTGTGAATAGAGCTCTTTGTAGCAAAAAACACTATTAAGAGTAAAGTCTGTATCCACCTTGGCAACCCTTTTATTCTGAAGGATTCAGTAGCTAGCGTTTCCATTACCCCTAGAATTGTGCAAAACCTAAATATCACAAAAAAAAAAAAAAAAGTGGTAATGGAAACGCCTGGTAATGGGAACCACTTTAAAATCCTCTCAAATATCGCTAAAAGGTTTTTACGCTCTCATGAGGTGTTTTTTCAGATGAATTGATATAGAGGTACAGTATATAGCAAAAGTGTCATGGAAACATTTTTTTTTTTTCCGCACCAGACGTGACCAGAAGTGAAAATGGCACCTTATGTTTGGATGGAGGAAGAGACGGAATATTTCTATATATAAGTTATCAAAGAGAAAAATACAACAACGATTCTGGACAGCAAACAAACGTAGACAAACAAACGCAGACGTACTTTTACGAGAAGTACGTCCTGCGAGAATTCTCGTAATTCTCTCAGGACGAAATGTTATGCACTTCACACCATTCAATGGAAACACCTACGAATCGCAATTGCGCTTTGACGAAATTTTTTGAAATACTGCTTAAATCTTGCTTAAAAATAAATAAATAAATGTAACGGAAATGCAGCTACTGACTGCAAAAAATGCTTTAAATACATGACTGAAGTAGTAGTGATAGTAGTGAGTTCTCATCAGACCTCTCACTGTGTATTACTGCAGAGAATCACTCTAACACGCAATACTTAAACACGGTCATGACAGATTTCATTTTTACATTAGTGATCACGTGAATACGCACGGATCCAAACCGCGATAAGTACACGGAACAAAAACAAATAACCAAACACACACACACACACACACAACTCACAGCAACACCACATAGAGAAGAAACATACAGTGAATGTACTCTTACATTAAATATCAATATCATTGTCAAGAAGTTCAACATTATTCTACATATGCGTTTTTGAAAACAAATGCGCAGAATTTCTCTAATTTGACCAAAATGACATGTCAACCAAGCCATTATTCATGATGATGAATCATTTCTGATGAATTTCCGATCTAAATTAAGCATTCAGCGTAAATTGTCTGAGATCTAACGCATTCCACTGGGTGTTACTGAAACGTGTCTTTTTTTTTTTTTTTTTTTTACTCACAACGACACAGAAATGAACATTTATCGCAGAAAACACAAACGTACACTGCCAAATGAACACCTGATTAAAATGTGCCATCGTAGAATCAACTGTGGTTATCATTAACTAGGTAGTGGATACTACCTACCTAGAGTGGTGTTTCTTTTTTAAGCGCGTGAACTATCCGTCAAATCACATTCAGTTTTGGTTCGAGCGGTTCGGTGGAAGTTTTGATCGTTAAGATACAAACTTAAAAAAAAAAGAAGAAGAAGAAGAAGAAGGAAATCATTGAAAAGACTGTTTTACAGTTTTATTTTATATGGCTGAGGAAAAGTAAGTCTAAAGGCAAGCCGATTAAACTACCCATTGAACTACCTGGAACAGAAGCGTTGGTGGTCATCCTTCGCTGGGCTTTCGTAACTTCCCTCAATAGAAACAAAAGTAGATTTACACATTTTTTAAATTTTGTTGTTTTTATTTTTTTTGCTTCCACCTGCTGACCACCCAACTGCTCCCCTTCCGATAATCATTGACAGCTCGCCCCCCCCCCTCCACCCCAAACCGGAGAGAGATGATTCAATTCTGTGTGAGCGGACACATGCCGCAGACAGGAAGTGCCTCCAGGCCTGAGGGCAGCGCCCATGCTCCACCATGTTTGTCCTTAGCTTTTCGGCACACACACACACACGGCAGGGGGAGGGGGGCCTGGGCCCCCCGATCCCTGATTAAATCTGACTTGTCATCATGAGTGGCCAGTTGGGCTCCCTGTCACATTGCTCTGATGGAGCCTTGCAGCAGGCAGTCATCTCTCCCCAGCATCAGCACCCCCCCACACCCCCGACCTCTTCCTCCTCCTCCTCCTCCACCACCTCCTCACCCACCTCCTCCATTCGCCCATTCTCAGGACAAATTTCATTTGGAAGTGCAGAGGACTGATAAAACCGGGACAGCAGCATTAGGAAGTGGAGAGGTTGGGGGATAGGGCGGGGTAAAGTGATACGTGATACGACCCCTCCCCCCATAACCTCATAGACTCGTGCGTGCGCACACACACACACACACGCACACACACCCTCTTCATCCACTCTCTGAATCTGTAGACAAAGATGTCCCTTCTTCCCTCCTCTCGTGCCTGTTTTTTTCCATTCGCTTATCAGACGGACGGCAGACGGAGGAGCGATGGGGACGAGCAACAGCAGGCATCTGATTTCACATTGGGCATTGGCGTTGGCAACTCTATCCCGAGCGAAACGCGCAGGACGTTCAGGAGGGAGCTGCGACGTCGACAAGTCGGAACGATGGGCGCGCTGGCTTCAATCCTATCGACTACCGCCATAACAGACATTTCAATGCCGTGTGATGTGACGCGTGACATAGAAAACCTTTGAATCTTTGTAAAGTTGACAAACCAGCGTTCCCCTCCCTGAATGGCGAAGGAGTCTTTGCCACCAAAGTCTTTCAAAGTCACCTCCACGTAGCTGTAACTCCAAAAAACCAGAGTGGCCCTTTCATGGGCATGGGGCACGTTTTAAAAACTGAAAAACAGACATCTCACGTGCTCATTTTGTGGCAATGCACTAACAATACAAACAACATATTGTTTAGTCACGATAACAAAAAAATTGGAATACGAGAGTTTTTGTAACGGTGAAATGGACGGCGTGTCCCGAGCGCCTGGTTGCACCACGGCGGGGCCCACGGGGCGGCTGGCTACCTGTTCGGGCTTGTAAATACTAAACAGTGCAGCGCCAACTGAGCGTAGAGAGCGGCCGCGGTGGCTGCGAGAGGGCCTGCCCACTGTCTGCCTGCCTGCCTGCCTCATCGAATTAGCCGGAGACGGAGACTTCTAACAGATCACCGCTTCCCGCTGCAGCCCCCGGGGGCCTCCGAGCCACCTGCAGCTGGGAGAGAAACTAGAGCCAGCGTAGAACCTATGCACGTGTGTGTGTGTGTGTGTGTGTGTGTGTGTGTGTGTGTGTGTGTGTGGGAGAGAGTGCGTGTTGTCGAGACAGAAAGAGAAAAGGAGCTTGAATGACTCGTGACAGATGGGAGTTTCTCCCTAAAAGCACAAACGCCGATGAAACGCAAGACCTCCCCTTATTCTCTCCCACGTGTCAGCAAAAATAAAAAAACACACGCATCAAAGCGCAAACGTATGACAGAAGGGCCGGCGTGTGTTTGTGTGTGTGTGTGTGTGTGTGTGTGTGTGTGTGTGTGTGTGTGAGAGAGAAAGAGAGAGGAATAGGCTTGATTGATGCCTGACAGATGGTAATTCTTTTTTTTTTCCTTTATTGGAAAGTACAAAACGGCGACCAGACACAACAACGCGCACCTAGAAAGACGCAGCATCAAAGCACGCGCGGACAGAAGGCGGGTCGACGCGGGTGCACGTGTGGGTGCGCGCGTGGCCCGCGAGTGCGTTCGAAGACGGAACAATGGACGCGACGTGGATATTTGCATGGAAGTAAAGTCGTCCTGTAGTGGAAAAATGGCATTTAATCAAATCATGATTTGAGTTAATTATCTGAATAATAATAAATTCGATTAAAAGTGAATTTTTATTGGCAAGGATGTGAGAAAATACCATTTGGGTTGATGAACACATTACAGGTCAAATGTGTGAGAAATAGTAGGACATTTGTATTTTTAATGACAAAGATGGAAAAGTGTTTTTTGTTTTTTTTGTTTTTTTACAATATTTAAAGGTTAAACTGTCAAAAAAAAATACAAATGGGAGAGTGGCTCTCCTGAAGCCACCAGCAAAAGTCAATCAAGGCAAAGTGGGGGAGACAATGAGGTCAGAGAGCTCCTGCAGCCAGCTGTGGCCAGCCGACACGACACGTAAACCTGGTGTGCAGTCACTCGCAAGCTTTGCAGACCAGGTAGAATTATTTTGGGGAAAAAAAAAAAAAAAGCAGCGCTAGTTTGTTCGGTTGCCACCAGAGACCGGATGCGGTTTTTACATGACATTGCTAAAATGATCCATCCACCCATTTTCGAAACCTGGAATTGGGTGGAGCCACCAGCTCGTCACAGGGCCACATCAGCTGCGGTTCCATAAAATTTTTTCGCCAAAATAAAAGCGATTTTTCTAAAAATTTCGACTGCGATTTGCCGCCGTTTTACATTGAATGACGTGAAGCTCATTACCTCAATATCGCAATATCTGTAATATTGCGATATTTCGGTTTTGCGCAATTCTGGGGGTAATGGAGCCGCGGCTAAAGAGAGAAAGACAAACAACCATTTGCTCTCACACACACCTACAGACCAATTTAGAGTTTCCAATTCACCTCCAGGCACATTTTTGGACTGCGGGAGGAAGCCAGAGAACCCGTATAGAACCCACGCAGACGCAAGGAGAACATGCAAACCTTCTCGGAATGGAACCCACGACCTTCTCGCGCCACCACGCCGGCCCCAAATGATCCAAACCATCCAAAAAAAGATGTTGATAACAGAAAAAATGAAATGTGTGTGGAAGCGAAGGCATTCACAAAACGTTGACACACAGACACACACTTAGACAAATCGCACACTTTACACACTTTTGGTCCCCCCCCCCAGTCACTCGGGGCCGGAAAAGCCCGTAACATGGGTCTGATCGCGTTACCCATGCCAGCCAACCCTCCCCCGAGGACCCCTCGCCGCTCCCCCCTGCCCCCACGGCTCCGCTCATCTATTATTGACGCTGACATAATTGCAGAAGATTGGGGGGTGGGGGACGGGGGAGGGGGTGCGTCATGCACCCAATATCAAGGTTCCCATTATGAAAAGGCTTTAAATTATTCAGGCAAGAGGCAGCGATCCTCCTCGGCCTCGCACGGGGGAACTTCTCCTCCGCTGTGATGACATCATGGTCCCCTCGCATGCGGCCGTTGCATTAGGAGGGGCTTTTGTGTGTGTGTGTGCTTACACACGTCCATGCCCCGACTGTGTGCGTGAAACAAACCCCCGGTTTATGATGGGGAACGTGTGTTGGCGGAGGAGATGACAGTGGACCTCCCACGCTTCCTGATGAACTGTGTATACACAGCAGGTGGGAGGGGCGTTCGCGTACACTGTGATTACATTACACGCAGGTTGCTAAACATGTGCAATCAGCGACCGGCCACAGAGACCTGCTTGTTTGACCATGAACTGTCTGCACGTGGCATTTAAACACCTGCAAAATGGCACGTCATCTCAGTTTTAGATTGTTTTGGTTTTTTTTTTTAAAGGAAGAATTAATTCCAGAGTCGCGCTATACCAACGAGTGAGAAGTCACGCCTGCATTTAGAAATCTCAGTTGGGCAATAGGATAAACTATAATAGTGGACGATGTTGTATGTAAAATAAATCAAAGTTTTGGTTTTCCATATTACAGCCTGGTGTTTTATTGAATGAATCTTCCTTATAATAAATGCATTATTTGGTAATTATTCATTTGTTTGTCTCCCTTCAACAGTAAAAAAAAAAAAAAAAAACTGCTTGAATTTACATTCCCAACGGCAACATTTTCATATTTTATCAAAGCATCATTTGTTGTGTCGGCTTTTTTCGGTCCGCTCGAGCAATAATCAAATGCTTTAAACTGCCCCGGAGCTGTTTACTCTTGTGAAAAAAAATCATTTCTGCGTCTGAGCAGGCGATGACTATCAGCCTGATGGCTTCCGCTCACCTGTGCACGGCTCTCGACACCGCCGCTCGTGTTTCATTTGGAAAATGGAAATGGGAAATGAAAGCTTTCACATTTAAAAAAAAAAAAAAAAAAAGGACCGTCACAATCTTTTGCGGCGATATTTGCTCTTTTATAAAAAGTTAACTTGGAAACATTATTCTAAAAAAAACAAAAAAAACAAACAAGGCACACAACAGATGTGAGAAGTCATCCGACTGACCAAACAGTCAAACTTCCGCGGGGACTCCGGCGGGGGCCAGTCGGGGGAAATCAGCCTCCCTTAGCTAATAAACAGTAATGACCTGCTTCCCGACACATTGGCGAAGCCTCCCTCGCGACGGCGCGGTGATGAGGACAAAACGGCGGAGCCAGCACAAAGATGCCGCGCCTGGGGTGGCCCCTGTAATTACTGTTAATTGGTTTAACGTGGATGTGAGCGCGGAGAGAGCGGAGGGGGTGGAGGTGGTAGGGGGGTGGAGGACGGACGGACGGACGGGCGGGCGGCGCTCTAGCCCTCCCTCGCTTGTTTTCGTGCGATAAGGTGCGCTATCGGGGCTCTCTATCAGCGCTCCGGCATGTCGAATGGAAGGTAGCTACGCGGAGCGCAGAGAGTGGAGGCCGCTCCCGATTCAAATGCGCAGGGGGAGGGAGGAAGAAGCCTCCTTCGACTGGAGAGCAGACGGGAAAGCTTCCCGTTTGGCGAGGCTCTCGGTTCGGGTTGGCGACCGAGGCTACGCCGCTCGTGGGCCTCGACTGCTGAATCCATCCTCTGCATCTGGTTCCCTAACACCTGCCTCTGGATAAGCTGAGACTCTAGCTCCATCCCTTCATGAGGCCTGCTCCTCGACTCAGAAATCGCATCGGTCCGGACTAATGCACTTCCATGGTTTTGGACGTGCGGACCCCTTCAGCGTCAGCAATGTTTATTTTAATGCGCGGTTCTTGTGATCTGTATAATATAAACACCTAGGATCAATCTTCTGATGTTCTCCTTCGGGGTGTTTTCTTTTTTTTTTTCCCACCCTTCGGGGATTTCAGCCTTTCGAGGTTTTTCAAGGGCGCTGCATTCCGCGCTGAATGTAAAGGGCCAAAAACAAACTTGAATCGTCTCTCAGGGCAGCCGAATCGGAAGCGAGCGTTCCGCGTTTAATCCGATTACTTGCGGTCCAAGTATGACTGCGCCTCTTGTAAACCTTCCATCAGAAACTCTGAGGGCTGAGTGAGGACGTGAGGAGTATTCCTCAACTCCATGCTGCAGACTGAAGGCTGAATCCTTGGCAACAAGCCACTAGGAATACGTACACTATTGAACACAGAGCATCTGATTTGAAGGTTTACCCGTTTTTTGTTTTTTTTTGTAATGATGACTTTGTAATGAACATTTGGTGTGCTGATTAGCTCTGTAGCCCATGGCACTCTTCTATGTTTAATTTGTGATTAACTTCATTTATACTCATGCTGAGGTGATGTTAGTTTATTCATTTATTTATCTATTGCTGCATTCATACCCATTTGCAAAAGTCTCAGACAAAAAAAAGAAAAATTCCAACGTGTTTTTGAGTTTTATTTATTAAAAAAAATAATTAATATCGACGATTAGCATAACCCACCAAATTCTAAGAAAATTGGCAACTTTTCGACGAGGTTAAGCATCCAAACCACCACTTGGCGGCGCACAACTTTTTTGCGCGCGTCACACTCAAACCATCACCTGCCGGCTGTGACTGTACCTGCAAGCTCTCCCGCACCTGTGCGTGCAACAGAGCGCTGCTCATCAACAATGTCACTCCATTACGTAGTCAAAAACCCCGCAGAGAACCATAATAGGTACAATGATCCTTAATGACTCTCCACAAAAGGCCAATTAGCGGTGATTCAGTCTCACTAGCGAAAAGAAAAACAGAAATTACAGCAGGGTGGTATTTCCAAAATGACTTAAGATTCTCGTTCCGTTTCCCACCAATAGGCAATGTTTCATTTAAATGTGAAATTCACTTCTTGTTTTGCACTCAATTTTTTTTTTTACAGATTAAAGGATTTTGAGTGGACAGAAAAAAGAAAAGCGATGGCACTTCTACATCACGCGAAAGCGTCCCGAGGCTTTTGATCGGGAGAAGCGGCATTCGCAGCAAACGCCTCAGCTGTGAAATCACAGACACATCTTTAATCAGCGAGTCGAGTCACGTGAGGAAGGTGCATGCCCAATATTGACAGGAAAACGAGAAGAGTGGCGACAACTTTAAAAAAAACAAACAAAAAAAAAAACAACAACAGCGGCGACGACGCAACCGACAACAAAGAACGGGGGGGGGTGCTCTCTGCTCGCTTTTATGACCACTTCAATACACGAGTTCAGCCGTAAAAGTCGCCCTCACACAAAAGAGTTGTCCAATAAGGAGGGCAATAAAGCCGGGGCCAGCGATAGTGCGGAAAGCAAACAGTTCCCCCGTAGCCAATTTATGTCCGACCCCTTGGAGACGATAAAATAATCTCGACAATTGGAGGGTTCCATCCTGAAAATCAGTTTTCCTGCGAACCACGGAGGCAGGCCGATCGACCGATAGCCCCGCCCGTCGAGCACGCCCCTCGCAAGGACAGTCGTAAAAAGTGCCAGACGCTTTGCTTGATGGCACTGAAGGGAGGAGGAAAGACACCTACGTAAAGAAAAAAAAAAAAAAATGGTATTTACATTTGATAAGAAGCTGTGATATATTTTATTGGCTATTTAGGTTAAGACTGGGCATAAAAGTCGGGACTGTCATTCGGGTGCCACACAAGGGAGAGGTTGACGCGTCAAGTCGAGGGCCATCGCCCGCATCAATCGAAAGGCCCATTGGGTTTAACAGCGGGGCGCCTCGCAAACTGTACTTTACAGCCGGTGGGGGCTCGAGTGCAATGTCGGCGTCACGGTTTAACCTTTAATAACAGACATGGGCGTAAAGCAAATGTCTCGGGTGCGAGTCGCCCAAGTTGGATTTACGGCCCGCTCTCTTTGGGATTGCTTTGAAAAGTCCAAAGCGCCGGGGAATTACCTCGCGTCGCGACTCACCAAGGGAGCGGCCTGGGTTGTATGACAGCCAATCACCCCCCGGACGGGACCGCGCCAAGGGTACGTACGCGGAAAAATCCTGCTGTTAAAATCTCCTGAAATTAGCCTAAAGGCTTTGGGTGAAACATTTCTTCACTCTGCCAAGTTTATTATTCTAGACTTCCGGGCTTTTGCTCGGATGCCTTTTCGAGCAAGTTTCCCTCCCAGGTCTTACGTCCGTTCCCTCCCCATCTATTAGCAATCCTCGTGCTGCCTAGTCGCTAACCCCCTCCCCTGCACAATAGTCGGTTTTAGCCGGGGATAAGAGACGACGGAGATGTGCCTCCCGAGTTCATCAACAGGGGCGTAAAGCTTGAAACTTTTAACTGACGGCAGGCCCGTTAAGCTTCCCGGACAAGTAAGCACTGCTGCTGTGCTGTGCTGTGCTGTGCTGTGCTGTGCTGTGCGGCTGATGGTCGATGCCTCAGATGATGGTACAGTGGGAGAGGAGAGGCAGGCAGCTTAGGGCTTTACTGTAGCGCGGAGCGGTGGGCAAGCTTTTTGTGAATCGTGAGTTGCGGGATTAATGTGTCAAGCGTCTGCGTGACTAAGCACCACTTTTATTCCGGGATTTCACCACGATGGCGCATTGGCGTTGCCTCGAATTGTTTACCAGACTCTCGATCGAACCTGGCCGGGTTGCACTTCACGTGAAATGCGACAAAATGTGCACCGCGAGCAGCTCCTCGTCTCTCCTGTTGCTGACGGCTGAGCGTGTCATACTTGGAGATTTTGAAGAAGAAACGGCATCCTGCGCAACTACGCTTAATTATCCCTGCAAATTCTCAGCAAACGTCTTGTTCCTGGAGTTCGCTCCACCCCAATAAAAAAAAATAAATAAAAAAAAGAGGAGGTCGCCGCTCCCTACGCCAACTGCAGAGCTGAGCGTCATCTGCAAAACATCGCACTCCATGTAGATTCCCGTCTAACCTCATCGCCCAGCCTGTCCGTCTTCACTGCAAGCGGGAAGGAGGCTCTGAGCGGATCCCTGACGCCTCCACCTTGAACTCTCCGTCACACCCGGGCTGACACTTGTCCCGCGCCGTTCTTAAATCCCTCTCTTCTGCCCCTTCCCCGATACCGCGGGGGCATTTCATTTTTTGTTAAATTACAGACCTCTTTGACAATGTCATCGCTCTATTACCTGAACAGGTTATTCATGAATCATCTGCACAAACATAAAAACACGTAAGAAAATGTGTGTAAGACGGCTCCCTGTCGAGAAATCAGATTTACAGGCCCCCTAACAACGTTTAGGGGCCCCTCTGTGATTTCGCCCCCCCAGTCCTGCCGTCATATATATATTTTACAATGTGACTGCTGTGACAAAAATTGTCTGTGTGTGCCCGGAGAGGCCGGAGTTTTAATGTAAAGCACATCAGCAGCGCTGCCAATAGACAATGGGAACCCATTTGGACCTATTTCACGCATGATGTCAGGCAATTGGTTGAGGAAGCGGCGGAGGAGGAAACAGCGGGGTAATAAATGAGGCACTGTAGCTCGCGGTCCACCTCGTGCAGGAAGACAGTTTCCACTCGACACGCAGGTGACGACGGAGGGGGAGGAGGAGGAGGAGGAGGAGGAGACAAACAAAGAACTGATGTGAGAGAATCTCTACATCACATCTCCACACGTGAAAGGGCATTTTTTTTTTTTTTTTTTGGGGGGGGGGGAATAAATCAATGTATGGCATTGTAAGCAAAACATAAGCCCATTAGAGGAAAACTGATGGAGTGGAGGGGTTTCGGGTTACTTTAGAAGTCCCCTATGTTTGGCTGTCAGACGGATCTGAGTATCTGCAGAGAGCGTGACGTTCTCACGATGCGGCCGGGGCGCTGCTGAATGTCTCGCAGATAACAGCGCTTCCGAATACACAGGCGCGCTTCAGCGCAGGCGTAATGCGATAGTCCTCGTACGGGGGGGGGGGGAACAAATGACTCAGTGTCTTAGGGAGAGCGGGCGGTGATAGTGGTGGTGGGTCTAAGAGGGGTGGGGGCGGTCACACCCACTTTGAGCGCAACCACCCGCTAGAATTTATGGAGCAAGGAGACCTGCATAATTAAAAGATGTCCCAAAAAAAAAAAAAAAAGGATACGACCTCTTATGTAATCACAGGGCCCTCATTTAAAGTGGACGGGTAGTTTTTCAAAGTTAACATTTTGAGTGACTCGGCGCCGTGCGGCGTTCCCTTCTTCTCGAGGCGGAGTTTTCTGCAGGCTGGCCCGAAAGCCTCAACCGTGACACCACAGTGCCCCCCTGCTGCGCAAAGATAAAAGTGCGCCCTGAGAATGAAAAAAAAAAAAAAAAGAGCCGCCCCCGTGGCACTGCGGAGGTGCGGCGAAGACGCCGCCACTGATGTGCGGTACATGGGGCTGCCGCCGCGGGCGGGAGTTAGACTTCAGGAGATGTCTGCCGCAGATTAAGGAGTTACATCCTGAACATCTCATGAATTTATTTATGAAGCAGGCCCCCGCAACGACGGCGAACGAACGTTTGTTGTTAACGTGGAGCTTGCAAAAAAGAAACTTGAAGCCAGGAATGAGGAAAGTTTTTACCCAGTTTATTTGTATGATGTCACAGTACGTCAAGAAGGTCACAGAAGTAATAAGTAGAGGAGTCTTTTGAGTGATGAGCATTTGAACATTGTGGGGTTTTTTTTCTCATTGTCTGTAACATTTCAGAACTCTCCGCTAATAAAATTGCACTGATATAAACAAATCTTTTTTTTTTTTCTTTTTTTTTTTCAGATTTATAGTCAACGCTGAATAGCATGTTCTTCACACGTTAATAAAGGCGTGGGCAAACTTTTTGACTGGTGGGGCCACCATAGGTTGTAAAAATGTGATAGAGGGGCCGGAGCAGCAGCAGGTGGATTTTTCGGTGAGCCGCCTCAGTGGAGGGAAAAAATAAAATATATTATGGGATATGCGCTCCGACCAAATCAGTGTCCTTGCCCTACGGTAATATTTAGCTCTTTATTGAAATGACTCTGAAAACAATGGAGAGAAAAAAAATTGATGAAATATTTAATGGCTCGCTATTAATATCATTTTGCCACGTTCGGTGGGCCGGATTAAAAAAGCTTAATGGGCCACATATGGCCCCCGGGCCGTAGTTTTGTCGCCCATGCCTGCGTTAATAGATGTCGAGATACAAATATCAAAGAATCATGCTAGCCGACGCACCTATGTGCGGCAAAAAACGAGCAACACGGCGACAGAAACCTTCCCTCCCGGGCGCAGATAAACAATCTCCAGCAACAACACCCCCCCCCCCCCCCCACACACACACACAACATCTCATACCACCACCGTGGCACCGTTCCACATGTAATAATGACACTAGCCAAGAGTGGGCATCCGGCTCGGTGGCTCACGCGTGCGATCAAAAGAAAAACACACAGTGGCATTCCTGGAGACAAACAACCCCAAGAGGAGGGCGAAAAAGTCGAACAGCACCCCCCCCCCCCGCTGTTCTTCAAAGTGGAGCGCGCGCAGCTGGCGTACAAACGCGTTATCCGCGAAAGTGGTGGCAGTTTTTTTTTTGTTTTTTGTTGGGTTTTTTTGGCGACGGGAGGCGACGGCCGACCGGGGGAGGGCGGACGTGGGTGTGAGGACGGAGCCGGAGATTTCTGACCGAGCCGGACACAAAGACACTGAATTTGGGGCAATTTTCACCATCACCACGCAATAGTTTTGTTGCCTTTTCTTCACTCCTTGCCGAACGGGAGTAGCCTTGTTTCAGATGTCGCTTCCGAACGCGCTTACCCTCTGCGTTTCTCCGGGGTTCCGGAAAAAACACTCGAGTCTTTACACGCCTGCCATTTTAAGAAGTGCCCGCCTGCAAATTGGAGATTTTTTTTTTTTTTTTCCCTGAATTCACTTTGTAATTTATTCCTCCTCGCGTGTCACTTCTCTTTCCTGTCCCTGCGGCGACCGTTTCCATTATTCTTTATCCGGCACATGACAAAATATTAGGGCAGGCTTCAGAAGGAACGTCGCTGCGATTTTCTTTGTCACACTGTAATGGGGGCCTCCTAAGGTTCTACTAACGCTGTGTCGGTGGGGACGCGCGGTTGGCGGGTTTTTCGGGTCTCGGGGTGCCACACCTGCGCTAATAAATGCTATTTGAACGTAAACGCTCGCAAACGAATTCAGCCGGACCGTCGTACGCAGCGCGGTCTTGCAACTGAAAGAGGAACAAATGATAAAAAAACAAACTAAAAAAAAAACCTCTCTTTCATCTTCCGCCGCTGGGAGAGACTCGCCCCACGACGACAACAAACAGGTGGCACATCTGCCCGCTTCTGTTCTCTCCTTCCTGCCATGAATCATTAACACTCTGTCAGCGCTGTCAGCTACAGCCGTCATTACTTTGGGAGCAGACCCACCCAGCGCCAGATTGTCTCCTCGGTTCTGCCCACGCTGCGTTTTATTTTGTTGTTGTTTTTTTTCTTTTTTTTTCTTTTTTTTTATTGCATTGAGACATTGAGAAAGACTGACTGATCAGCAAAATATGTGAACCATTAATTTATTTATTTTTTTTACTGTTGGACCTGGTAAAATACTTGAGGAGATGATGTGATTAATCACGCTGTGCAACCTTTTTCAATGTCAAACTATCTCTTTTTGTTTCCACTTAGCCTATGTGTGCACTATATGCGGGCATATTGTGCAGCTGTCGGGATAGGGACAAATATTCGTTCATCATTCATACCGTTAGAAATATTGAACCAACGTTTTTGTCGGACTTTTATACTTGATGACATTGAATCAGGTTGAAGGCACGGAAGCAAACGGCTGTGCCTTAAAGGTCCCTCCTACTCAAATCCTGTGGAATGGCTCCATGTAGCAAACGGAGGCTGGCTTGCCATGACGTTCGAATGCTATGTTTTCTCTACATTTATTTCTCAGAGATCCGTAAGGCGGCACACTTTGCCCTCCGTTTGCTTGCCGCTAAAACCGATAGGCAAAGTGCTCCCTGATTGCTTGATCTTTGTTTGTTAGCTCACATTTTCTGAAAAGTGGAGCCAGCAAAAATAATTAATTTTTTTTTCTTCTCTCTCTCTCTCTGGAGGTCACTGATAGGCCTGGGACACCGATTATATTGGGGAGTAAGTAGAAGGAAAAAAAAACTGGGAGAGTGAATTTGGAGAATACGGGACCTTGAAATGTCACTCTGACACTTTGGCTACCTTGCGGGAAAAGCGAAAGCGCGGAGACACTCGTCAAGGGCGGCGCAGCAGGTGGGACCACGGACGTTGACTCCGGGACGCTTTCAAACGGCCCGACGGCCTTTGAACGAGAGGGACCGGGACGGGAGTGGGCGACGCGCGAGGAGGCGCGGCGGCGGCGAGTCACCGGGGTTCTGTTCAGAGTCTCGCACTCACGCTAGCGCCCGCGCGCAAGACAGTGCCTGTGGCGCAGCGGAGCAATGATTTCACAAAGCATCAGCGATTGTGTGTGTGTGTGTGTGTGTGTGTGTGTGTGTGTGTGTGTGTGTGTGTGCGCGCTGATGGATGAGTATCTGCAGGAATAAATGGGTGCCTATTATTTGTGCCGTTTATAGGTGAACTCCCCGGTGACTCCTAAATGGGAAGTCTTCCCGTACACGCGTACGCAGAGGCACAACGGTACACACATGCACATAACGAGCTACCACCGACGGGAGGTGGAGGAGGCGGGGGGTGGGGGGCGAAGAGGGGGGCGGCCCGAGGCAGCGGCGCATCTGTTGTAAAGGAGAGATACGAGGCATTCATGCAGGAGCCCCGGCAAGAATCTCGGCACAAAAGGAGGAGGAAGTCGGGGCAGCAGAGGGCTCTAATGACGGCTTCGCCTTAAGAAAAAAAAAAAAAAAAATGAATAAAACCCCCGGCCGCGCACAAAGACGCAGTGAAACATATTCACTCAAATTGGCCCACTGACCTTCAGAAGGCCTCCATAATGCATACGGATTGGAATATTCTTGGCTTGTAGCGCGGGGAGAGCTGTCAGGAATATGGAAATGGGACGACTTTTCATGTTTCGGACAGACAGAACTCCTTTGAAACAGTTATTTTCCCCCCGAGTGACCCTTAAGCATGTCACTTATCCCATAGCAGACTACACTGAACCACTACTCAGACCCACATCTACAGATATAACTTCATTTTTCAGTGTACGCAGGTCTGCCAATTACAATTACACATTTCAACAAATGTCAGAAGAATGTCGGCAAAAAATGTTATTTTTTTTAATTATTTGAGTTGATTTTTTTGGGTATATTTCATGATATTTAGCATTTTCTTTAGGTAAATTCCATAATATATATCCTATATATACAATTTCTTTTAAAATATTTGTTGTGTCTTCTTTGTGGATGGAAAGCTGGCTAACAAGAAAACGCCAATTAATTAATTAATTAATTAATTAATTAATTAATTAATTAAGCTACGCCAATTCATTCAACTATACGCGTAAGAATTACCCAAGCTGGGCAACTATTTCAGATAAAGTCTTTGCAGAGTACCGACTGTTAACGACGATGGACCCGTTGGTTTTTAATGCTTAGGGATTGGTTTTACGGCCAGTTGGCTTTTCAGGGTTTACCACTTGGATGTGTAAGTGGTAGCGGAGTCAGTCAGTCAGCAACTCCCACAAGCCTACGAAGATGTTTTAAGTTGGAACTAATTGGACAAAATGGACATTAAAACCAATTTGCTACTTTTTTCTTCTTTTTTATTTACTCATGATTTAGTGAAAAAAAATATTGTTAACCTATTTGCAAAGGTACAAATTTAGTGCTCCTTTACGTATTGGCGGTCATTTTTTTATTCTCGTTGCAACCGACTTTGGCGGTCCCTGCTGGTCAGACAATAGAATGCAGGCTTTTGGCACTTTCACATCGACCTACGTTTTTTTTTTTAACCGGAAGATCCGTCCATCTTTTTGTACAGTCAATGTCCCAGACCCACTGCGGAATATTTTTCCAATGACCCGATGGGCACCATTTGTGGAGAAGGAGGCGGGAGATGCGCCCGGGGTTGAGTATTGATGGAAACACAAGAATCAGCTCCCAGAAATGGGAAAATGGCTTTTAAAAAACCCTCCCCCGACGCCTCGACATAGTCTCGTGTAGCTGATTAATGACAAATTTACGTGGCTGTAATCCAATCATTGACGGTATTTGCAGCAGTCGATGATCCAACATGTTGACGTCTGTATCGGTTAGATTAGGTAAGCGATTGTTGTATCTCAAGCTTTGAACACTGTCACAAAATGCAGAAGCTGAGCCGCCTTGGATTGCCGCATTTGACGTCGCTTCAAGAAGCCACTCGGCGACGAGGACCCTCCTCGCCAAAGTGAGGGATCTCGCCCCCGAGGAGGGCGCGCGCGGCACTTCGGCGGCGTGCAAGATCATCCGAAGAGGTCTTTCGCGCCTCTCCCGTGAGAGCAGCGGGCGTGCGGGTGGGGGGGGGGGGGGGGGGACGAGAGCTTATGGCCGGAGTGTTAGGGAGGATTCAAGCCCCTTTGCCCGCGACAACACGGCCATCTAAAGCTCTCCAAGCCCGGCTTAGCTGCCAGGCGCTGGAGCGGCCTCGCGCTCCGACCGTGCCAGCGTCAACTTCAGCTCGGTGCGACGCCAGCGGCCGACACAAGGCTCCGTGGCTGCTGTCACTCTGGCCTGAGGCTGGTATTTCCTCTTGATCTTTAGTTTGTTTTTTTTCTCATTGCTCTTAAAAAAAAAAAAAACTATCGCTTTCACATTACTCAATTTCTTTTTCTCGAAAAGCTGCATCGCGCAACCTACTCTCAACCTCGCCAATTGCTCATCCAAACCGACCACTTGACACCTCAGCCTCCACCGGATCCTCCACTCAAAGAAAGAAAGAGAGAAAGAAAGAACGGTACAAAAAAAAAAAAAAATACCCCCGTGGGAATAAATGAAACCATCAAATGCAGAGTGCTGCGAAAAAGTTTGTTCAATTTCAAGTCACGACCTCGAAGCGACTTTGGACCGGCGAAGGTAATTATATACGGATCCAAGAGGAGCGGTCCAAGTGTTGAAAAATCAGCCGCTCGTCAGTCCAGAGAGTCTTGAGACCAAACGCTTGTGGAAGGTCTTAGGGGACAGCGGGGCGGCTCGTTAATGCGAGGAGACACTCGGTTAAACAAGAGCTAACATCAGAGGCGACATTTGATTCTTCCGTTTCGAGACTGCAGCGCCCGTTGAAGTGACTGTGACTTTGGTCTTGGGAGTTATTCTCATCAAATGCATTTTTTTTTTTTTTTTCCTCCCCCTCTGCGGCGGACAGGCGAGGAAATGCACATCTGACGGCCTCATTAAGCGGAACCAATACTCCCCAATAATTGTCCTCAGCCCTTTACTTTTTACCCTACAAAAGCGAACGAGCACCGCCGGGACACCGTCACGCCAAATGCAGGAGGGCGCCGTCCTGTGGCAAACTGTGAGATGAGGAGCCCCCGTCAGCATCTGCGTCGCGTCTCCTTCGCAAGAAAACCTTCGCCGCTCCTGAAAAGCTCCGATTAACCTTGTCCTCGGCGAGGCGGAGGAGCACTTTGACCTCACTGCTTGGGTTCACATGGAGTAAAATGCTTAAACTACAGTCGGTTTAAAGCGTCTAAACTGAGTCAAAATGCCCAATACGGATTGTATTTCCAAGCTAAATTATACATACTGTATATATTTATGTAAATATATATATATATTGATAATAATATGTCCAAATTAATTAATAGAATTAAATTAATAATATGAGTAAAGCCATAATTTTACACGGGAAAAAAAAAATCCATTAAAATAGTCATCATCCATCTGAGGCAACGTCCAAACACTTCCGTGACTGTAACGTACAGGCCCGGTACGGAAACCAGGGCAACGTCTGCCTGATTCCAGCGGACCCAACACCCCTCCCCCCTCCCAACATACAATCCTAAACGCAGCCTAGGCCCGAACGGAGTCCTTTGTTATCCCACTCCTCTCCCGGAAACGCGCCCTCCGGGGGTCTCTGCGGGGGCGTCTGGATCCCAGCAGGGAGTCTGTCACCTCCGTTTAGGGCTACATCTTTCCGCCAACGACCCAAATCACACACACACACACGCGCACACACACATACCCGTCTCCTCCCCCAACTGCACCTCTAGGGTACCGCTGAGGGGACTCGGGCGCCGCAGACGACGGGGCTCGTTTGGCAAGGCATCCAGACACTTGGAACCAAAGCCGGTCTGACAGCTGTCAACTAGCACGTCCTCCTACGCGAAAAAGAAAACACACACACACATACACACACGCACACGAGCGCTTGCGAGCACCCAAATAACGGGACGGAAGAGCGAGCTGGTGTCGGAGCGCGGTTATTCCCCCCGCCCCCTTTGTTCCTGTTTTTGGCACTGCTATTGTTAGGAAGCGGCCCCGGCTTTTTTTTTCTTTTCTTTTTTTTCCCCCCAGACAGTGCACGGGGCTGAGCCCAGCACCACGTCAGGAGCGATTTGGGCGGATCGGCGGGAATCCCTGTCACCGAGGGGGGGAGGGGGGGGAGATGAAAGAACGTAACCTGGTTATTTCCACGCCGAGAGGGCGACGAAAAAGCAAGTCGACTCGATTTGGCTCGTTTTTCCAAGGGACACTCGCCGCTTCTCTCGGGCTCCATGTGCTACTGAGCCGAGGCAGCCAGTTAGTCGGTCGGTCGGTCGGTCGGTCGGTCAGTAGGAAGAGGGGGTCAGGAGATCCCCACCGCTGGCGGCTCAGCTGGTCTGCTTCTACCAGCCTGACAGCTGCTCAACCCCGTTTCGCTGATCCTGGTCCGGGGCGACGGTCCACCGACTTCAGGTGTCCCATGTGACAACACGTTCCACACGCTCCGCGCACAAACATCAAACCGCTGTTCCGTCAGCAGGATGAGCAGCGACAGAAAAATGGGTGGGCAGAGAGACGGATGGATTGATGATGATTGATTGTTGATTTTTATATTGGCAAACAGCTGAATATGCTGCCCATTCACACATTAATAAAGGTGTATACTCGCAGTACGATACAGGTAACTTGGTTTTCCTACCCTTGGAGGAGTTCTCACATATATATAAGAATATACATAAGGGTCTTGCTCCTAGTTAGCTGCCACCTTGCGCCACCATTTTTTAAGGAAGCCTAATTGACTGGCAGCTGGGCTTCCTTCGAAATTTTACACGCTGCGCCTTCCAGTAGAATTTCCTGTATTTTGTGTCATCGCAGCGGGCTTCGTTGTAGCCCATCTTGGAGGCGCTTACCTGAAGCATTCCGTCGCATTTTTCTTGTGGAGAAAAAAAAAAAGAGAAGAGCCGCAGCTGGCGGTTCAGGTTCCGATGGAGAAAAGCAGCAAAAAAGGTCCCTGGCCGCCACGGAACAAACCCTCCCTTCAGGTGAGGCCGAGTTCAAACGCTCGGTAGCTCAACAACAACAACAACAACGACAACAACGACGCAGGGCGCGAGCGGCGGCCGTCGCTAAATTTCAGAGCCCCCCCCCCCGGGAGGAGCGTGAAATGAAAAAGCGCTAACTGCCGCTGCCGCTGCTGCCCACGAGGCCCCCCCGAGCGGAGCGGCAGAGGTGAGGATGAATTCTGCTGCCAACGCTGAGAGCCTTTCAGGACGCAGTGCTGACTCCGGGCCTCGCGGGCTCATTACGGGCCGCGCGCGACGTGGGTTGTGAGTTGGTTGCGAGTCTGCCGGAAACGTGCGTGGGCCCGTATGACTCTGCCGGAGAGGGCGAGTCTTGCCCGGAAATATGCAACGTGTGCGTTGTTTTCCCCCTTTACAGTCTTCCGTCTCAGGGCGGACGACGGCATTTAGATTGAGACGCAAAATCAAAAAAAGGTTTTGTGTCAAAGGTTTGCTTTTAATTTGAAGATTTAAAAGGGGGGAAAAAAAGGGCAGGGAGAGGATACGACGCAACATAGATTTATTCAGTGGCCACCAGAGGGCAGCACCTGCCCTGACCTTAAAAAACAAAACAGCATTTTCTAACGTCACGTTCTCCTAAATTATACAATTCAAAATGCACACACACAATATATATATATATATATATATATATATATATATATATATATATATATATATATATATATATATATATATATATATATATATGTATGTATGTATGTGTGTATATATATATACACACACACACACACACACACACACACACACACATTCATAATATCTTAATTATCATATCTGCCAGTTTACCAGTAACTGCCAACCTACTATTTATGTGTTGTAATGGAAATTACAAGGCGATGACCATCAGGCATCGATCCCCCACAAATCATGAGGTGGCGACAACGGCCAAGCATAAATCCGTGTTCCATAATCCATAATCCTAATAAATCCCGATTCCTTGTCCGAGCGCCGCTGCCTGCGCGGCGTCGCGTTGCCGTTTGGCCCGGTCAGTATTTGCTCTCGACTTCGCAGTGGCTCGCAAGTGCGTGTCTGCCGACCTGTTGACCCGCTTGCTAGTAGGAGACAACCGCCTTGAACGTCTTGACTACTGCCACTGACTATACTGCTTCTACCCACCTACCTCTCTTCTCATCTCCCTGTCCGCCTAACATACCTACACGATCCATCTATCACCTCTCTACCTATCGATCAAACGGGTACAAATTTACCAACCTCACATTCACATCTAAGGACGCTGCAAGCGTGGCACCCACGCTGCCACGGGAGTTGATCACACTGGTTGGTCGAACTTTCCACGGGAAGCGAAAAACATTCTTGGCGTTTTCACAATTTGGACAAAACTTATTTGCGCACGTACGCAGTAAAAAATAAATAAATAAATAAAAAAAAGGAGAAGGAGAGGGGGGCGAGCGTCTTGCACCGTCTGGGAGGTGACGGTGAGAGACAGCCGACCAGACACAATGGTCCTCAATCTATGCCAAAGGAGGGCTTGCACACCATGCACCATGCATGCGCGCGCACACACACGCACGCACACACAGCACAGAGCAGACAAACAGTAATTAGTCTTTGATTTCCCCCAGCAGTGTTCTGGTACCAGGGGGCAGGTGCCGCGCCTGCTCTTCTGCTTTGGCTAATTTTACTCGCTGCTTGATCTCCCGCCCAGCGCAGGTGCCCACTTGGCACCCTGGAGGCCGTTGCCATGGCGATGCCAACTTTTTTGCGGGGAGTCCGAGGAAAAATGCCAAGTTGCCCGCGGAGCTCAAAAACGGGGGGGGAGGGGAAACACACGCTTGCCACTCATGTCCCTAAAGCGCAGCATTAAACTGCATTGGACTGATGGAGGTTAAACACATGCAGCCAATTTTTTAATCCTTTTCATACATGCAGTGACATGTTTTCGTGGGGGAAAGGACTGACATCCCAGTGCCTGCAGAGTGGGACAATAGAAGCATACTTGTGCGTGAGTGCCTCCCTGTGGCTCCGGGGCGCCACTGCACCCTTGCGGCAGCCACAGGTTCTCTATGAAGATTCCGACCGCCCCCCCCCCCCTATAAATACAGCCGTTGACGTCTTGTTATTCTTTCTGAGACAAAGTAATTAGCTCGAGCGTTCGAGGTCATGAATTTGTGCGGAACTTCCTTCACGCTTGCAGTAATTAGTGTATTTTGGAGAGCGGTAATTGTAACCATCGTTCAAAACGGCTTGCCAAAGAGCCGCGTCATCGTCGCAAAGTAACCCGATAGTGCGATAGCAGTTTATGTTTCATCCAATTTCATCTAATCATCCAAAGTCATGTACATTTCCCTTCTTTATACGCCAATTTCTGCAGATCCATGATTTGAATTTCCTACCTAAGGCCAATCTGAAATTGGGAGTCGCTCTAATCGCCCTGTGTGTTCATCTGTGTTCATCCCTATTGTACATCTGCTGTACAATAAAAGCGCCTGTATGTTTGTCCTTTCAAGACATTTCATAGCCATTACAGGATGTCCGCCCCCGCCCACACACTAATAAAATATTAATAAAATCCATCCCAAGGCCCAAAGGCTCCCCTAAAATTCACTTGAACTTGGGGTTGAACAAGTTTGACAGGAGCTGGAGCAAAGAACTTTCGAGGGATGAAAAACCTAAAACAAGGAAAAGGTCACGGAAGAAAATCCTGTCATGCACTAGCAGGGGTGGGAAGGAGCCCGTTCTAGCCGTCTCGGGGTGAAGGTGAGAAGGTGAAGGTTAAGCCCTGGACGGCAGTTCATCGCACAGCGAGACAACCATTTGAATACAGCATTTCAGAGATACTAATGACGCGGAGTCAGACGTCGAGAACCGTCCTCAAGCGGAGAAAATAAAAGCCGACGACCTCGGCAGGACCTCGCGGCGCGGCGGCAGGCCCGCCTCGACTCCAGATCAGAAGGTTGCGCGTGTGGAAATGCCTCCGGGGTCACTCGCTTTCCAGGAAGGCTTCGATCAAAGCCCACGGTACTTCTTTAAGACACCCGCTGACAACTGAGCCACTTTGAGGTTTAATGAGGTCGAAGAGCGTATGAAGGGAACACACAGCGCGGGACTGAAAACTTCACATTAAAGTGTTGATAAGAAAAAAAAAGTTTTTTTTATTTTATTTCTTTCTTTCTTTTTTAATCGGTGTGCAGCTTTTTATCTTTTATTTTTGGAGGAGCAGTTGGAAAAATGTCACATTCAGACCAGTTTCATCCGTGGGCATGCAGTACGTCTTTTAAACCACCAGGAGGCAGCAGTGCACTGACAAACTGAGATCGTTCCTGGCCAACAAACGTGAACGGAATTTCTGGAAAACCAGGAGGCTCGACACCGGTGTGCATTAAGCGCTGTGCGACGTGACATGGGAAGTGTTGCTCCAAAATAAGAGGGAAAAAAAAATAATGATAATAAGCTGCTTTTCACACAGAGCCAATCACAGGTTTTCAGGTTGAAATAAACACGATGACATATTCAGCTTTCACAAGAAACACAGTGAATTGTTTAGGAATAAAACGCGACAAAAGAAAAAAAACGCATGACGCAAAAACAGCGGAACGGCAGGAAGCGTCGCAAGCCGCTCTCCATCTCGCCGGCGTGAGAGGAATAACAGGCGGGCGGGTCGCAGCATGCAAGAGCTGTGACGTGATATGAATCACGGTAGGATTATCTTGGCTGCTGAACCTGAGCCATACACAGCTCTCACTCACACTCTCTCACACACACACACACACACACACACACACACACACACACACACACACACACACACACACACACACACACACACACACACA
The DNA here is from genome assembly GCF_046127955.1 of Nelusetta ayraudi. NCBI lineage: Eukaryota > Metazoa > Chordata > Actinopteri > Tetraodontiformes > Monacanthidae > Nelusetta > Nelusetta ayraudi. The sequence continues at coordinate 203,885 of NW_027466223.1, forward strand.
CACACACACACACACACACACACACACACACACACACACACACACACACTGTACCTGACTCAAGGCACCGAAACGTCAACAGTAACGACGACCAGTTTGAACTTTCACTTTGGTTCAGGTCGTCACCCAAGAAATAGTTGCAAGGATTCTCATTTTTCTAACTGTGAATATATGTGTGGATGTTATGTGTAAGATGTAGAAGTCAATGGCATTCAAACAATATTCAAATTAAAATATGATTTTATAAAATATGAATTTGTTGATTCCTGCCAAAGCCGACGCTTTGTTGGGTCTCGTTTGGGGAGGCGACGAAACCAAAATAGCAAGGCGGGGAGACGCGCAAGTTAGCCTGAAAGAGGTAGCACTGCTCTTTGTGACATCACAAACGGGTGATATCAGCAGTTCCTAAATGACCTACTGAGACAAACACCAATAATCTGTGGCACATTTTGACGGATCACAGTCTTGCATCAGAGGCAAATCTCCCTGAAATTGCCACGGCAAAAAAAAAAAACAGAAATTAGCAATAGAATGTATTTGAATGTACAGCAACACTGACTGATTTTGTGTTTTGCAAAATATTTTTTTTGTTTTGTACAGATATGTCAAAACAGTCAGCTTTCTTTTAAGAATCTGAGTGTGAGAGTGGGTTTGAAAATCGGTGAAGGTCGTTGACCTTCTCAAGGCAGGAAGAGGAACATTGTCTTAAAGCTGATTGGACAAAATCCTCCCGCATGCTGACCCTAACCGGCAAAACTATCGTTTTTACCCGCAAACACACCAACACTGAAACCAGCAACACCGCCGTGTGACCAGGAAGGCCCCGCTGAGGACCCAGCGACTGTCATCAAGCATAACAAAGTTGCACTGGCCCAGAAAACAATCATCTCTAAGTTATTCCCTCTGTATAACCGTCAAAAAAAAAAAAAAAAAACACACACAACGCACATGCTTTTATTTGCTGCTTTTAACAAAGCATCACAGCTTCTTCCTGTCGGTCACGCTTTAAATGTCGAACAACACCTTGCACAGGCCAAGGTGGTTTAAATACAGAACCTGTATGCCTGCCTGGCTGTGTCTATGTCTGCCCGTGGGAGTGAAACAACGGCGGAGGCGGGAGGTGACGCAAAGTGGACCAACCGGATTTGCCGGAAATGGCGTGGGAGGAGGTTGGGGGGGGGGGGGGGGGGGGGGGGATGTTCTCGAGTGTAAACGCACGCACCGGAAACGCACGGAGCTCTGAGCCGCACGCAGCGACGCGTCAATGTCATCCGACAGCGAACGGTACAGATGAAAATTGGCGGATATAACAACCACCAGGGGGAGTGCGTACTCACTAAACTCTGTGTGCCTCGCTGTCTTAAGTACCGCAGGAGATAAATTGCTTTGGGGTGCATCAGGTGTGTGCAGCCCTCATCTGAGATGCCACTTGATGCGTAACCATGGCAGCCACCGCATGATTACAAGGGGTATGGATGCACACACACGCAGGCACGCACGCACGCACACACCCTTGACGATACACAACCGGTTTTAATCAGGAGAGGGCAGGACGTGAACAGCTTTCAAAGAAAAACCTTAGCGTTTGAAATATAGAAAATATAGAAAAAATATATATCTTGATGAGAAACTACTTCTGTCTGTGCGGCTTTAGAACACAGACAGGCAGATTCACAGGTCAAACTTTTCAAAATAAAACTCCTGTTTTTAATTCGAGACGCCCAAGAACCACAGCTGGTTCTTCCATTAAAGCTCCAGTCTGTAATATTTGGCCTGATTTACAATTTTTTATGTTGGTAAAAACTTCATATACATCTATCAAGGGTCTTGCACCACAATATTTCAAAGGAAGCCTGGTGTGGACAATCCAACTGCCTGACAGTGCGTTTAGTGAACGCTGATGTTTTCTAGTATACCAAAGAAGAAGGTGGACGAGGTGTCCAGGTTTGTGCTTGTAGGCCGCTGCAGTTCACTGGCACGCTTAGGAGAGGGAACGCAAGAGGGTGAGAGCTGCAATTTAGAATTTAACCATGAGGTGTCGCTGTTTCCCTTCAAAATCTCCAGCTATTACACACTTAACCTTCAAGAGGAGCAGGGTGTATTTATGGGCAAGTATATCAAGCTTCTATCAATATGTAAATCACAAAATCAGGCCACATTTTACACACTGGACCTTTAAACTAGTCACACAGCAACACTTGCGGAATAGGGAGCACAGCGTCACGTTTAATAACAACGTACGACCAAAATCATTTCATTTTTGGTGCAAGAAAGAAAGAAAAAAAGAAAGAAAAAAAGACAGCAGGGGCAAAAAAAAAGAAATGATCGTGGGAGTTTGGCAGAAGAGCAAAGGAAATAAAATGCTAATTTCCGCTCAGTTTCACAAACTTCTACTCACCCTGTCTTTGTCATCCACAACATCGCACAGCATGTCGTCCACGTCCAAAATTCCTCCGTCTCCATGTTCCAGCCTGTGGACCTGGATCCAGTAGCTGGGCTCCTGCAGAGAGGGGCAAGAGAGGTCAAAAAATGTACATGTATGAAAAAAAAAAAAAAACGAGGTTAAAGTATTAGCTGCGTAATGGGCTCAGCTTTACGTGAACCATATAGACATTAAGCTGCGCCGCACATCAGCGCCGGACCAAGCCAGACGAATTAGCAGCTTGTGTCTCCCTAGAAATCAGCTGATCTGATCCCCGCACGGTTCACGTACTGATACGCTCAGAGGGCGCGGAGCCCATGTCAGACGCGGTCACGGATTGACACAATGATGGCGATTATGAAATGTTTTAATCCTCTGCAAAAAAAAAAAAAAAAAAGTAGGACTTTGGCTTAAAGTGTGCGTCGTATTGAAGCACAACAGAGAACGAGAATATGAAAGAAAATCAGGAGGCAGCGCAGGTTTTCCAGTGGGCGATAGGTTGACGGTTCAAGTCCCGCTCCTAGCTAGCTTAGTGCATGGCTGGGTAAACTTTTTGACATGTTGGGCCACAATGGGCTCTAAAAATGTGATCGAGGTGGCAGGAGCAGCAGCAGATGGATGGAGTGTTTGGATGGAGGTGGTGACCCACCAGGGGGGGGGGGGGGGGGGGGGAATCATGTGATATGTAGAGAAGTTGTTCTTTTTTTAATGTCAATTGAAAAGGAACAAAAACGTTTAAACAAAATATCTGTCCCTCGGTATTTAGTTCTTTTGGTTAAACAAAATGAAATTGAATGTTTCAATTGAAAGTAAAACACTGAAAAAATGGAAGAAATACAGCTATTTTATGACTTACTGACTGTTAATATAATTTCTACAAGATTGGTGGGCCGGATTAAAAAGCTTAACGGGCCACATTTGGCCCCTTGGGCCGTAGTTTGCCCATTCCTGGCTTAGCATCACCAGTGCGAGTGTGGTGTGAAAGAATAAATGGCTTCAATGTAAAGCAGTCTGAGTGCCAAGAAAAGAGCTTGATAAATCCTATTCATTATTATTAATATATATTCAACCATTTGACCATTTTGCATTCCATAAAATCAGAACAATATTAAAAATCCCATCGACATTAAAATGTGTGGCAGCCACAAAGAGAGCAGTTAGAATTGACACAACCTTCCTCAACTTTTCCAAAGTCTGTCAGGGAAAGAATTTTTTTTGCTTCTATTTTTTGACTGACTTTCCCTCTCTAGCTCTGACTCGGTTTCTCCATTCTTTCTCTTCCAAACCCCAGTCGTCTTCGTTGCCTCTCTAGTCAAATACCTTTACGTGCACAGTACTTTATGGGGGGGGGGGGGGGGAATGAAAGGTAAAGGCAACGATCTAGTCCTTGTGTTGCCGAGGAAAAATGACAAGGCCTTGCTTGACAGCAGTCCCACCTGAGAAAGAAAGAATTGAAAAAAAACTACTGTCCACCGTAACATGAAAACTCAATCTGGCTGGATCATCAATCATCACTGCAGTTCATCTCTTCTTGGCGCACTCCTCCTCCAGAGTTGTTCCTCAGAGGGATTACAAGCTACAACACATGTGACTCTGGGAAGAAGCTCGGTCACGTAACCTAATCCAAGACATGCACTTGAGATGGAAATGAAAAAGGTTGTGGACGAGGCCCGGTAGACCCCAGGAGCTCAGCCAAAAGCAGGAGTTTTTTCCCCAGTTCAAACACCTTCTACAAGTGGAGGACTAGCGGAAAAATCCGACGGAATTCGCTCGGCTTTGAGGGGTCGTGTCGCAACTGCTTATGGCGCACGTTTTGAACTGGGCCTCACCGGCCACGACCACAGATGTCGACGCTCACTCCAAACCGCAAGCTCACCGTTCACGCGTAAACATTTCAACTTTCCCTCGCACGTGTTGTACATTTCTGCTGTTCCAGAGATTTTGGGGCGGGGAGTGTGGGGCTGTTTCTAGGGCCAGGCGCCGTTCATCAGTGTAGCTGTCATCCCTGTCGCTACAGTTCTTTCTTCATGTCCACCGGCGTCAACAGAGGTCATTCTCCGCTTTACTGCAGCCTCTAAGTGAGGTTTCAACCGCATGTGCTGCACACGTGGCGGCGATCAGTGAAAATGGACAAGACAAGAGATGGGGACGTTCGCCTCTCCACAAAGACTGCATTGTGCGAGGTTCATTTGTATCGCTGCAGTGCGAGCCGAGAGGGCGGCTCCCTTTGTTTCCGCCGCCTTTGCAAATAGTGCTGGTGCAAAGGCGATACGTAGCCCTCTGACTTTTAGCTTCCCTTTTTTATGCAGCGTCGGAGACATTTTTCAGGGTACATTGTCAAGCCTACGGGTGGAAAGGTTCAAAAATTACGCAACCTTCCAAAGAAAGAAACGTCTCGGGGCAGAATTGAGAGCAAGTGGTGGGAAAATACCAAAAGCTCATTGATCCTCTCATGAATGTAGTCCTGCCAGAAGGAAATAAATACAGCGCTCCCAACAGTCTGGATAATTTTTTAAAACCAATGCAACCACACCTACTGAATATGTAGCGTTGGGTCCTCCTGAAGTCTAAATACCAGGAGAGAAAATGTCCAACTTCTCACAGTGCTGATTAGACCTATGACCTTGTTACTGTGATACAACAGCACTAACCACTGCACTGCAACTGTGTCCTACAGGCTGAAATGAAGCCAAATAAAAGCCAACCTTGCACACAATCGGTTTACAAAAGAGACACAAGAAAACACAAAAGACTGAACCAGTGTTGTGTTATAGAATTACACAAGGGACACAAAGAAAATGTACAAAACAAATCTGACAATGAGCTGCAGCTGAGAGATGCGGGTCGCTTCAGGCTGTTCAACCCCAATGGTCTTTTATGGTATATTACTTTGTTACTTACTTCTTCTTTTTTTTACCTGCTTCATTCAACTGAAATAGACAACTTTTAATGCTTTTAAACAGTTCTCTATCTTTTTAAAGAAATGTACAGTTGTAATAGTAGGCTTACTTTTTGCCCAGACAAGAGAATCATTTATTGTTTTGATTCAAGCCGTCGTAGCATATTGCTAGTGAGGTAGCTAAAGCAACGGCTACAGCAATGCCATATTTTGGTTAACTTAAATGCTAAATGTTAAAGACTGATTAGCAGCTTGATACTATAATATGGTACACTGGTTTAATTGGCCACTATATATATGATGATGTAACTCAGCGTTTCTCAAAGTGGGTGGCGGGCCGCCATTGGGGGGCGCAGGGGAGGAGATGTCAGGGGAGGCGTGAAAGAAAATGTTTGGGTTTGCTGTTGTTTATTTGCACAACATAAATGACGAAGAGAAAAGTGAAATGGATGTTAAAAGTTATTAACGCAACATAAATGACAAAAAAAAGGTGAGGAATGTTCTCTTCTTTTTTTTTATGTCGTTTCAATAAGGTTGAACAAATACGTTTTTGTCACCAGGTTGTCGGGGTTGGGGGGCATGAAATTATTTGTTCTTCCAATAGGGGAGCATGACAGGCAAAGTTGAGAAGCACTGATGTAACTTCAAGGTGTTGCGCTTTCTATACCTTACCTTTAGGCACCGCCTTAAGCTCGTAAAGTTTAATTCCCCTTCTGACGTTAGTTCACCCCTTTGTTGAGTTGAGTAGAGCTGAGCACCAAAGATAGCGTTGCCTTTTATGACACAATCTTAATGAACACATTCACACTTCAATGGACTCACTCAGAAAAATAAGCTGACCATTTATTCACAGAAAACAAACTTGAGTACGTTCTACTTAACTTTATGGGCCCACACACACTCGAACAATCACACACACAAGCCGGCAATATCATAAAATAAAATAAAATAAAATAAAATAAAACGTCGCAGGCCTGGTGACAATTGTCATCGTTGCGGCCGATTGAAGCCGACTCCGGCTGACTTCAGCTTTTATGAGAACACCGGTAAATACTCACAAGTTCCAATGGTGGCTGGAAAGAAGCCGACGAGTGCACCTCGCGGCTAGCGTGAGGCCAAGGCGGCGAACAGCGAGCTAATGGTGGCTAAAGGTTAGCTGATGGCGGCGAAGGACGGACGACGGCAGGCAGGCAGGCAGGCAGGACGACCACGGGTCCTCGGTGACCAGAGCTTCTCCCTACGCGAACTTCCAAACTTCGAAAATCCACTGCTCTCCTCTCCTGACAGCTACAGAAAACCTCCTATTCGAGCTGAAGGGCGGCAACGAACTCACGAAAGGACAGAAATGGCGGCGGACACCGAGGAGGGGGGGTAAAAACTTTTTTCCGCGTTGACGGAGTTGAGCGGCTTGCGTCAACCCCAACTGTCCACCGTCCAAACTCCACCAAAAAAAAATCTATGGTCACCTCTGCAGGCGGTGAAAGAAAACTTAAAAACCTACTGAACGAACTGGGCAGAATTAAAAATAAATAAATAAATAAAATAAAATAAAATAAATATATAGTCTCTCTGTTCTTCGTCGCTCTTCTCTCACTACGCGGTCTCTCTACCTCTTTCGACCTAAATCCCACCCCCACAGCCAATCAGCAGACCGAACGCTTGACAGTAATCACAATCAACCAATAAATAAATGAATGAAAATGAATATGAATAGGTTGTATTCCGCTCTCACCTTGTGCTCGTCATGTACCGGTCAAACGAACTATTAAAGGAAAAGCACAACAATTTTAACGTTTGAAAGGTATTCACATTGAACACTTTCAAGCTAACCTGAATCACTAAAACTATCAGACCTGTGATTTTATCTTTTTTTTTTTTTTTTTTTTTTTTTAAGTGCTTGATTAAATTACACAGGAACACAAGGGCATGCTGTTTTAGTGCAATTTTTTTTTTTCTCCAAATCACAATAAAAACAACTGTATTTCTACATTTATTTCTCACTCAAAGGATTTAAGCGTGAACGAGGATGTGAGCTATTTTATCCTTCCATATCTTAATGGCTTAGAATCACAACTTATCATTTCACGGAGGCTTCAAGGGCAGTGAGCAGCGGCTACTCCCTGCTTTGGTTCCAAACTTGGGAAAAGTAAACCATATGGCCGCGGCCAAGAGCTTTGTGCATGTGCAACCTCAGTGTGTAAGACGTGACAAGTATGACTCCCGAATGCAGGCACGTGACAACCTTTACATGCAGGCACGGCTGTAATTAAGATGCCTGGTTTTACGGGGCTGTTACTACTTGACAAATTGATCCTAGTAAAAAAGTCAGTCGGCGTGTCACCCGAGACAAAAACTCATGACAGGAGAGACTGCGCTCGACAACAAACGGGTGGTGTTTCAAACTGCCGTGGCGTCACACTGCCAAAAGCAACAGAGTCCAAACTCGTGGCGCAGCTGCTCTCACTTAAAAGAGGGAAGAGAGCGGGAGAAATGAAGCTGAACGCATTGCGAGAGAATCTAACGTTTGACACGGTGTGCATGGTCTGCTTTCATGCAAGCGGCAAAAGTAGAGCAAACAAACACAAATGTGAGGTCTTGGTTTGGGGGGGCGGGGGGGCCAGGGGCACAGTGTAATAATCCCTGTAGTGTTGACACTGCGCACAAGTGCAAACTGAAAAACGTGCGCGCGTGTGCTTGCATGTGTGCGTGCACGCGTGTGCACCCGACTCATTGTGCTTGTGCTCCGGTGACCTGCTCACTGAAGTGATGCACCCGTTCACACGTCCGGATTCTGTCGACCGGGTCTGGTCAGGTGGCAGCTTATCCGACGGAGCGCTGATCGATGCAGCTCCAGACAGCAGCCATGGTCCGTGTCTCTGCGGCACGAGGCCGCCCCCTGAACCAACTCCGAGAAGCAGATTCAATTTAACCACCAGCTGCGTTTTCTTCATGTCACATGATATCCGCTCGGTTGCGCTGCTGCCAGTGTTGTATATTACGGTGGAGGTTTTATCCGATACTATCTCAGCTGGTTTGTGTTGTCAGGTTCGATGGAATCGTCCTGAGGCAAGAGTCAGTCACTAAAAAAAGAAAAAGGAAAAAAAAAAGGAAAATAAATTGAAAAAATAGGAAAAAAAGAGAAAAAAGGAAAAAATAGAAACAAAGGAAAGAAAAAAAAAACGTGCCACAGTCAGTTGCGATAGCCAATGTAAATCTTGGGTCCGCAACCCTGAGGTTAGCTAGAAGGTAAGCTAAAATGCACAACCTGCCACTGATTGCTCTTGTACAGGAGAGAGGGTGCACAAAGACACACACACACTCACACAGACTGGTGTCTCTGGGGAGAAGGGGGAGGTTGCTGGTGTGTGAGACTGAAACACAAAAAAGCACGTGCCTGTGAAAGTGTGCGACCGTTTGGTGAAGTCAGCACGTTCCTGCGTGCGAGTGTCAGCGCTCCCAAAGGAGAGAGAAAGCTGCTCCGACTGCAACGGCAGGACCTCGTGGCGCAACGGTAGCGCGTCTGACTCCAGATCAGAAGGTTGCGTGTTCAAATCACGTCGGGGTCAGAGCTTTTCAATCCAGCAAAAACTCCCTGTTTGACTGAGTGTCTGGCCTTTCCAATCCTGCAGAAATTTGTGTCTGATCAAGTCAAGAAGCCGTCTTTGAAATGTCACCATGTATTAAAAAAACAACAAAAAAACACACAATGCAAATTCCTGCTTCACCTGCAAGCTCTCTGTTCAAAAGACCACAAGTTGAGGTTTTCCATGGTTCAGTATTCAACAAACTATAGATGAGAGCCTTTGACGCGGTGTGACTGTTTTGTGATATCAGCCGTTTGTGCCCACAAGTGTCAGCGCTCCCACAGTGACACAATCAGCTGCTTGGAATACAGCAGGACCTCGTGGCGCAACGGTAGCGCGTCTGACTCCAGATCAGAAGGTTGCGTGTTCAAATCACGTCGGGGTCATTGGCTTTTAAATTCACATAATGCTTCTGGATTTCAGTTGTTGGGAGTTTTTAGCGAGAAGGACTCCTAGATTTGTACTGTGTCACTCAATCAGCAAATAAGGACAAACAATCTGTAATATTTATCATCTACATTTTTTTTTCACTCAAGATTGTCATGGTATGTATGATCAAACAGCAGCGGGACCTCGTGGCGCAACGGTAGCGCGTCTGACTCCAGATCAGAAGGTTGCGTGTTCAAATCACGTCGGGGTCAGAGCTTTTCAATCCTACAAGAACTCCCAGTTTGACTGAGTGTCTGGCCTTTCCAATCCTGCAGAAATTTGTGTCTGATCAAGTCAAGAAGTCGTCATTGAAATGTCACCATGTATAAAAAAAAAAAAAACAACACAATGATAAATACCTACAAGCTCTCTGGTCAAAAGACCACAAGTTGAGGTTTTGCATGGTGGAGTAATCAAACTATAGACGAGCGCCTTTGAAACTGTGTGACTGTTTTGTGATATCAGCCGGTAGTGCCCACAAGTGTCAGCGCTCCCACAGTGAGACAATCATCTGCTCAGACGACAGCAGGACCTCGTGGCGCAACGGTAGCGCGTCTGACTCCAGATCAGAAGGTTGCCTGTTCAAATCACGTCGAGGTCACTGACGTTTCAATCCGACAAAAACTTCCCATATGACTGAGTGTCTGGTTTTTCCGATACCAGAGAAATTTGTGCCTGATCAAGTCAAGAAGCCGTCTTTAAAATGTCACCATGAAAAATATACATTCTGCAACTGCTTGACCTGCAATAAGTTCGACAGTCAAAGTCAGCCTGTGAAAGTGTGAGACTGATTTTGTGCTGTCAGCCTTTTGTGCCCACAAGTGTCAGCGCTCCCACAGTGACACAATCATCTGCTTAGACTACAGCAGGACCTCGTGGCGCAACGGTAGCGCGTCTGACTCCAGATCAGAAGGTTGCGTGTTCAAATCACGTCGGGGTCACAACTTTTCAAATTCACATAAAGCTTCTGGATTTCAGTTGTTGGGGGTTTTTAGCGAGAAGGACTCCTAGATTTGTACTGTGTCACTCAATCAGCAAATGAGGACGAACAATCTGTAATATTTATCTACATTTTTTTCACTCAAGATTGTCATGATATGTATGATCAAACAGCAGCAGGACCTCGTGGCGCAACGGTAGCGCGTCTGACTCCAGATCAGAAGGTTGCGTGTTCAAATCACGTCGGGGTCATTGGCTTTTCATTTATTGCAATTACTTCTCGTTGGTTTCGGTTTTGCATTACAATATATTTTCCAAATTGAATGGATCACCTTGGATGGCTGCCACGCATGCATTAATGGAGACAATTGTGGTAGACTTTAACTCAGAATTTCGAAAACTAGCAGGTAAATGCAATGAATGAAAGAAAATCAAGAAAGAAAATGCCACAATTTGGGAAATAAAATGTTGTCTGCTCCAGTAATCAATACTATTAACACCGGCCTGTGAAAGTGTGGGACTGTTTTGTGATATCAGCCTTAAGTGCCTACAAAGTGTCAGCGCTCCCACAGTGACACAATCATCTGCTCAGACTACAGCAGGACCTCGTGGCGCAACGGTAGCGCGTCTGACTCCAGATCAGAAGGTTGCGTGTTCAAATCACGTCGGGGTCATTGGCTTTTAAATTCACATAATGCTTCTGGATTTCAGTTGTTGGGAGTTTTTAGCGAGAAGGACTCCTCGATTTGTACTGTCACTCAATTAGCAAATGAGGACGAACAATCTGTAATATTTATCTACATTTTTTTCACTCAAGATTGTCATGATATGTATGATCAAACAGCAGCAGGACCTCGTGGCGCAACGGTAGCGCGTCTGACTCCAGATCAGAAGGTTGCGTGTTCAAATCACGTCGGGGTCAGAGCTTTTCAATCCTCTAAAAACTCCCTGTTTGACTGAGTGTCTGGCCTTTCCAATCCTGCAGAAATTTGTGTCTGATCAAGTCAAGAAGTCGTCTTTGAAATGTCACCATGTATAAAAAAAAACAACACAATAATAAATACCTGCTTCACCTGCAAGCTCTCTGTTCAAAAGACCACAAGTTGAGGTTTTGCATGGTTGAGTAATCAACAAACTATAGACGAGCGCCTTTGTGACTGTTTTGTGATATCAGCCGGTAGTGCCCACAAGTGTCAGCGCTCCCACAGTGAGACAATCATCTGCTCAGACGACAGCAGGACCTCGTGGCGCAACGGTAGCGCGTCTGACTCCAGATCAGAAGGTTGCGTGTTCAAATCACGTCGAGGTCATTGGCTTTTCATTTATTGCAATTACTTCTCGTTGGTTTCGGTTTTGCATTACAATATATTTTCCAAATTGAATGGATCACCTTGGATGGCTGCCACGCATGCATTAATGGAGACAATTGTGGTAGACTTTAACTCAGAATTTCGAAAACTAGCAGGTAAATGCAATGAATGAAAGAAAATCAAGAAAGAAAATGCCACAATTTGGGAAATAAAATGTTGTCTGCTCCAGTAATCAATACTATTAACACCGGCCTGTGAAACTGTGGGACTGTTTTGTGATATCAGCCTTTAGTGCCTACAAGTGTCAGCGCTCCCACAGTGAGACAATCATCTGCTCAGACTACAGCAGGACCTCGTGGCGCAACGGTAGCGCGTCTGACTCCAGATCAGAAGGTTGCGTGTTCGAATCACGTCGGGGTCATTGGCTTTTAAATCTGACAAAAACTTCCCATTTGACTGAGTATCTGGTTTTTCCAATACTAGAGAAATTTGTGCCTGATCAAGTCAAGAAGCCGTCTTTAAAATGTCACCATGAAAAATATACATTCTGCAACTGCTTGACCTGCAATAACTTCTACAGTCAAAGTCAGCCTGTGAAAGTGTGAGACTGTTTTGTGCTGTCAGCCTTTTGAGACTACAAGTGTCAGCGCTCCCACAGTGACACAATCATCTGCTCAGACTACAGCAGGACCTCGTGGCGCAACGGTAGCGCGTCTGACTCCAGATCAGAAGGTTGCGTGTTCAAATCACGTCGGGGTCACATCTTTTCAATCCCGCAAAACGTTCCTCATGGTCCGGTCTTCCCCATCCATCCTCCAAAAATGTGTGTCAGGTCAAAGTTAAAGTCCCAGTGATTGTCACATCCTGAAGGATGCAAATCTTTTCCCTTTGCACTCAATCCATTCCCTGAGGAGCAGCTGGGCAGCAGCGGTGATACAGCCGGGAATCATTGGGAGATCTAAACCCCAAATACTGAGTGCCAAGCAGGCAATGCCATGGGCACCATTTCTATCATCTTTGGTCTGAACCGGCCAGGGGTTGAACCCACAACCTCCAAGTGTCAGGGCCAACACTGTACCACCAGAACACCGAGGTGGTCAGTCAAGCCAAGAAGACATCTCGTTGTCTGGCTAGACAATGTACAACGTTACAAACTCCCACTGTGAAGCTCAACCAGCAGACATCACCAAATTAACCAGAATATTAAAATTCAAATCTCAATTTTTACCACTTTAGCCGATGCTAAAGTAGAACGTCATGGTGTCATTGAGCTTCCTGTTAAATTTAGTTGTGAGTTTTTAAGCTGGAGCGACTCCTGAACTTTCACTGAGAGTGAATTAAGACGTCAGCCTTTTCAGGCCGACATCTCCACACTGTCGAAACTGCACAAAAGCAAGAAAGAAAAACTCTTTTGATCCGCACCATCCATTTTTTTGGACCGTTTCATTCAGTCTCACTGGGTCAGGAGGTTGCAGCAGCAACTAGACCACATATGGTGAAAGTAGACGCGCATCCCCGAACTGCTTCTTGTCTGAGCGAGGAGCACATGGAGGCCCCCCCCCATTAGGACTGTGACCTGTGACATGTGAGAACACAGACCTGCCTGTGAGTCTACAGTTGAGCCTCTGAGTCAGCTCTGATTTATGTTCCCATCCCCCTCTGAGTCATAAACAGTGGCGACACAAACACCTTCTGGTTCTCCGGTATGTACATAGAGATACTAACCGACACACACATGTACACACAAATACAAACACACACCTCCCAGAGCTTCTTATTTGCACAGCGACAGTCGCTATTAAGAGAAAGTGAAACCAAGTGGTGGTGGCGGCAAAATCACGGACGTTTGTATATCTCGTTTTCAACGGGGAAAAAAGAAAAACTTTTTGTGCAGTCGCCATTTGATTCCGACAACAGAAACTAAAAAAACTCAAGCATTTGTATCATCAGACGTGCGCTGATCACTGAGTCAGTATACTCGTACATTTTGCAATTTAAACTTTAAGTTTACTTAGAATAAAACAATTTTTTTACCAGTGGTCTGCGTTTTTTTTCGAACTGGATTGGTTTCAAAGTTGATTGAAAAAAATGAAATGAGTCTCTCACATAACTGTCTACTCAGCCGCACCGTAGTTTGATGGAAGCCAGACCAAGGCAGCCGTGACAAGCACATGTAAAATTGGAATGATGTGAACATCAGTGGCACGGAGATGCGAAAGGTTTGCTCGATCTAACTCAAGCAAACTTAACAGCATGCCAAATATCCACACTGTGGGCTACGATACGTCTTGCTTCCTTGCGAAGAGCTGCTGCCGCATGCGCACCGTCAGCAGTGCTAGCGGGTGATCTGCTCTGAGGGAAGCTTTCCACCACCGTCAGACACCTCTGGGGGGTGTTTACATTATTGATGAGCGGGCTGCACGGCTCGACCGCAGACCCGCAGAACACCGACTGAAACGTGACACCTTACTGCAACACATTGAAGGCCCCAACGCTTGCCATTATCAAGGACAGCAAGCCTCAAGCATCAAGCATCCAGCAGTGGCACAGGGGAACCGCTACTGACGTAATCTGCAGCCTCACCTGATGACCATTACACTCCATTATCATGTCAGTTCATTAAACTGAAGGGATTACCCACTACGAGTAGCAGGAGATTGTCAATGGGTCGTCTTAGGGACCACCCAAAAGAGTGCAACCTCTCCAGTGATCGAACCCAAGACCCCTAAGCTCAATGCAGGTACTCTAGGCCATGATTATTCAAAAGGACGTAAAGATTTTTACTGCAAATTGAAGAGACCGCAAGATCTGAGAACGGCTACCCAAACTTGGCAGAAAATAAAACACTGCCAGTTCTCAGGTCAAAAGACAAGGTGCACACGTTTCTGCATTTGTTTGGGCAAACAAAGCGAGGGAATAAGACAGAGGTACCTGCAACAGGAAGGTCTATCAGGACTCTGAGCTGACGGCCGCTCGCGGTTACCAGCAGACATTAAAAATGTGTTGAGAGAAACTGAAAAAACTAAAACATGGTTACCGTAATGCAAATACGGTACTGTAAAATACCACGTCTATGAAAGACCCTTGTCATTGTCTAGGGTCTTTTAGGGCCGCCTTACTCTGACGACTCATCGCATGACGAGGTGGTACTCAGTTGTTATGGAAAACAACCAAAGCCGAGTAGAGTCAGGTCAGGTCAAGAAGTGCTAAAACTGTGTATTGGAAAAGCGTATAAACAGGGATAAAACCGCGGACATCATGTGATTATTATGAATCTTTGAGTGCTCTAAGTTCAAGGCACCAGTATTTCTTTGGCCAATTGCACCCGACGGAGTAGCCCCATGTTCTGAACAGCATCATAATCCTGGATAAACCTCTGAAGTTGCCCTTCCTGCTGTGTGATCACCGAGAGCCAGAGGGATTTGTAGTCCCTAAACCTCTGTTTCTCCAAGACTACAACTGCACATAACAGTATTCGTGATTGGTCCAAAGCGGAAGCCAGAACATCTGGTGTGAGTGTGAGTGTGTGTGTGTGTGTGTGTGTGTGTGTGTGTGTGTGTGTGTGTGTGTGTGTGTGTGTGTGTGTGTCCGCGCCGGCCAGACATGCCGCCTCATGACTCAGCATGAGAAAGGACCACTGCTGCGATGAAGGTTTCACTGGCAGATTAAAGCAGACATTATCACATGGGGATCCCATTGTGAAGTTTCGTAATGAAACACCATCGAGCCAAGTAAAGAGCTGAACCTCCGGAGAGGATGTTCCACTAATTGCGCAGCGTGCGGACTGAAAAGATGGGCCACTTTGTTCTTGAGAGTCTTAAAAGCTGAAGGACCACATCAAAATCGCTGAATACCCGGGACTCTCTAACCTTTTAAGGACATTTTCGGATGGTGCATGAAGGTGAAACATCTTCAAGAGAGAAAAATCCAGTACAGTCGCCTTAACTTAGGCCTTCTAGACATTTTTGCATCTTTTTTTATCCCACCAAAGAAAAATTCTCCATAAAACAGCATGTTAAGCCCTGTTGACAGCCTCCAGGTGTTAACCTCGAAATGCATTACTATTTATCCCACTTTGCCATCAAACTCACTTTAGAACTACTACTGCATGCCATTTCCTGATTTGAAAATATGTCCTCTGACTGGAACCCACCTACAACTATCCTAACTATCCTGCCCTGTCAATGTGTTCAGGTCACATAAAAAAAAGCATTTAAATTTAGGGGTGACTTGGTGGTACATTGGTACGAGCTGTCGCCTCAAGGAAAAGACAGTTGCGGGTTCGATAGCTGAGCCTGGGGCCTTTTTGTATTGATTTATTGTATATCCCAATCAAAAAATACAACTGAACAATAAATTCAAGGTTGTCCATGTCCGTGTCTATCATTCCATAAAAGTTCCAATGGACAAGCGCGAAGGAGTTTTAATACACACAATAAAAAACACAGAAAGCACAGATGTTAGAAAAAGACGAACAAGGGCAATAAAACGCAACAAACAACAAGAAGAAAAACTCAAATCAGCGGTGACCAACAGCGGTAACCACATCATGAGACATCCTGGCGAGCGTGTCAAGGTATGAGGAATCGAAAGGCAAGCCTTGTAACGGCTACCATCTGTCCCGGTGGCCGAGTGAACAGGCAATTTGCTGATCCAAAAGAAAGGAGGCAGGGAAATCTCACAAGGGCGGTCGGAGAGCGCGGTCGAATGCTTATCAAGGAGATGCACCGGCATAAAAGAGGGTGAGCGGGGGTCAGGTTACTGAAAGGACATTTAAGTGGAACCCCTAAGGGGGTGGGGGGCGGGTCCACTTTGGACCATCTGCTAGTCCTGGGACCGAGAAGACACACAATAGCTTCCAAATAGCAGTAGAGAGGATATGGATGGTCAATCCTTGTTACTTTTCCCTGTTGAGAAAGTAAAACAAAATGGACTGGAATCATTCTGACTCTTTGGAACTCGTAATCAACAAGGGACATCACACGTACGTGACGATCATTTGATAGCACGCGACATGCAGGAGAGAAGGAGAGTAAACAGACTCAAACACAACAGTGGGAGCCGACTTGCGGCGGCGGCGGCGGCGGCGGCGGCGGCAGTCAGCACAATTTTTGGCAACTTCTGTTTATTATTTCATGAGCGCTGAGGTTTTCCCTCGCCAGATGGGACTCTCAGAGGGAGCCAGGAGAAACACTGAGAGCGGCGGGTGAATCACCCACAGACGCGTCACGAGACTCGGCTCCTCTCGCACGTGCGGCGCGGGCCGTTCGGAGGGCGTATCGCAGGATCCCTCCCGTCTTTCGCCCAGGTTGGCTGCGTCTCCGGGGAGAAAGGGGAAGCGCATATGTAACTGGGCCAAGTTGATTTTTAATTCAATTTGACCCAGAAAATCCCAGGATTTAAAATGAATGTGGCCAGTGGAACCAACGCCTACAAGTGCAAACTGCATGTTGCAGAGTTATGCACAGCAACAACTGGAGACAAATGAGACAATGGTACATTTGAAATGTACCTTAATTAAGCAAACACAATGAAATAAGCTCTTTGTGCTTTGGGCTAACGGCACAAAGTTTCTTCCTTGCAGCAAGCCACATGCTTTTATTTTTTTTCAAAGAACACCTGCGAACCTTGCAGTGTTTTCGAGTGTAGGTCATCAGACTTTATTTTCAGAGCCTCCCAAAAAAAACAGGACATATACTTATGTAGCTGGTTAGTTACAGGAAGAGGCAACGGACTGCTATCGTGGTTGCACTTTCGGACTTGGATTGGCCCGAAAATGTGCAAATACCAGAATGTCATGCAGGACTGCACAGCAGGAAAGAGAAATATATATATATATATATATTTAAAAAAAAGTTACTTTTCCTGTTTTCAAATGACCTGGCAGTGGTTATCAGTTTGAAAAGCTCCACCCTGAATCATTTTTTTAGACAGTGTTGAGAAACGAGTCAGAGACGACGGTTAGCTCAGATTGAAAGCAGAGAGGGAGTGAGGCGAGAGGCCCTCAAAAACCACAGAAGAAGAGCGAGCAGAAGGAGATGAATCGACTGCTTGTTTGTCAACAGGGGAAGCCACAGTGTGGAGGCTGCAATGGGAGCCGCTTGGCCTCCGACTGGAAATCATTTTCTCATTTTGAAAAGAGCTGAGCGGGGCGTTCCAAGGCTTTTCGTTTCATGCCAGGTGCGTTGCGGCTCGCCTCAGACAGGGTTCCGTGAGCAAGTAGCGGCGCTGTTGCGACTGTCTCTGCTAGCACTGAGGAATCTAACTACGACAATGAAAGGGTCGACCATTTCCCAGTGTTTTGCGGGAGGTTTTTTTTTTTCCCCCAGATGGACGTGTTGAATAAATCAATCAGATTGAACTATAAATCAACGGATCAAACTTTGACATGCAAGATGAAAACTTCAGTCCTGTTGTGACTGCACGGCCATTAAATGAGTCCTGAGGTGACTCTTTCTTTTATTCGCAGTAGTTTGTGGTATCTGTGTAATCTACGATGAGAGCACTGTCTTGTCTGAGATCAGCTCTTGATGCAATAAAGTAAAAAAAAAAAAAAAACAATGTTTCAAACTAAGACGCTCAGAACCGGTGAGGAATACAATTCAGAGCTGAAGCACATTGACCCATCTGATACAACCAGGCATGCTCAATAAGCTTGCAGTCTCCTCTAGCTGTTGCCTCTCTGGTTTGGTCTCATGATTCCGGCTATTCCTGCTTGTTTTGATGATAAACCCACACGTTGTAATGAAGTGTTTAGAACGACTAAGACTTTATTTAAACACCTTTGACACACAATCTGTATGCCAGTTAAAAAAAAAAAAGTAAAACAAGTTGTGCTTATGTACATGCACTGAATGACTGAGGGAAAAAAAAAAAAATTAAAAGCCTGATGTGATTTGGACATGCAACCCTGCTGGTTGGGTTTGAGGTGTGAGGATTGATAATTATACCCGTAATTATCTTCACAGACAATACCCTGACAGGAGAAATCAAACCTGTTCAAAGGAGCTGACTTTCCGAGACATACTATGATGCACAATTGAATAACATCTGGCAAATTGCAGTAGCAAAAAGCCCCCCCCAAAAAAGAACTGTCAAAATATGCAGTGCATACAGTCTACAGTGGAGAAAGAGAAGTATTTGGATGTATTGCATTGCGGTAAGAATCAGCTTTTGAGTCACCAGGTAAAGTTTATTTCAGTGCGGCACCAACATTCACCCACATGCTGCACAGACATGGATGTTTTAACAGGTAGCACAGAGTACAATACCTGCAAGGATTTAGTTTTCCAATTTTATTATTCACGGCAAGCAACAAAAAATAAGTGTCATCTGTTTGTATGCCTCAGATGCAGCCAAATACTTTTGAAACACAGACAGAATTCGCAACAACAACAACTGGGCTTGAGTAGAATTTGCGTCCAATAACTTTTTTCCACAACGGTGTAACGCAGCTAAAGTAAATTGCAGGCCAATCAAGGCAAAACTCCACATTCAAAAACTTTGGAACCCAGGGCCCTTACACGCAGGCAAAGTGTGCAAAAGAGGGAAAAGCACGACCAACGAGAAGTGACTTCTGAGCAAGTCACCGAGGGAAAATATGCAGGGGCCACACAGACAGTGACGTCTGCGCCTTTTGGCCACAAAGTGCAAGTGATGCACCGAGAAGAACAAAAGACATAAACAACAGGCAGGAAAGACAAGTCGTCTAATTAGAACGTGATGAAAGAAGGTCCAGATGTGCGTCTGGTTCGGGAGGGGGGCGGGGGGGGGGGTTCAGATCTGCTCTTTATGTCTTGCCAATAGTCGAGCTCCGCTTAAAACAGTCGCTATGCTATGTCTCAGTCTTGGCATAAATCTTGACACACAATGCTGATTTACAATATTCAATATCGCAGCGATTGCATTATAGAACATCGTTAATCACGTTACATGACGTAAGGGGATCTTTTTTTTTTTTTTTTCCTTTTCTTTTTCCTCCGCGATGAGCGCACCCTGTTACTCTGAGCAAACGCTCTGTCCGGGACTGTGTCAACTGAAAAACAGTCTAACCTGTCTGGCCGGTGCGCTGGTTGTTGCAGGCGAGAGCGCGAGCTCGTGCACAGCGCACAGACCTGCGTCGGGCAGCCGGAGCGGGAAAGGAAGCAGCACGCTACTCTGTTAGCTAGAAGGTGACACGGGAGAATATCTCAAGGGGGGTCAGAACACAGCCAGCCGAGGGGTGAGAGTGAGGCGGATTGACTGGACAAAGGGAAAAGTTTTATAATTGAAACAAAAAAAACAAAAAAACAAAACCCAACTGCCTGATTTTACACCTTCGTGCCACTCGTGTGGACACGAACCCCCAAAACCTTTGGGAATGACTTCTACCAGCAAGACAACGCGATTGCAGAGGCCTTTCCGACGCTCGCTAAGTCAGGATTTTCGCCGAGCAAATCTGTCGCCGCGTTCCCATGACAGTTTTTCGCAAAATGAACACGACATTCCTAAAATTTCGACAAAGCACAATTGTGATTTGCAGGTGTTGATGATGAATGGTGAATGAATGGTGCGAAGCGCATACGCCGTATTTTTCTCTTCGATGACTTGTAAAAAAAAAAAAAAAACATTCCGTCTCCTCCTTCCGTCCAAACATAACGTGCCGGTGATGTGTAAATGCGACAAAAGTTTTTTGATTGCACTTTTGCGAAATACCTCGATATCGATGTGTCTGAAAAGCCGCCTCACGAGAGCGGCGAAACCTTTTAGCGGTATTTCAGGAGGTTTTTCGAAGTTTAGGTGTTTCCATTACCAGTTTTTTTATCGCGATATTTAGGTTTTGCGCAATTCTAGGGGTAATGGACACGCAGCTAACAAATTTTTCCGGGCTTTTATGTGTAAGACTGCATGACAGTCTGGGAGTCTACGGTAAGAGAGATAATGTTGATACTGAACACCCGTGTGAGGGAAAACGCTGAAAATGTCAGTTTATGTATCGATTTTCCAACTGCTAACATTTTCCTTCTGAGATCCTTCAGATGCATCTTTGAAAGAGCCTCCATCTGTTTTCCCTTTTTGGCCTGTCAGAACGCGGCTCACGCTGTGCGCGGGTTTGAGGAGAGACGCCTGAAGTTCAGGCGAGGGTGCAGTCGAAGAGGAGTGGGCAGGAGGGACAGACAGGTGAGTGGAGGAGGACGGTCTGGGGGGAGGGGGGGGGGTGTTTGAGAGGCTGTGTTAATGTCGTACATTAAAAGGCATTACATAATGCCATCACGTAAGCCCCATCACTAATGAAGGAGTACGGCGGGAAGGGCGGCTCCATGCAATCAAGGGACGTCTGCACAGAAGCGGGTTTGAACAACAACGCATTGAAAATGCCAAGCACGGCGGGTGACATGACCCACGTCACGATGTCATGACCCCTCCTCACTTGCCCTCAGCCACACCACCAGGAGCAGAAGTACCAATTTTGGCATTCTTAATCGCTCCCAGGCCGCATACCAATACTTTCTCCGGCAAACATAATGACAGTGCGTCTCGTAAAAAAACCCCGGAATGTATCGCACCGTATTATTCCCGTGCCCAGGCAGGCCCTTGAACCTTCCAAGCGCATTCCTGCATTGAAAAGTGCACCTGAAGTGCAGTAAACAAGGGTGGGTGGGCGGGGGGGGGGGGGGGGGGACACCGCAGCGTAATAAGATTGAGGAGGCGCGTTAGAAATTAAGTCAAATTCAGCCGCACCCCGGCGAGGCCAGAAGCACGGGTGGAGTTTGACTTTGGCGCAGCCACGGCCCGACTATCGTGCGACATGTTGTCATATGCGCGTGGTCACGGACATATGATATAATAGAATTCAGATTTATTTCTTGCAACCATTTTGTTTTATTTCCGTATCAAAAATATCGTCATGTTTGAACAAGAAGTATTCCATTGGCCGATTTTGGACCCTAAATCGCCACCACCTGCCTGCCTGCAGAGAAAAAAAACGACAAAGCTAAAATGATGATTGGCTATAAAGGATGCGAGGATCAGGGTGAGACTCTTTAAAAGGGGAATCAGAGCAAAGGTACAGAGTGATTGGAGGAGGTTAAGACAGACAAAAAAAAACAGAGAAGATAGTGAAAGACGTTGAAAGAGAAGCACCTGAAGCTGTGCTACGAGCTTGAACCTAATGAGCTGAAGACAATTAAGACGGGGGTGCAAATTGTCACACATTCGCGCACGCATGCTCGCGCAGACCCCGCGCGTTCACCAGAGGTAATTCCGGGACCTGCCCGTGCCTGAGAGACGAGGCTGCGGAGCCGAGCAACCTCAATACATCTCATTCCCGTCGGCTGCGCGCGAGACGGGAAGGCCGAGCTGAAAATAAGCCGCGGGCCATTTTTAAAAATAGCTCGGGGGCTACGCGTGTGGAGAGGGCGGCTGCTCGCAGAGGAACTCTGGGGTTTTGTTTTGTTTTGTTTTTTCGGAGGTAGCGAGTGCGCGGTGGGGCCGCTGTTCTTTCTTTGTGCGAGCCGACACAAGCGCGAGTGTCACGACGCTCGATGAGCGGACGCAACACGGGGCGGCTAGCGCTCCGGCGACGCTGCTCCCCCGTGCGCGGCGGGAAGACAAGATGATGTAAGTGGCATTCCATCCACTCGTGCGCCCACCGCTCTTTGTCACCCAGGCCGTTCTCGTTACACTCACCCAGTCGTGGAGTCTCATCAATCAATCTCTTCAGGACCACCAAGGGTGACGACTTGGGAAAGGAGCAGGGCCGGTTAAAGAGGGGTAAACTCATTCTTGCATGCTGCTCTGGCGGCAATACAGCAATACAATGAAAGTAATTTGGTTTCCCTGCCCTTAGAACAGTTCTAATTTATATATAAGAATCTACATGGTAAATGGACTGCACTTAAAGAGCACTTTTCAGCACCTTCACGGTACCCCAAAGCACTTTACAATGGCCTCTCATTCACCCAATCACCAATGGGTGGCTACTGCTATGCAATGCAACCCTTCAATCATCAATTCGCGACAAAGCTGCCCACAAGAACAAGGTTCTTGCTCCCAGTTAGCGGCCATCTTGCACCACCATATTACTAGGGAAGCCTGGTATGGACAATCCAGCTGCCTGACGGCGCGCTCAGTAATTAGGGTGACTGCTCGCGTCTTCAAATAAACCAAGGCAGAAGAAGGTGGACAAGGTATCTTGGCCACCGTGATACGGTGGAAGAGTAAAAGACGCTACCATCTGAAATGGAACCAAGTTGCTGTTTCGTCGCTGTTTCTTCTTCAAAAAAAACAAAGACATACAACTTTCACACTATTTTCATCCACTGAGGTTTCCGAAAATGCTCTCGACCAGCGGATATTATAAAAACTTTCCGACCTAGCTTAATAAGAACGCCATTTTTACTTGAAACTTTTTTCCCATGCTCCCACACTGCACCCCAACTCCTGACGCCTAGAAATCCAAAAAAAAAGGGGGGGGGGGGGGGACACCTCATCATATTGATTGGACTTCCTTTAGGACTTTAAACGGACGGCCCAAAGATATCCACTTCCTTACACATCTGCAGAACATAGCAGACTTTTCAAACATCGTCCAATGACTTTCATTGTTTTAGTTTGATGTCATTCCAGTACAACGTCCAAACCACTGAAGCAGATGAAGGAGTCAAGATATATTAGTCCTTCTAAATCTTTTTTGCTGAGTAACTCCAAAACATTACAACGCAATACACGCCAGCAGATTTTCAGGCCTTCCTTTTTTTTTTCACGCCCACAATTCGTGCAAGTCCACAGTATATACCACTGGCTTGTGTACATTCCTCTTGACCACAAAAAACAGAAAGGGCTTCAAAGAAAACTGACACCACTTAGCTCTGTAAAATAATGAATAACTAGACAAGACCACTAATTTGGCCCACCCACCCCCAATCATTGGGGGGGGGGGGGGGGGGGGGAGAGGAGACGGTTAAGTACATTGTCTTGGGAATACCTCGGGGCCACTGTCTCATCTGTGGAGCTGAGGCCTGCTGGGAAATCTGTTTGGTTGAAAGCTGACGGCGGAAAACTTGCTCAACCTGATCGTGTGCCGAAAAAACATGAATACGTACATACGCAGAGCCTCTGCATGCCAAAGCGGGAGTCCCAGTAATCTGTGAGGAAATTGCGCTGTGTCTGGGCCCCACGAACTATCAGGATGAGGGAGGTTTACATAGCTTAACCCACTCGAAACATTCTCAGTCATTAGCGGACGCAGACGCACAACGCTTGGTCAACTGACTTCGTCCGACGTGTGGCACCAGGAAAACTTGACGTCGTGGTGCCATTGTACAGATGAAACACTCGGGATGCACAATTAAAATGTGCAGGACAGAAGCTAGAATAAACCCAAATTTAGTCAGTTCACACGGGATACATTTCAACAAAATCACTCAAAATCTCAACCAGTTTTGGTCAACAACAAAAAAAAAAGGTTTTATACGCTTACATGGAGACAAGCACGCACAACTAAAGAATGAGCCCAATCTTTCCATCAGAGTTGTGTTTGCGAAAAGCGCTCCTCCACCATCAGCCTTCACTGATCCGTAATTACGGGCTGCGAGATAGCCAGTAGCTCATTGTCGTCACAACTCCGAAAAAACAGACGACCAAACTATCTGTTATCAGCCGCGTGGTAATTCCAGGGGAACCCAACCACGACTGTTCACAGCCTATTTAAGTCGGTACAGAAAAGATGCGGTATCAGTCCATCTCCAACACAATGATAAGAAACAAAGGCCCCAGGACGGATTTGATTTGGATGTTGAGGGGATAGCTTGGACGAAAGGCAATAAAGAACTAAATCTCAAAACACAGGGTCGGAGTTACATTTAGGAGGACCTTATTGGGAAAAATACATCCTTTATAACGAGCCTTGACTGCACTGCCATCAAGTCAATTTTTTTTTTTTTTTTTTTTTTTTGCTTTCAAGAGCTCTAATGTCTTTCGCTGCATATCCTGGGTTTGCACTCAATGACCCCATTTCATGGTCCAGTTCATCATGCTGCATCATGCTCTGCGAGCGGGGGAAAGTCTAGCCAGGAAATTAGCGTGCGCAGATGAATCAGTGGCCCCACATATTCATCAGTCATCTTCGAAGGAGCCACGAGCTGAGTTTACTACTCGTGTTTTTAGACAAACGCCGCGTCAGACGTGTCTGGTAGTCCGGCACGTCCACGAGCCAGAGTTTGAATCGAGTTTTTTTTTTAGACAAAGACAACTATTGTGCTGCATTTTTGTCTAGGCTAACATTTACACACGTGGTCAAATTCTATCCATATTCTCTATATCAATAAATGTCAGTTATTTTCAATGTTTGTGCTAATTTTCAAAAACAAACAAACAATCATAACAGGGTAAAAAATGTTGTCATTAAACAGTAGCTCCGGCACCGTGACAAGAAATCTGAGTCATCGCAGAATTTCTTTTTCTTTCTCTCATGGATAACTTGGTAGCCTTGGGCTGCAGTTGTCCACTGGGCTTAACAGCCGAGGTTTAACCGCCATGCGCTGATTTTAAACTTAAAACGACATTTATTAAAACCAAGACTGGCAAACTCCACTTGAGGATGCGCGCAGGAAAAGGAAAGCCTGAGCTTTTGTCCTAGTATTTGAAAACCTCTTTTGCCCTTGTTAAAGGAATCCACTCCATATAGCTGCAATATCCCACGGTCCCGCCAACACCAAAGCCCTTCAAAGCCCAACTTAAGGCTTTATATTTCTTCTGATCCAGCCCGAGGGCTGTCGCTTCCATTTCACAGCGCTATCTGGATGTTTGAAATCCATGGGTGTGAAAATGGAAAATCGTCAAACTGTGGATTGTCATTCTATAATCCGCAGTGTACCTCATGTACTATTAATAATGTTCAAATTTTATCTTTCGTGAGTGGTAAGAAAAACTGATACAGGCATCTAATTCCAGGCAGAGTCCTGCGCGGGTTCAACTTTCAAGATCCGACCCGACCCGAACCAGGGATGTACAAAGCCACACCCGACCCACAACTAGTACCACAACCCGCAACTACAATAAACATTTAGTATAAAAGTATAGAAGTATAAGTCGAACATAAAAAAAATTAGCAAAAGAAAGATTAGTGCAACACAAGTCGCTTGACTATCTGGGAGTTAATTAGGCTGCTCTGCATCCAGGGAACTGCGGCATCAACAGCATAAAAAATTAAGCTCATTCTCATTATGAATACTGAACAGCGGATGAATAATAGATGCGGACATGCCTTAATTCAAACCCAGTTCCAAAAAAAAAAAAAAAAAAAAAAACATGAAAATTTTTCAGTCCTTTTCGTCGCTTTGGCTTCGTTTATAAATACTTTAGCGGTCGTGATTTCAGATCACAGGTTCTTAACCCGCACGTGAATTCTTTTGTTTTCAAACTGCGTTTCTGCCGCGCAGATGCTGCTGCGCTAATGCAACGACGCAAGCTCGGAATGGTTGAACTGGTTTCGATGAAAGCCGCCCACTATTTGCTTTGCCCATTGAAAGAAGGGCCTCGTTCACATATAAGGCTGGAGGGAGGAAAGACTCAGTGAGCGCGGTGGGCCAGTTTTGAAGTGGCTGCCGATACAAGTCTTTGTGGTTTTTTTGTGGTTGGTCAATCAAGCCCAATAGTTCTTCGCCGATCAATCAGCCAATCAATCAATCAGCCTTTATTTAAAGCGCCAAATCACGTCCGCGGGCGTCTCAAAGCGCTCTGCACAATGACAGAGAAAACCGCCAGATCCCTCCAGAGCAAGCACAGTGGCCAGGAGAAACTCCCCAGCGGTGGGAAACTTCGAGCAAACCCCCCCCCCCCCCCCCCCCCCGACTCTGGAGACCGGCCATCTGCTTTGACCGGTCGGGGTGAGAAGGAAATAGAAAAAATGAAGAAATAGAGACTGAAGCAGTCGGAGGCAGACAGGCAGGGCTGAGTTGCGGTGGGAAATAAGGGGTTTTAAATGAGGATGATCAGTTACCCCAATATTTGTAATTGTAACTGTTTGTTTGTTGTCTTTGAAGGGGTCCTATTTCCACAAGCTGACTTTTTCCATTTCTTTAACGTGTCTTTTTGTGACTGGCTTGCAAACTAACACACCAAAAACAAAACAAAAAAAATTCCATAATAAATGTATTAAATCTGGAAATGACCATAACAGGGTCCCTATAAGTGTTTGCTGTTTTGTATCTGCCTTCTAGTGGTGCCTCTTGGCCAGGGTGTCATTGTCAAGTGAGAACTGGTTCTCAATTGACCTTTTCTGGTTAAATAAAGGTTACAAACAACAAAAACAACACCAACATCACCGCTAATATTAGATATGTCCCAATAAAATATAAGTCCAAGCACCTTTGAAATAATAATTAAAACCTCAAATTAAAAAAAATTAAAAAAAAAAAAAAACCTTCATAACAGCCTAATAAAGCCTCCCAACAATGACACCAAAATGTTCTATTTGTGCTTGTGGTCCAAACGAAACTTCTTGAGGCGACGGTTGTTTAGACAGTCAGAGCTTCCAACGGCAGCAGGGAATAATATCCTAATGGAACACCTGATAACCTTTCATCCATTCAGGAGGCGCAAACCTCGCTTCCCAATTGTGACTTCCTAAAGGCAAAGCAACCTGGAGGTCTTGTTTCCTAAGTCTTGGACAAACAGCCCTGCCTTTCGCTCCATTGACTGAGCCGTGTGTGGCTGCGACCGTGGCCGCCTGAAAAACGAGCTGTTGACAAAACAGCAGATCACGCCCAGGAGGACCCGGCGCTGCCGGCGTGTTGAAACGCTGCAAACCGCATAGTTGGCCTTTGCTTAAACTTGCTCACACTTGGATGCGGCCCGGAGGCAAGAACTGACACATCACTGAGACCTTGCACTATAAGAACAGAGAGGAACAACTCTGAGCTCCGTGCACGGCTTCGATATTTCAAAACAAATATCACCTCTGTAATTGGCCCTAATCACACGGAAAGCTGGCCATTGACGAAGAGCGAGACAGACACGGGTGAGACCTGAAATGCAATCACTCCTCACAACTTTATCCCTGAATGGAGTTGTTAACAGAAGCCACTTGGCTCACTTGACCCCGTGGACTTAAAGCCATTCCTCGCAAACCACCGGTCGGCTAAATCCTGCGGTTCATTTCACTGCATCCCACAGAGCTGAAGCTTCAAAAGAATGCAGTTTCACAGTCTTGGAAGTGGTTCGTATGGGCTGCGTTCAGACTGCAGGCGAAATCTAATTCAAATTCAGATTCCTTCTCAAATTCGATTTTGTTTTTTTTTTTAGGGCTGACTGTCCACACTCTCACACACTGTCCAAATGTGATTTGAAACTACCTCCCGAAGGTGGTTTCAATCCACTTTGCAAAAAATTGGATTCGCCATCCGTTTTCGAACTGGTTGGGCTAAAAATCGGATTTTGGCTAGCAGTCTGAACAAGGCTACGGTACACATTGCCCTTCTGGCCCGAGTTACAGATTGGCGTGCAGCCGCAAGTTTGATGGATAGACGATAATAAGGAGACTAATCCTATCTGTTACGATCAGTTGAGAGGTCAGTGACAGGAAGTAATCAACCAAAGGTTCATAGAAGAAAAATATTTTTCTCATCCGTTAGTCTGCTCTCGTGTGCATCCATTGCAGTTTGGGTTGTTTCATTATTTCCGCCTGCAGAGCGACGGACTGCGTGAGAACGGATTGCATAATAAGCCTTCTTCTTCTTCTTTGTGTGCTGTGGAGCCCTTTTCCCCAAGTAGAAAAGCTGAGGTACAGTGTAAACCATTCATGAATGGGAGATATATATATAAAAAAATTATAATAATACAGTGTTTCTTGATGAATCTGGTATTAGTATTAAGACATGCAGCGTAGAGGCAGCGGGAAGCGGCAAAGACAGCCCGTTAAGGTCTTGTTGACAAGGTCCAAAGTGCTTTTCCATCCTTGGCGGATTTAGCAACCATAATATTGACGGTCGGTGCCAGAAACACATTTGCAACATGTCACCTTGCCTAAACTTTCCGTTCTGGGAAAATCAAATACGCAGCTGCAGAGGGCCGTCGAGCGGCAACAAGCGAGTTGGAGAACAGCGCGATAATCCGGCCTTTTATCGAAAGCAAATTGCCAGTGTGCGAAACTGGCAACGTGGAGAATGTGTTTTGACAGCATAATAGATGGAGATCAAGCAGGCCTGTAGCAACACGAGCTAAAAGAAAATGCATCTTCCGCGGACAGAGCAAGCGGCGCATAAAAAAAAAAAGCAGTGTCTCTAAAGAGCAAGGGGGACTGGGCAATTAATTCTGTCAGGTTCTCCCACACAGCGGCTTTAACTGCTACCAGACTTCTTCTTTTTTTTTTTTTTTTTTTGTTCTTAAGGGAGTTTAATGCTAGCCTTACCCAAGGTGAACCCGCCGTACTGCCGTGCCTTATCTGTGGGAGCGTGAGTTGAAGAGGGAATGGAGAGACAGTGGTAAGAAGAGGGCGACAGCAGACGTGGGGAAACCAGCGTGAAGAGACCGCGCAAGTCGAAAGCGACGGCGCTAGCTTTCATCAAATCACGCAAGATCGCCAACGCGGTATCAAACGGGACGAGCCTCCTGCATGTTCACTCTTAATAGGGGATGTGCTATCCCAAAAAAACTACTCTAACAGAGGAACTTGTGACAAAGTCACAAATTTAAAAACAGAAAAAGCAAGAAGGGGAAAGTCGTGTGGCGGGTGTGATAAATAACAAATTCTGCTGACTAGTCGTGTTGACCATGTGATCATCAGACCTTCGGATGGGTTAAGCCACTTATCACTGAATATTGCCCACTATTGAGCAATTGGAGGAGCCCGGCCGTCACCATGAGAACCTTCATGGATAAGCATTTGTAGCCAGTGGCAGAAAAAGATGCTTGGCGTTATCGGAAGAAAACGTCATCACAACAATTTATTTACCAATAAAAAAAAAAAAAAGCCACTAATTAAGCCAAATTTCACACGCTTGACCTTTATGTTACTGTCTTGTTTATGTTTACGTTTATTTGTTTGATATGGACACAACAGATACATTGCTCATTGCACAGTTGCACAACTCGCAGACTCATTGTGTACAGTGTGTTAGCACAAAGCGCTAGTTTTCGCCACTTGTCCGTCCTTGCTAGAAGCTATTTGGATCGTCTGAAACCAGCAGGTTGAACCAAATTGTGTCGTCGCCATCGAAACCCCCCCCCCCCCCCCCAGCCGAGACGACAGCAGCAAGAATGGCAGCTATCAAGACAATATGTCTGATATATACCAAGGGCATACTTCAATGCTAGCGAGCCTTTGCGGGAGTCGACTTTGCACTTTCCACTTTCGAGGTGAAATTCCATAATGTTAATCTCCTTGTTGTAGAAGTAAAGCGTGTTTTCCACATTGCAGTCTTCTAACACAGCCAACTCTCTTTGCACAGCCACCTCTGCGAGGGAGCAAGGTCAACGCTGCACGTGACACGCGTCTTTACTGGGTGAACTTTTTAAAACAGTCGGACGGGCAGAGTTCAAGGTTCGCGAATCCTGGGCTGCTGCCCGACCAGCTGGGGGGGAAAAACGCGACACCCATAAAAGAACAAGCAAGACAGAGAAGAACAATCCAAGGACAAAGGGATTCAAAGGAGATGCAGAAAAAAGGAGGAGAGAATCACCAAGCGCACATTTCCTCCTTGGTTCCCCGCTGTGCGAGAAAGTAAAATCACTGCTGCTCGACCGCAGCTGAACCCTCCGTCGACTCGATTGCTCAGTCGCCGTCCATCAGCGGTGGATTCCTGTCGCCCAGCAGGCCATCGCAGAGCTCCGGGTACTACGGTCCGCTCACATGATAAACTCCCAATTACCCGCCGCCGCTGGTGCATTCGCACTCGCGTCCGGCGGCTCCTCTCCATTACGCAAGCAGCACGCCGCTGAGTGCGGTGAACCAATGAGCCTTGACAGCTTCCCCCCCAGTAACGTTTGGCCCCCTTTTTTCTGCTTGGCATTGTGCTTCTGCAACAAGTGTTCAAGTCATCTGCACCATCAGAAAACAATTTGCTCGCTTCTTGGCGGCCTGGAGATGAAGGAAGCAACACCAATCAAAGCAAAAACTGTTACGTAAGACAGAAAAAAATCGGGAGCACGGCATTGGTCCGACCTCCTGTTGGTCCGACCTCCCGTTGGTCCGACCTCCTACTGGTCCGACCTCCCATTGGTCCGACCTCCCCTAACCTTAATCGTAACCCTACCGCTAACCCTAAAGGGAGGTCGGACTAATGGGCAGCTCCAGAAAAAAAATCAGCACTACCCATGTCTAAATAGAATATACAATCTTAAAGTAATGTTTTTTTTCTCCAAGTTTTGACGGCTTTAGCAACTTTAGCTAACATGAACTCTTTCTTCTTTCACAGTCACTAATTACAAGGACGCAAAAACATAGCCAGTCATACTGCCTGGACGGTATTTAATGAAGAAATATTGAACATTGAGCCAGTATTGAAGCCTGTGTGTATCATTGAATAAACATGCATACATGCATTATTTCCCACTTAACACACTCTGAAAAGATCTGAATGCTTATTCTTTACATTAACTCTTGCTTTTCTCCAGCTGTTTGGCATCATACAAAACATTCAGCTCGATGCTTGAAAGCGTGGTGACGGTGATATAACTACAACGCAACACCAGCACATCATCACAGGCTCGATCTACCGCCAAAACAAATCATAACTCACAAGTCATGAAGTGTTACACTCTGTAATTTCCAAGTAAGTCCTCACGATGCAGGACCGCATTCGTCATGACTCTCTGCGAGTTACGATCTATCCATGTGTTTACGACGTGCGGCATTCTTTAGAGACGACAATCAAGCAAACCACAACTGGGATGCAAAAACAATTTAATTTAGAAAAAATAAACTCAGTGATCCTACGGACAAACATCTCTGTTCTTCACAGGGGAGAGGTGCAAGGTGGTGTTTTATTATTTTAGTGAAAACTCATCTTCAATACAACAACAACAACAACAAAACACACACACACACACACACACACATTGACTTTCTCCTTTTGTGTTGAAAGAGCCAAAATAAATGCAGGACATTGTGGTGCTCACCCATGTTGTCCTCCTCACATGGGCATTTCAACAACATGACTTTGCAGTGACATGTCTCCTGGGCCAGATTCTCTGAATTTATGGGAAATTACATGCTTTTAGGCTTAAGCCTGCATTTAAGACGGGGCGGCTGTGGGAAACAAAGATCCAAGCGGAATTAAAAAAAAAAAAAAAAAAAAAATTGCAGCTCGACTGTCGAGACGTGTTAGCATAAAATCACAGATCGGCCATGCTTCACTTTAACGTCCCCAGCGCGGCCGGAGCGGACTGTAAAAGGAGCCAACATTGAAAACTCCACGCACAAAATTCCACAAAAATGACATCTACATGACGCTCTTTCTTGCATAACTGCAAAGACTGCACTGCACTGCACCGCTAAAATTAGCAGGAGAACAGAGAAAAATGCAGGCTGAGGCCAGTGAATCTTGCGTGACTGCATCCAGTGAAAGAGATTGACTGGAAACTTAAAGGCCCTTGAGTGGATGTTTGACATGCGCTTCCTGGTTCCTTCTGAGACTGTAGCCGGCGACTGTAGGGTGTCAAGAGAAGAACAGGGGGGGGGGCAGACTGACGCAGCTTGTCACAATATTGGACGGCGGGGTCCGTCAACCCGGAAGGCGGTTATATAAGAGGTGCAATATCACAGAGGAGTGGTTGCAGGAGGTGCGAGTGCTGAATTTCAATTCCATCTTGTGAAACCATCTTTGCAACCTGAGATGTGTCGCGCGTACTGGCAAGAGGCAGGTGACGGAAGCATTGGCTTGACGAGAACCTGCTGAAATGTGTCGCATTACTTTTTTGCAAGGAGGAAAAAAATATGGAGAGAGAAGGTGGACTCATTGGTGATTTTGCCAAGAATAAGTTGGCAAGGTCGTGAAACCGTCCACCGCCAAACTTGGGTCAGAACTTCTCCATCTTTCTGATGCGCACAGTACTGACAGCGGTCGATGACACAGAGCACAACTATGCAACTATTCTTAGCTAGAATAACAGGCTGATACGGAGAAAGAAAAAAAAAATCGTACTTCTGTTGACTTTATCCTGGCAAAAATGAAATACGCGCTGCACAAAACAAAACAAAAGATTCACAACACAATGCACTCTTGCGTAACAGCCTCATTGCTCACATCTCTCTCGTTATGCCTAAATAATTCAAACTTTTTTTTTTTTTTTTTCATGATGCTAAAAGTAGATTCAACGGGTCCGGAGAAGAGCGTCTGTGTTTTAAACACAGTGTTTCAATTTGAATTTTGGCTCTTTTTTTTTTTTTTTTTTTTCTTTTTCAATAGGGAAATTCAACAAACTGAATCTGTCAAACTGAAAAAGCACTTCGAGGTGCCTCTGATTTCGCACTTGGTAAACAAAGGTTGACTGACGGATTGAGCACTTGAGCACGACTCATTTACACGTCTGTATGTTCGAGTGTTCAAATTGCAGTGTTGACCATCATCACCGCAACGTTGTGGAATGTCACTCGAAAATATATGTTATACATAGTTGACAGCATAGTCCAAAGGTCTTTGAAGGCACCGCGTTGCACCAGAGTTGGCTTTGACCCAGAGTCGAGTCGCCCCCCCGGCCCACCTACTGCGCTTCTAAATGACAGACGTCCAGAACATGGATCAATGGACCAGTCGCCCCTGTTCGGCTTAACGACCGCAAATAACAAATGAATGAATAAACAAATAAATTGAAAACTCTCGGGAATGCGCAGGGGGGTGCGTGGGGGGGGGTTGTCGCTGTGTGCGAAAGGAGGAAGTGCTCTTCATGAGTGACTGTTAATGTTGACCTACTTTGCCAATGTTTGCTTTTGGAGGTAGACGTGACGACGCAACGCCGACAGAGGCAGCGGGAAAATATACCATCTGTTTTTTTTTTTGTTTTTTTTTAAGGAGGTTCC
Organism: Nelusetta ayraudi; assembly: GCF_046127955.1. NCBI lineage: Eukaryota > Metazoa > Chordata > Actinopteri > Tetraodontiformes > Monacanthidae > Nelusetta > Nelusetta ayraudi. The sequence continues at coordinate 237,465 of NW_027466223.1, forward strand.
AGGAGCCTCGCGTGCCTCAACTCAGGTGTGAGGTGAGGAGTCCGAGAGGGGTTTACTTCAGTTCTGCCCAAATTGTTGCTTCTCCTTATCTGGGTTGATTGGTTTGCTGGATACTAAAAAGAAAGGTGGTCAAGGTTTAATTTGGGTAAAGCATTGGTTTTCACCTGAAAATGAATAAAATGTAGTGCTTTAAGAGTCACTTCAAAAACGATAAATGCCGTGGGGCTTCAAAGACGCTGATTTTGTTGAACCACTTTCGTATCAACAGACATCGAAGCACATGTTTTCTACAGTGTCCCGTGATATATTTTTTTTTCCTCCAAAGAGGCGGCTCACCAAAAACACTCCATCCATCTGCTCCTACAGCGCCTCCCATATTTTCCCACCCATTGTGACCCCACCAGTCCAAAACGTTTGCCCACCCTTGCACTAAACCAGGCATGGGCAGACTACGGCCTGCTTGAACTTGAAGAAATTATATTTGCAGTCAGTAAGTGATAAAAAATAAAAAAAAATAAAAAAAATAGCTGTATTTCATCCATGTTTCTTCGGTGTTTTAAGAGTCAGTTCAATAAAGAGCTAATTTCATTTTCAATTGACATTAAAGCTATCAAAGCCACATGTTTTCTACATATCCCTCACACATACTGTATCCATAGACCCCTCTGTCAAATTTTAGAACCCACCCGAGTCAAAAGGACTTCCCACCCCTGGTCTAAACTCACCCTCCACCACGACCTTGCCCCTCCGCCCCCTACTCCTCCATCCATTCCTTCACTTCTCCTCACTGCTCCACGAACTGTCTCCAGGGACGTCCGAGAGTTTGTGACAGCTACGAGAAGCACGTCGAAGAAAAAGTATTAACAATAATAATATTAATATTAATAATAATAAAACTCCGCTTGGAAACTCTCGGATAACTTGTTCACCTCGCCGGTAGTGACAGTAGAACCGGTGGAGGGTAGCGGGGAGGGGGGGGAAACCGACCCTCTCTACCGGGACTCCGAGCAGCGCCATGTTCTCGGTTCGCTCCGTGGATGCGCGAGGAAGAGGAACCGAAGCGCCGAGGGAACGTTTGCGCCGGGTGCCGGTGGGTGTGTTGGGGAGGAGGTGTCGGTTGAGGGGGTTCTTACCTTGGCTATCGCCTTCCGGTACCTCATGGCCGCCTGGTCGACCAGGTCGGACACCGTCATGCTGCCGTCCCCGCACGGGACGACCACACGGGTCCTCCCGAAGCACACCGTCACTTTCATATTTCCGCCTTTTTGTGATCAATTAATCCCGCAGAGGAGCGACGAGCCGCGGCGACGAGACGAGACGTTCCCCGGAAAACATCCTCACTACTCCGGGCTGCCGCGTCCCAAAAACTCGACCCTCCAAAAAAAAACAAAAAAACAAAAACAAACAAAAACAGGGGGGGGGGGGACAAACAACAATACAATACAATAAAAAAATAAATAAATAAAAAAAAGACACAGACAAAAAGTTGTTCTCCTCTCTGTTCGAGCCCCGCGCTGGTTCCTCAAGGCAGGGCTGCTGGGTGGCGGCGCGGCGGCGTCGACTCACACACACACACACACGCGCGCGCACACACACACGCGCGCACGCTCAAAACGCACTGTCAACATACGCGCGCGCGTGCGCGCACACACACAAACACACACACTCGCACACAAGGAGAGCGCACCGCAACTGGCTGCGTCGCCCACATGTTCGAGCAGGCAGCGGGAATGTCGAGGCGTGTTGCAAGTCCAACAGTTGCGGCGCACAACTGCACCGAGTCTGCCTATCTATCTATCTATCTATCTATCTATCTATCTATCTATGTGTGTCACTGTTCTTATTATAAGTATTTTATTGTCCACGGAGGTGGTGGGAACTTGTCAATTGTCAAACAGAAAGTGTACAAAACCCACAAAAAATAATTCATATAGATAAATAATAAATAAAAAAAACTGAATTAAAAAACCGTGCAATACAATAATAATGTTGAACCCCATCCAGAGGCTGCCCACAATCTAACTAATCTAATCACATCTAACACACCTAACATGCTGCCCGCAATGTTACTTTATGTTATGCTGAAAGGAGGTTGAGGTTGTGGGGAAACACTCAACCCCAACCACACTCCACAATATTTCACATGTCATACGTATAAGTAGTATGCATTGATTCATGCATGCATATTATGTGCAATTGTTCAGCACCAGGAATTTTCCAGGAAAATAATCTGGAACTACCAATATATATATATATATATATATATATATATATATATATATATATATATAGATATATAGATATGTAGATATAGATATAGATATAGATATAGATAGATAGATGCACATATCTAGCATATCTCTCATGTGACCTGTGACACAGAGATTCTGAACTCAACTCTGGACTCAACTGGATTATGTATAAAGTGCATCTGCTGCTCAGAAGGAGGTTCTGCTCTAAAGACCTGAAAAGTCAATGTGGGCGATGCCTTTTTTGGTCATCAAATGTGATTGGTCAGCCACTAAATAAGGGGAAGGGCTTTTAAATCAGTTGTCTCAGCAGGATGAGCGTTGTGTCATTGTGAAACTTTTTTTTTTTTTTTTTTTTTTTTTAAACTCAGGAATCAGAATAATACAAAATGTGTTGGCATTGCACAGTGGGTGTCAATTCCTTATGACGGCGTATATATGATACGATGTCACCTTAAAGATGAGTTTGATTTCATCGAGAGGGGAAAAGAGGCGACGCTTTGTTGACGTCCTCCCTGGCGCAGGACACCCAAGCGTGTCCAGTCTGTCTTCACAGAGTTACACCTGTGATGCGTCCGCCAAGGCCGACACAGTATATCCTGGACAGGCCAGGGCATAACTGCCACTGCGTGTAAGTAAATAATTGAGATGCATTGCAAGGGAAGTGATGCGCCAGAGGCTGGATCTCCAGCGTGACCCAATTCACAGACAACAGAAAAAGAAAGTGCAGCCTTTCCCGCGGAGCTTCACTCCCTGCGGCTCTAATTCTTTATGATCTCGTGTAATCCAAACGAGTGAACACGAACAGATAAGGGCAAAGCAGCTTCTGCACTTCCCATCGGTGCGTGTAGGAGAAATTATGAAGTGAAAATATATTTTTAATATGCAAATCCATCTGCATCCGTCCTCAATTGCTGACAATAGACAGCTGTTTGGCGTGGGTGGGACCCTGTGGCGCAACGGTAGCGCGTCTGCACCTTAAATCACCATTTAAAAAAAAAAATCTGGCCTGATTGATGACTTTTTTAAATTGGTAAAAACTTAACATACTGCCCATAAATACATGAATAAAAGTGTATAGTCGCAGCACAATTAAAGTAATTTGGCTTTTCTACCCTCAGAACAATGTTTATGTGTATACAGTATAAGAATTTACATATAGCAAGTTAGCTGCCATCGTGCATCACCATATTTCCAAGACAGCGTGTTTTGTATTTAGGGTGAACGCTTGTGTCCTCAAAGAAACCAATGAAGGAGAAGGTGAACGAGGGATCCAGGTTTGTGTGCGCAGGCCACCGTAGTTTTACTGGCAAGGTCGGGAGAGGGAGGGTTCGGAGTCCCTAAGGAAATGTAACCACTTGATGTCGGTGTTTTTTGTCAAAATCTCCCAAAAATTACACGCTTTAAAAAAAAGTTGATGTTGACACCAAGGCCAGGAGGTACAGACTGAGGAGGGTTTTAACCTTCTTAATGGCCTTTTTCTAAACACAAAGCACTGCTGTGAGCCTCATTCGCACAATTGTAGCATTTGTTTCAGCTGTTTATTTCACAAACTGGCACGTCTCAACGTGTCTTTGTTGTTCCTGTGACACATAATATTCAAAAGAACTGATAGTAACAACATTGAGATCCGGCGCTTGTCACGACACGTCCATTATGTCACCTTCTTCACACCCCGAGCGGCCCAGCCGGGAGGTTATCCAGTGCGCATCAGGAATGCACAGAAGGAGGAGCCCAGCAACGTCGGACATGTGTGGTTAGTTTGGTTGTTTCTCGAAAGTTTTGCACGTGTGTGACCACAGCACATCTGACGACTTAGTCCAGGTTTGTGGGCATCTTATAGTTTCTAGAGAGGTTTCGCTGAGTTGAGATAAAAAAGAAAAAGAAAAAGAGGAAGAGCAGAAGCTAGATGCTCTGACCTCCTGTGCTCAAAAAACTCAGATGCTTGCCTGTAACTTTACACAGCTCAGTGTCATCACGCCCAAATATTTACACCCCATGTTCCGAGCAGATAAAGTGTTTACTTACTGTAAGTGCAACGAGATGTTACTTTTCAGTTTGGTTCTTACAAGAGCTGAAGATTTTATTATTATTTTTTTATTTAAATGTGCTTCAAAGTGTGTGTTTTGCAGAGGTGGGAAGTACAAATACTTTGTTAGTCAATCAATCAATCATTCAATCAAATTTTATTTATATAGCACCTTTCATACAAAGGCTTGCAACTCAAGGTGCTTAACAGAAATTAAAATCAAATATTAGTGAAGATAAAAGAAAAATAGAGCAAATACCATCCACCCGTGTCCTCCCAAGTCACATACAGGTTACCACCCCCCCACACGCACACACACACACACATGCACATACAAACACACACAAAACATCCCAGAAAACAGTTTAAAAATAAATAAGTAAATACATAGAAAATGTCAGTCAATCAGCACAATAAAAATTGAAATGGCAAGGCACTGAGAGACCTGCAGTAGGAAACAGCCACCCACAGCGATCATCCATACTGAGAGGGTCCCTAGAACGATGAGACCCCTCCCAGTGAGGAGACCCCCTACAAGTGTATTTATTTATGTTTTTTCAGATATCTGTACTTCACTTCAATTACTTATGTTCTGATAACTTTTACTTCCTACATTTGCACACAAGTATTTGTACTCTCCACTCATTTCATTGGATGAACATCAGCTCGTTTCTTTTGCGTTTACAAAACACCAAAGATACAATTTCTGTTAAAAAATAACTCGACATTTATCATCGTTGTCGTTGGTCGAAGTGGAACCATTTCAACTATGCTGTAGCGAAGTTAAATATAAAACTGGATGACACTTTATTTAGAGAGGTGATTGTTTTAGAGGAATTCTGTTTTGGGGTCACTGTTTGGTTTTCAGTACAGAGAGAATTTTTTTTTTTTTTCAATGGCAAAACACATGTATTTTTTTTTTTTTTTTTTACTTTTCACTTCACTTAAGTAAAGGAGTTGAATCAGTGCTTTTACAAGAGTATTTTTAATATCCTTTTTTTTTTTTTTTTTTAAACATAAGTATCTCCACGTTTACTGTTCCCTCAATGACAGACGTTGACAAACTGAGGGGAGGTCTCCACGACACACCCCTCTGTGATCTCCAGTCAGTCATAGCAGTGAGTTGAAGGATCCTTGCTGAATGCCGCCGCTCGATGTTTCCGAAGATCAATGACCCCATCTGCAGGAATTTTTGAAAATTACATCTGGTTACCGATGAATAGAAGATGGTCAACGCTCCACTTACAAAGTTTGACTCTTGTGTTTGAAAATACAAAAAAAAAAAAAGAAGAAAAAAAAGTCACTTGCAGACTTACTGACATTTACTGTCAAGATGAAAATCTGCTAAAAATAAATAAATAAATAAAATATATAAAAAATAGGGGCACGCGAGACAAAATATTTACATAAAACCTTTTGTTTTTATTTATTTGACAAGCAGCATGATCATGTTTGTCGCCTCATTTCCTCTTTACATTTGAAAGATGATACATAATCAGTATAACCAGTTTTATTACAATAGGGTCTCTTTTTTTTTTTCTTTTTCTTTTTCCTAAGTCAGTACATTTAACAAAGAAATAAAAATAAAACACACGACAACTCCAAATGTGAGAAAAAGAAAGCAGGATTCTTTAATGTGTAGCCACCAGTGGGCTCTGTTCTGGCTGCGATGATTCTCGTTCTCACTCTCACTCTCTCTCTCTCTCTCCGCTCCGTCCAACAGCCGGAGGCGTTCCTTTCTTTTCTTCTCTTTAGTTGTTGCGACGCACGCGCGCACGGCACTGGTGATGTTGTAAACAGCTTTAAAAATAATCAGGAGGTGGGTGGGAAGTGTGGAGGTGGTGGTGGTGATGGGAAATGTGGTGGTGGTGTCCGACGTGACACAATGACCTTTTTTCTTTTTTTTTTCTTCCTTTGTTGTTGCTGTACTTTGAACGATGGAGGCACCAGTCCTGCTTGCAGTCACCACATATAATCAGGGCAGGGGGCGACGGCCGTCCAAAAGCCTAAGAGAGGATAGAGGAGTCCTTTTTCGTTTTTCATCTTTTGCGTTTTTGTTGGGTTTCCTTTTACTTATTTTTTTCAGTCCGCAACTGCCCGACAAGGCAGCAACAGCCTCCCTCCCGTCGGCCCCTGCAGGTCGGGCAGGTGTGAGAGCTTCGCCTCTCCCTTCCCTGGAGAGGCCTAAGCCACGTAGCTGTACTCGTCCGCCGAGGTCTGGCTCCGCTCGATGTACTGCTTGTCGATGAGCACCTCGATGCACTTCTTGATCATGCTGATACTCGGGTTGAACCTGGCTTTGGACTGATTGATCACCTGCAAAACAACAAGTCAATTAGTTTGATTTTTTTTTTTTTTTTTACGCCATTTTAATGTTGGTGACAAAATACAAAACAAAAACAAAAACAAAAACACAAGTGGCACGACTGAATTCGAATGAATGGCTGTGGAGAGTCGGAAAAAACCTCCAAATGCGAAGCTTTGTTGACAGCACAAGGGTTTAATAAATCGGGTTGGACGTCAAGTGGAATCGCACCAACTAATCTGAGACGAACCGTAGACGAAGCAGCATCATCATTCCCCGTCGGCGCTTTAACCTCTGTCGAATCTCTCTCTCTCTGAACGGTCAAGTGTGTAAAATTTCGATATTTCGAAGAAGAAACAGCGACATCAAGTGGTTACATTGTAGATTGCAGCACTCTTCCACTTCAGTCCCCTGAGGGACTCTGTGACCTCCCTCTCTCTCGAGCTTGCCAGTGAACTACGGTGGCCTGCGAGCACAAGCCAGGATACCTCGTCCACCTTCTTCTTTAATGGTTTATTTGAGGACGCGAGCATTCACTCCAATTATGAAATGCGCTGTTGGGCAGCTGAATTGTTATTGTACCGTGATTATACACTTTTATTAATGTATTTATGGGCAGGATATTAAGCCCAAAATCATCAATCAGGCAAAGTTTTACACACTGGACCTTTAAACTCAGAGCCTTGACCCTTAGAATCTGTAATTCTGGGCACAAACATAAAGAAAACACAAGACCCAGACTCAGTAAAGACAACCTTCCACACACACACACACACACACACACACACACACACACACACACACACACACACACACACACACACACACACACACACACACACACACACACACACACACCTCCTGGATGAGGGCATTGTGCCGGAGCATCTTGCGGGCCTTCATGATTCTCACGATGGCTGCTTGTAAATACATTTTGCGGTCCTCGTCCACGGCGCTCCTCGTCTGCTCCATTTCCTGATCAGCACGCGGGGAAAGATTATTACAAAGTGCTTTTAAAGGGGCCAAGAAGGCTGAGAGGGTCGCGGCGTCTCACCTGCGGCGTGTCTTTCTGCATCGACGTAGTGATCTTGAATTTCGTCCTCTTGCTGGTGAAACTCATATTTAGTGAAAACGTGGACTCTGTTTCAATCTCCTCCTGCGGCCAATGGGAACGGTGAACAAATAAATAAGGTTGTTATTGGATATCAGCGGCTATCATTTGTTGAAAAATAAACTATCATGGCTATCCACAAGGGCTGGGAAATTAATATTTTGAAAGCAATTTTTACATTTGTAAAAATGTAAAAAGCAATATTCGAATTTTGCACAAAACATATTTTTAACCAGAAAAGCATGCAGGCATTTGGCAGGGTGCGCAATGGTGTACTGTTTTTACAATAACAAGTCATTTTCTTTAGGGATAAAAATATATGTATATTAATAATAATATTCAAACATATTCAATATCCGGGCCAATTTCTAAAACCAAAATTCTAATTTAATTTCTGAGGAATGTTACCAGCCCGACTATCCATCAGAAATCCCACTTTGGTCAAATGTGCGTTTGATACATTTTGAGGGGAGGATCTTTCAGCGACTCGTATCTCAAAACAATAGGCATGGATAATTGCAGGGAATGTACCTATTTATAGGACAACGGAGATTATGGCAGTACGTTAATTTGCAAAAAAAAGAAAAAAAAAAGAAAAAAAAAGTTGGACCATCCCAAGTATGAATGCATCAGGTTTCAGAATTGATTGACGTCCGAGCGAAGCAGACACCGCACGGCTCTGACCTTCTGCGAGTCGTGGTTGAGCATCTTGACGTCCAGCAGGGACTTGATGGTCTTCTGCAGCTCCTTCTCGTTCATCTGCGTGCCGTCCTGCAGCTCCTTGTAGGAGACGGTCTGGCTGTTGTTGAAGGCGAGCAGCACGGCCATTTGGTAGGTGGTCACCATGGCCACGTACGGCTTGGACAGGTAGTTCATCTTCACCTCGCCTGAGGAGACACACGCGAGTCAGTCATTTTCACAGTCGTCGTTTTTTTTTTTAAGCGACCGGAGTTCTGGTTCTTGGGACGTGCAAAGAGTGTTTCGGCGATACCTGTGCAAAGATAGTGCAACCAGGTCAACTTCCTCCCGCTGAAGTTCTGATTGTAGAACAACTCAAACTGGAAAGATGAGACAAGAGGTTGATATTAAGCAGCGTTTCCCCCCTTTTGACCCGTCGCGTCCCGTCCCGTCGCCTCACCATCTGCACGCTCTTCTCCAGTTCTTGAGGGATGGCGAACGTGGAGGAGGGGACGTGCGTGAGAGGCCAAGCCCCAGCCTGCGGAAGAAACAGAGGAGACGTCACGCGCGTTCGGGCAGAGGCGAAGGCGACCGCTCTGTCCGACTGAGTGAACATGGTTCCGGTTTGATTAACGTGTGGCTCGTGCGGTTTTAAAGCCTGGTGTTTTTTTTTTTTGTTTGTTTGTTTGTTTGCGGACACACTCGCACGAAGGCGAACGTTTCCATGGAGATGGCGTTCTCAACGATTTCTGGCCTGTTAGCGTTTCTCTTGGTCTATCTGCTTTAAAGAGCGATAGTCGGCTATTTCTTATTTCTCATAAATTATGATATGACTGTTTGAATTTCTGCAAGAACATCCAATTTTACTTATTTACTCTTTTTTTTTTTTTGATTAATTGTTTGCGTACCTAATTATGTGCCAAATTGGTCCATGTTATAACATGCAAAGTAGCCTAATGATCTTGTCTCTAACACCGTGATTGATTGTAAATTTAATAGGTGCAAGGGGTGTGGGTTTACCATAAATCTCGGCTTCTTGTCGATCCTTTTCGTTTGTATCAGGGACGTTAACAATTAATCGATTAATTGTCGATTAAGAATTTAATCGATTAAATTAAATTAATCGCAATTATTTTTTTTTTACACGGCCAGTTAATATCATAATAACAGTGTCGTGGCAGGAAAGACCAATTCACCTGTAGATACTGTGATGGTCATAATATACCTAAAACAAACTACTTTAAAACTTTTAAAAGTTGAATTGTGACCCCTTAGGAGTCAACTTAAAGTCAGAGGATAAATGTTTAGGGTGTTTTTACTGTTCTGAAACGTAAAAATGGGTCACATTGGACCCTCAACATTAGTTAATGTGTTCCTTACACATTTTTCATTGTGAAATTTAGGTTCTCAGGAAAAATGGCCGCTTCATCAATCAACCGTCAATCAACCAACTACTCATGAACGAATCAATAATTTGCATCGCTGCTTTGCATGTCTGTCATTCATACAAAATAAAACAATCATTCATTCAACTGCTGGCCACGTCCTCCTTTTCCACAGACTGACGGCCTGAATGAGGCCTTTCAAGCCTCGGCTCACCTGTAACACGTAAATTTGGAAGCTGATGCCCAGGTCCACCACCGTGTCCTGCGTCTTGATGAAGTTGTTGAACTTGTTGTTGAGGTCGGCGCTCACGCTCATGTCCGTGTACATTCTGTGCAGCTTGCTCGTGAACTCGTAGCCGCAGGCTTGCTGCAAAAAAACAAACAAAAAAAACACACCGCACGCGAGAGCAAACGGGAGGTCTGAGGCTGCGCTCGGATCAACAAGGGGCCCGCGTTGAAATCAACCCCGGATTTACCTTTAGTTTGTTGATCATCGCTTCTTCCGAGTCCATCGATAACGACAAACCGTGTATTAACCGCTTTGCGAGCATTCTGGCATAAAACTGGGCAGAAAGAGTGAAAAGAGTCATGAACAATTGACATCGCAGGAAAGTTATGGAAACCCAAAGTTGATGCAGGTTCGGTCCAACCGGTTACAAGACATTTTCTGCACACGTCACGCAGCGGCGGTCACCTTCTGGAATATGTCCTTGTCGTCTATGTACTTGAACACTGTGATGAAGCTCGTCAGCTTGTCCTCCACCTCGTTCTCCGTCATTCCCTTCGCAGACTTCTTGAGGAGGTTGTCACAGTATTTGGCCAGCTGGACGGACGGACGGACGGACGTAGCGGGAAAAGACAAAAAGGTGGAGACGAGGTTAAGTCGCGCCCTCGTCGCCTTCAGTGGGAGGTGGGGTGGGGGGGGAATGTGTGCACGGTGCACTGACCAGTTCGGGGGCTTTGCAGATGGACTTTGGCTCTCTGAAGTTCACCACGGATGTCAGCGCCTGACAAAGAGAGACGTCCGTGTAAAAAAATTAATATTAATCCCGTCTGTCCAAAGACGAACACATCACTGTTTTGACAGGGAGTACATTCATTTTTTATCAAATATTTTCAAATAATTTTTTTAACCAAATTTGTGTACACACACACACACACACACACACACACACACACACACTTTTTTTTTTTACAAAATTATTAGACCCCTGAAGAAGAAAGATCAAGATAAAACGGCATTGTTGGCATCAACCACTTTCTGGAAAAAAAAGAAAAAAAGAAAAAAAAAAAAAGACTTGACTCTAAAGGGTCAGGGAGCAAAATACCTTATCGAGTGCATTCATGAAGTGTTGATCCCCGTTTAGAACTGTGTTTATGAGCTGGACAAATTTGCTGTGAACCTCTAGTACTGACTCCACAAACAAGGTTGGCATCTGGTACAGCAGGAGAGAAAAAAAATTTCAAATTCAATTAGACGCTGCAGACGACGAACAAAAAAAAACAAGACAAAAACCCGCGCTGGGCTGCTGCTGCTGCGGTACTGACGTTTTCCTGAGAGAGATTACTGGTGCCTCGAATGCCCTCGTTGTGGATGTGGACCTGCAGCTCCTGGATCATGTGCGGCAGCCCGTTGGCCACGGCCCGCAACAAGGTGTACATGTTGGCCATGTCTGCGCGAGCACAGCAACACAACAGCAGAAGTCTAAACGGCTATTCTTGCACGGCGCATGCTGCATTTAGAGTTCAAGACGCACATTAATGTTCATGGCTTTTGACACGTTCGACAGTTCTTAAGTATCATGAATGGAATGAATGAAGGAATTCCACCAATTGGAAGTCTCTGTTTCATTTCACAAAATAAAATAACATGCTTTCTCTCCAAACCATTGGCCTTATTTATTATATTATCTATCATTTATCAATCGTATTTAAAGTTCCTTCTTTTTCATATTCACAGTGGAAAGCATCACAGTAGTGGCATGGAAACACGATTTTCACCCGAGGCTCTTTCCACGTTGGCCAACAATGGCTCACGCCGGGCGGAATGTATCCCCCCCGCCCCCCCCCATGTTATTCCACAATGCATGTAATTATTAAATGTCACAGGACACTGACCTTCTCTCTTCTCCTGCCTGATGATGCTCTGGCACTCCCCGTGCAGGAACTGCAGATGGTCTGCCACCATTCTCTGCTGGCATTCGTGGATGACTTTGGCGTAGGAGCTGGGGTGCAGGTATTTCCGGCATCTCATTTCCTCATCTTTCAACCGCGCTAGAACCTGGTGGAACGGTGAAACCGTCGCATGGACTCGGTCAAGGCAATTAGCAACAAAAAGAACAAAAAAACAAAAACAGTAGAGATCTATATATGTATATAACTGGATTCTTATTGAAAACTTGACAAAAACTGTCCACAATATTAACACAGCACACAGTGTGCCAACTGTACGTACGGAAGAGGATTAGGGCCACAAGAGATTTTTTTTTTCAAGTTTCCAATTTGAGAATAAATGTCAAATTTCGAGATTATAATCGAAATTTCGAGAATAAAGTTGACGTTAAAAAAAAAAAGAGGACATTTCGTGATTAAAATCTAAATTTTGCAATGAATGTCAACGCGAACGAAGTAAGTCAAAATGTCGAGATAAAAGTCGAAAGGCTCTGCGCGCAAGTCTCGTGTAGTACTTCTGTTTCCGCCAGTTTTCCTGATTGCTGTGGGCAGGTGTATGGCGAACCATACACCGGCTTTACGCCGCTTTACTTTTAACTGTGGCTAACTGGGTTAATCCACTATCCACTTTATTCACAAAATTTCAACTTTATATGCGTTGACTTTATTTATGAAATGTCGACTTTATTCATGAAATTTCGTCTTTTTTTTAACGTCGACTTTATTCACGAAATTCCGACTTTATTTGCGAAATTTTGTCTTTTTTTTAACGTCGACTAATAAAAATCTCCTTCCTGTAAAATTTTTTTTCTCTCTTCCTGTGGCCCTAATCCTCTTCGGTACAACCGCCCTCATATCCGGCCAAGCTTTAATAAGCTCTGTTATTATCAGGTCCGTGAATGGCTCAGAAAATCAGATTATCTGCCAAGAAGGTCTGTGAGCTCAGCCTCAGAGGGGAAACAGCAAAGCAAATATTCAGATTAAATTCTTATGTCACCATCGAGTGTTCCTCATCTGCTCTCACGCTGAACAAGAAGCCTTACCGGGCCGGGTTAATAACCAAGCGGTGAATTGATTAATATGAGTATCAGCAACGTTTGTACAAGACAGGCAAATGCCAATCTGGCACGTCGAGCGTTTAGTTCCGATCCTGCGTGTTGCGACTACAGCGGAGATGTAATACTTCAAACTTCGGATGTTAACAATTAATCGACTATCGATTAATTGTTGATTAAGAATTTAATCGATTAAATTGAATTAAATCAGCCTCAATTAATTGAACATTTCCAATGTAAAACTGGGTCACATTGGACCCTCAATATTATTTAAGGGTTACTTAATGTGTTCCTTACACATTTTTCATTGTGAAATTTAGGTTCTCGGGGGAAAAAAAAAATTGCCGCTTTTAATCGTTTATCGATCGATAAGGTCAATCGACTAACCGATTAATGAATTGATCGATAATTCGCATCCTTGCTCCAAATCAAATTACGACGACGAAGCTGTCGCAACGTGTTTTCCACTTCGCAGATCCACCAGGAGAACTTGTGAGCGACTGGCCGGCCTACCTTCTCCATGTACTGTGAGACGTTGGACTCTTGGAGCAGATTGGACGCTTCCTGTTTGTAGTACTCCCCCGTTTTTGTCAGGAATAGCCCTTCGAAGATTTCCTGATAAAACTGCAAGACAGGAGGGACGCATCACCGTCATTTAAGGAAGGTAAACTACTGGAGGACAACGAAACCGCTGCTCCTGATCCGAGTCCACCACGCTTACCTTTAGTGGACACTTCTTCTTGTACTGTTCAACATGAACAAAAGAGTTGATGACCCCGTGGATGACCTTCTGGTTGGGGTTCTCACCACACCGATCACTGCAAAGTAATGGGGGGTAAAAAAAAAAATAATTAAAAAAAAAAAGTTGGTGTGTTTCAACGCTTTTTTTTTTTTTGGAAGCCAGACCAGTTGAGGGAACGCTGGGGAACCTACTTCTTGATTTCATTCAGCAGCATCCGGATGAGCACAGCCTGCAGGGGCTCGATCATGAGCTTCCTCCACGTATCTAGAGCCAACTGCAAACGACACACAAAACAGCCAAACAGGCGCTTGCTTTACGTTGGGCGTCTGCAGAGTGAAGAGAGGTCGTGTTTGTCCGCTCCAAATAATCCCGATGAACTCTCCATTCTCCCTTTTTCCAACATAAAGAACCCGATTCATTTTCAAATGGAATTTCATCCTGGAACTTTTACAAATGAAAAAAAAAAAAAAAAAAAAAAAAAAAGAATAAAAAAAAGGACTATTATTTTTAAGTTAGTTAAAAAATCACAGAGTTGTCTCCTCTGACCACTGCAGCACTCCAGGTTTACCAGTTCGTCAAAAACTTTGCAAGCTAGCAAACTAGCTCAGCTAAGTCGATTAGCACTTCTACTACAGCTCTGCCTTTCTGCCAGGCTGCCACGGGCGGACGAGACTTCCTTCCCACGAGCCGCTGGTGAACCGCTGGTGAAAATAGCGACGAGCCTCGCGGCACATTCATTGAACTGTGGGGTGAAACTCAGCCGGTACCTCTCCAATCTCCATGAGAGGTTCGTTCATGTCCACTCCGCCGTAGCCGTACTGCAGGTCTGCTTCTGTGAGCTTGTTCTTCTTGATGAACTGAGTGTTGAGATACCTGCAAGAGGCGTCAGGAGACATGGGATTGAACATCGGGCATGGAAGGACAACACTTGGCTGTTAGCCACAACTTTATGGCCGTTTTGACTCCAAATTAGATCAAGAATATAATTTTTTTGGGCCGTTATTTTTGAAATCAGGCGCTTTCCCCATCTTTATACACAGTCAATGATCTGGAATGGACTATGTGGGCTGCCGGACAACAACTTCGGACATCCCTGGAAGGTTGTCAGTAACGGTGACTTAAAAAAAAAGATGTCATGTTAATCAGAAACATGTTATGAGTAACCGTGATGCATATTCGCTGGTTATGTGAGGAATACAGGAAGTAACTCTGCAAATTTGTGGATTTGCCAAGTGACACATTGTACGTTCGCGGTCTTTGTCGTCATTAACTTTAAAAAAAGTATCACAACGCGCTTGTTTTTAATGACTGTTTTACACGAATGCGTTTTTTTTTTTCCTCGCGCGTTCTTTCATTTTCACTTTTGTTCTCGAGCCTTCTATTTCAAGTGTGTGTGCGGGCACTGACAATAAACACTGACACATTACAAGCGCAGACAGCGTTCTGGGAAACGTCCCGTCTCTGGGACAATTTCATTTTCTCTCTGCTACTGCTCTCGCAAGTTTGCCACAGGAGGCCTACAGAGGGCGGAGTTTCTTCGCCGTGACATTATTTGCGTCTTTGACTTCGCAGCAGACTTGGCCGGCTTTGCAACACAAAGCAATACGACAGTAGGGGAAACGGAGCAGCAGCTAAAAACGAGCCGAAAATGAATCAATTTGTGACTTTCTTCCGTCTTTCATGACATACATTACTATTGTGTCACTGGTACAAAAAAAACACACACACAACATATTACTGACTCAAGATAGCAGCTTTCAAAAATATACACCTGTGCACAGACAGACAGACAGACAGACAGACAGAGACTGAAGAGGCTGAAAAGCATAAAAATAGATCTGAAAACTCTTCACAGGAGCACCGACTTGGAACAACAGAGCCGAGTGAAAGCTGGAATGTCACAAATATCTTCCGTTTTAAGTTGTTATTTTAAGTGCACAACAACAACAAAAAAAAATAATGACTGGGGGTGGAATAAGTGCGACGTGACGACGCAAAAATAACAAGAGTCAGCACCAACAGAAACCTGCTCGTCATCTCAAGATCACAGCAATCAGATCACGCCTCGCGCCACAGAGCTTAAAACTACACCCGGCAAACACCTCCATTCATACTTTGGAAACAAACAAAATGAAGTGGAACGAAGAGATTTTTTTTATGAAATGTGGCCGACTATGAAACCGCCGCCGCCGCCGCCACCACCACTCGCGAAAAATCCCGCGCGCACACCCAAAACCACAGCGGCGTCAACAGAGGGCACACAGCGCGCAGCACGGTCACCTGTACAAGCAGTCCATGTAGTCGGCCCCTTTGCTGTACTCGTCCCAGTATCTGTGGTACATCACCAACACCTTCTCCTCCGACTCCAGCACTTTCTGAAAGACGCAGAGAAGCGCAACGGGTTTTTTTTTTTTTTTTTACATTCGACAAAAAAAAAAGAGAGAGAGAAAAAAAGAAGAAGGGCATCTCGTCTCGCCGAGAGAGTCCTCACCTTGTACAACTGCCGCACGTGATTCTCAAGAAACACCTTGGTCTCCGTGTATAACCGTTCGCCCAAAGGCTCCGGGTAGGCTACGCACAAGGCGTAGATATCACTGGTGTCAAAAGTCAGGGATTAATAAAAAGAGTGACCACAATAAAAATATTCAATCGGGAACCGGAGGCGGCGACGACGACGACGACGACGACGACGACGACGACGACGACGACGACCTGATCGCTGAAGATTTTAGCGTTATGCACATTGACGAGCGAAACGCTCGGGCGACACCGAACGGCGCAACTTTAAAACGGCGGAGCGAGCGGCGACGCTCGCTTTCAGCGCAGGATACGAGAAGCGGTCGTTCCACGTGGCCCTCTCCACGTAGTCGAGCATCACCACCGCCTTGATTGTCGTCAGTAGCTTGTTCCATGTCTCGTCAAAATCCACCACCCGCGGCTTCAAGGACATCGTCGTTTTTTGTGTTTGCCTGAGAGTGGTGGTGAGAGAGAGAGAGAGAGAGAGAGAGAGAGAGAGAGAGAGAGAAAACAAAACAAAATGTAAAACCAAACTTGTAGTTTCGCAATGAGGAGACGCTAACAGCTGCTGCCTCTGTCAATTGTTTTTTTTTTTTTTTAGTAGCACACTAGTGCATAAAACACATACATTTAGACCACATTACTCAGCTAATGGACCAAAAAAAAAACAAAACAACAACAACGGAAAAAACAAAAAACAAAAACAAAACAAGCACACACAAGAATAATCAATTTGACAGTGGCTAATATTGAGTTTTTTGTTTTTTGTTTTTAATATTTAAGCAGGGGCTGCTTATTATTAATAGTAGTCATGTGTTTTCAAGGAGCTATTATTGAACAAGAGACATCAAACTGTTCCTGTGATACCAACTTTTAACCCCCCCCAGACAGTGCAGGAATAGTTCATATTGCACACAGCATCAGCAACAATACCACGATTATATCACTAGTAAACTTTGAGTAACGGTTTACTGGGCATTTCAAGTATCCCTTCCCGTGCGTTGTTTACAAATAAACTGCGCGTCGTTCCGGCAAAGTCGCTTGTTTGTTTTGTTTTGTTTTGTTTTGTTTTTTTCTCACAACATCACATTGAACAGCGACTGTGACACTGTGACAACCGACGCTTCATGTTATCGCACCAAACTCATGCCAACTGTTTCCATTATATCAGTGCAGCTAACGAGGAAAACATTGTGCACAAGGACACGAGAGGCGGCACGTAGCATCCATTACATTCGTGACAGGTTGAGTAACGTGACTGAAAATAAGGACACAAATGTCGGGTCAAACTGTTGCGCGCGTTTACATTGTAATTACGATTTCTCCGGCGTTTAGTACCTTGTGGTACTCAACTAGTGAGATGAAGGAGGCCTGATGTTGATACTCGTCATTTAGACCAGTTGATTTCACGTCTCGGGGAGACAGTACCAGCGTGCGGTACGTTTAGCAAAGCGGCAAACAAACACCGGCATCCGACGAAAACGTACGAAGTAATAACGCTGGCCGACACGCCGCTTCCTCGCAGTCGAGGCGGCCGGGTTCGGGTGAGCTAACCAAATGCCAACCCCCAAAATAGGATGGCGAAGGAGCGTGCTAGCGCGCTAGCTCTCCCTAGCCAAGTACACCGAAGGTTGTGACGGTGTAGGTACAGAGTCTGTCCGGGGCTACGGCACCGGCTAGGAGCTAGTTAGCCGCTAACGCTAGCTCAGCTGTGGCTAGCAAGTGGTCGTTTTCTTTTTACAATTTCCGCACATACATGGTGGCAGCTCGGGCGAGACAGGGCACCGTTGCTAAGCAAAACAGGTGGCTTACGTTTAAGAGATGACTGTTTAATGGTACGTACCTCTGCTCCGTTTTTAATCGTTTTTATAGTTATAAAAAGTCAAGTTACTCCGCTTTCACAGGCTTGATTTGTCTCACTTGCAGGTCTTCCCTACCGCTCGGGTTATACCATCGACGCAAAACGGGGGTGTTGCATTAACACGCGTAAACTAGTTTTTAACCGGCCTATGGCACTGTTCACATTGTTTTTCATTCTAAATAATTAGATATGTATTCGCGCGTACTAAGGCCAATGACAAGAAATCGAAGAGAATTTAGCGTATACGGGGACGTCTCTGTTTATCTATGGTACCTCCCAAAACTACGGAAACCTCGAAGGAATTGAAAATCAAATCGAAACTACAGATATTGTGAATTTATGCTGATACTCAAATGTGCCACCGTGAATTGTGCTGAAGTGTAAGCACGGGTTTGACATCGTTGATTAAGCGAAACGTGTGCAAGCACATTCAAATAAATGTGTAATTTTTCACATTACAAATATCATCTTTTCCTTTCAGCTGTATCAACATATTCTCTCATCGCTTCTGTCCCTTTTCACTACTGCCACAACTCCCCTAATACGCATGTATTCTCGCTCCCCAGTAATTGCATGCGTACAATTGACAGGTGCTTTTGTCCCCCCCAACCTAGCACATCTCCTTCCTCCTCTATCATTGACACTGTAGCTTTTATTATTTTTTGCCTGAGGATGGGAGGTGGCAGCCATCCACAGTGATCCGTTCAATTTGCCAAAATCTGCAGCCGTGCAAAACGCAAACTTGGAATTGGCAATTTTCGACTCTGAGAGCTCCGACCGCGTCGTGAACGCGCAACCTTCTGATCTGGGCCACGAGGTCCGACCGTTGACAGAGCAGCCGATTGTCTTGCTAACAAAGCGCTGACAGTCTCGCACAGTTTCACAGGCCGCCGTGTATAGTTTGTTGATTACTGAAGCATGCAAAACTCAAAACTACTGGCCCATGCATTTCAAAGACGGCTTCTTGACTTGAGCAGACGCACATTTCTGTTGGGACTATAAAGACCAGACAATTAATCAAACAGGAACTTCTTGTGGGGGTTGAAAAGCCAGTGACCCCGACGTGATTTGAACACGCAACCTTCTGATCTGGAGTCAGACGCGCTACCGTTGCGCCACGAGGTCCCGCTGTAGTCCGATCATACATACCATGACAATCTTGAGTGAAAAAAATGTAGACAATAAATGTAAATATGAGAAATTATTTGTCCTTATTTGCTGATTGAGTGATACAGTGCAAATCTAGGAGTCCTTCTCGCTAAAAACTCCCAACAACTCAAATCCAGAAGCATTATGTGAATTTGAAAAGTTGTGACCCCGACGTGATTTGAACACGCAACCTTCTGATCTGGAGTCAGACGCGCTACCGTTGCGCCACGAGGTCCCGCTGTAGTCAGATCATACATACCATGACAATCTTGAGTGAAAAAAATGTAGACAATATTAGAGATTATTTGTCCTTACTTGCTGATTGAGTGATACAGTGCAAATCTAGGAGTCCTTCTCGCTAAAAACCCCCAACAACTCAAATCCAGAAGCATTATGTGAATTTAAAAGCCAATGACCCCGACGTGATTTGAACACGCAACCTTCTGATCTGGAGTCAGACGCGCTACCGTTGCGCCACGAGGTCCTGCTGCAGCCACAGCAACTGGCTGTCTCCCCTGTGCGAGCGCTGACGCTTGTATTCTTGAAAGGCTGAGATCACAAAGCAGCCTCAAGCTTTCACATAATCATGTTTATATTTTGTTGCTTGCTTGAGCAGAAAACTTTCTATTTCCGGATTGTGACATTTTCTTTCTTTCTTTTTTTCTGCTAAACTATTTTACCGATTTTTTTCATGCTAAACGTGCGACAAAAAACATGCTATTTTTTTTTTTCTAATTAAGGCTACCACTGTTGTCTCCATGGACACGTGTGGCAGGCATCCAAGGTGATGGATTCAATTTGCCAAACATATTGTCACACAAAACCTGGTTGAATGTACGGTGGACTAGAAGTCATTGCACTGAATTGACAACAGGGATTTGAAAAGTTGTGACCCCGACGTGATTTGAACACGCAACCTTCTGATCTGGAGTCAGACGCGCTACCGTTGCGCCACGAGGTCCTGCTGCTGTCTGATCATACATAACATGACAATCTTGAGTGAAAAAATGTAGACAATAAACATAAAGATTACAGATTGTTCGTCCTTATTCGCATTTTGAGTGACACAGTACAAATCTAGGAGTCCTTCTCGCTAAAAACTCCCAACAACTCAAATCCAGAAGCTTTATGTGAATTTGAAAAGTTCTGACCCCGACGTGATTTGAACACGCAACCTTCTGATCTGGAGTCAGACGCGCTACCGTTGCGCCACGAGGTCCTGCTGTAGTCTGAGCAGATGATTGTGTCACTGTGGGAGCGCTGACACTTGTGGGCACTAAAGGCTGATAGCACAAAATCAGTCTCACACTTTCACAGGCTGACTTTGACTGTGGAACTTTGACTGTGCAGGTCAAGCAGTTGCAGAATGTATATTTTTCATGGTGACATTTTAAAGACGGCTTCTTGACTTGATCAGGCACAAATTTCTCTAGTATTGGAAAAACCAGATCCTCAGTCGGATTGAAAAGCCAATGACCCCGACGTGATTTGAACACGCAACCTTCTGATCTGGAGTCAGACGCGCTACCGTTGCGCCACGAGGTCCCTCTGTTATCAGATCATACATACCATGACAATCTTGAGTGAAAAAATGTAGACAATAAATGTAAAGATTACAGATTACTTGTCCTTACTTGCTGATTGAGTGATACAGTGCAAATCTAGGAGTCCTTCTCGCTAAAAACCCCCAACAACTCAAATCCAGAAGCATTATGTGAATTTGAAAAGTTGTGACCCCGACGTGATTTGAACACGCAACCTTCTGATCTGGAGTCAGACGCGCTACCGTTGCGCCACGAAGTCCAGCTATAGTCCTATCATACATATCATGACAATCTTGAGTGAAAAAATGTAGACAATAAATGTAAACATAACAGATTATTTCTCCTTACTTGCTGATTGAGTGATACAGTGCAAATCTAGGAGTCCTTCTTGCTAAAAACTACCAACCAATCAATCCAGAAGCTTTATGTGAATTTGAAAAGTTGTGACCCCGACGTGATTTGAACACGCAACCTTCTGATCTGGAGTCAGACGCGCTACCGTTGCGCCACGAGGTCCTGCCGTAGTCTGAACAGATGATTGTGTCACTGTGGTAGCGCTGACACTTTGCAGGCTTGAAAAGCAGGTGTCTGTTGGAGTTGGAGCAGCTTTTCTTTCTCACGCTGCTCTCTTCCCACGACTTTAACTGTACACAACTGTATACATGCCAAATATTGTAAATATTATCAACCAATAGTACTACTACTACTACCACCACTACTGCTAATAAATAAATGAAAATAACCCAACATGCCTTTTGGTTGTGTGGAAGATTTATCCACCTTTCGCCACACTGTAGCTTTTCTGGGGCTTCTTCTTGTCATTCTGCTACCTCCACGGTCTTTGAGTTGCACGACAGCCGGGATCCCACATGTCAGGAGACTTTCGGTTCCTCTTTCTTGTATGTGGACAGGCCCAACCGCACCGCATTACGTTGCCGTTCATCCTAAACTTACATTTTGTACCACGAAAGGGTGCAGTGGACACACCGACCAATAATCACTTCGAACTCTTACATATCACCACATCAAAGGCTTTACATTAAAGTAGAGCTTCTTAAAACAGAACCCTCTGTCTGAATCACTTGGGTCATCTCGAAAGCTTGCCGTAAGGCATTGTTCCGCAACGCTCGGCTCTAGTATTGTGAATACGGAAGACAAGCAAGAACACCTACAGGCTCGAGTTCCACGGATTTGTTTCTGTTGTAATTTGATTTGTGGGAATTTGTTTTTTTGCTTCATTATTGACGTCAGGATGAACCTGATTTCATGTTTTGTGTTGATGTCTTTCAAACGTGATTTAAGTCAAGACAAAATTCTGTTTTCTGACACACACACACACACACACACACACACACACACACACACACACACACACACACACACACATACACACACACACACACACACGTATATATATTTATAGCAGAGCCCCTGACTCACAGTGCTGTGCCAGGGGGAGAGAGGAAACCATGCAGTTGACATCAGGAGGCCGGTGATGTCATGGTGATGTCAGCGCCTCTAATTGTAAATCGCATACACACAGCCTCACATTTGCCTTTTGGAAGTGATTCACTCGGAGAGGAGAAGACTGAAGGTGGCGAACAGTTAGTCCGTGCAGTGGGCAGTAAGCAGTAGATGCAGCATGGCTGTGACCGGGGAGGAGACCGAACAAGGTACTTCAATTTCTTATTAGTTTTCAAAAAAGATTAGATTTTTTTAAGAAACAGTTATTGAAATACTCGTGTGGCTACTGGCATTTGAATTCATCGGTCCTGGAAGCAATTACATTTTTCAGGTATTACAATTTTTGTTTTTTTGTTTTTGATTAAGTGTAGAATGTCCAATGCTTCTCCTGTTACAAAATAATCATGGCTGAAATGAGTTTATTTACTCTGATTGCTTGTTATTTGTTCTCCATTCTTAACGTCTCATTTTAAAACATTAAAAAAAAAAAAAAAAAATGGAACTCATTGAGAAGATTGGGCTGTCAAAGCCAGCAACCTCCCTCCAAACCTGAATTACAGAGGGGAGGTTTGAATCTTAAGCGTTTCCACAAAAACCCGTAGAAAACAGGACTAACAAAGAGATCCACAGCCGGAAACAAATTGGTTCTCATAGCAACTTGATTTTAACTGACAGCAGGCGAGAAGATCTGTGTGAGAGGTGGATTAGGAAGTATAAAAAAAAAAAGGAAAAGGAAAGCACACAATATACTGTATATATGTATATCTGTATATATATATACATGTATAATACACAAACTTAATTTGTTGCAGCTTCAACAAGCTGCTTGGGAAGAGGAGACCGGCTGGTTCAGCCTATGATCACTCGCACTGTGTGAAATGCTTCGCTGCACTGCCCACTCACAGCACATGGCAGCAGTGTCTGACGCTGCTGCTTTTCCTGGAACAGGCCCCCCAGCACCGACTTGTAAATGTGAACCGGCGAATGAGATGCATATTGACGTCAGTTGCTGGCAAAGCAGTGACTATAGACCGTTTCCCCGCGTGCGACTTCAACGAATCATGGGATTAATCATTTTTCGCGCGGCAACGACGCAAGGGCGCACTGAGGTGTTTTTTTTTTGTTTTTGTTTTTGTTTTTGTTTTTGTTGTTGACACAGCTGCAGGAAGGGAAGAGATGAGCAAAGGCACCTCTTTTGTTGCACATGTAATAAGACAGAATATTAAAGTGTGTGAAAGAAAAACTGGATGGCTCTCGAAAAAGATGTTTTCTTTTTGTTCTTTTTGAAAACACCTATCAATTCACAGGAATGGAGCAATGGTTGAAAATATCAAATGGGAAATTGAATATAGAAAATATGTATTTAAAAAAAAAAAAAAAAAAAAAGACTATGCATTGCATGTGCAGGCACTGTCATCTTATCCAAGAAATCATTTAGCTTTCGAGGAACATTGAGGAACATGAAACACTTTCAAAGCATCCATCCATCCATTCAGCATTCACACATAGGAATTGTTCATTTCCGTCACCCGGTCTAATGGTCTCATCAGTGGGGGTAATCTGCCAAGTAATTGTTAGAACCAAAGCTTTGCCCTCCTGGGCATCACTCCATCTATGAGTTGTTAATATGAATTCGGCGTCAAGGTAGACCTCGAGCTAATCCCTGCTTTTTTTTTCTTTTTTTTTTTTAGGGTGACAGCAGGTTTGCACCTTCGACCAGACACTAAATTCTGAATTTGCATAATGTGTATAGTTTCATGTGGGGATGAAGCAGAAATGCCCAGAGAGAACCCATGCAGACACAGGAAGAATATGCAAACTTCACCCGGAGGGAAAATTAACCTGCAACCTTCTTGCTGTACAGGGCGTCTCCTTAAAAAAAAAAAAAGAAAGAAAGAAAAAAGCGAAAAAAAAAAAACCTATCTTTGGAGAATTTTTTTTTATTTTTTTATTTTATTTTATTTTATTTTTTTTTACATCCTGTCGAATGTCAGCATCTGGCACCATGGGTTGGCTGCGTGTGCTGCAACTAGCCAAAAGGGGGCACTCGATATTCGTTGTAGTTTAGTTCCCCCCCCCCCAGACCCGGTCGAGCAGCACATGAATGCAAATATTGCCACTGCGGGCTTAATTAGCGTCGGAATTAACGCTTGAGTTTTGTGTTTTGAATGCCCCAAAGGCAACATGAGTGGCTGTCAGCTGCGGAACACCAGCAGCTCCAGCCACCCCAAAGCGCTGGCAGTGGCTCGAAGCCACGGCTTCCACCAACCCGTGGAAGACGACGTGCAGAGGAGGGAGCTCCGCCTCATTAAGAACAGGTCAGGAGGAAGCAGCCCCGTCATGCTAGTAACAATTTCAAATGACACTCTGGATTGATTTTTTTTTTTTTGTTTTTTTTTGTCTCCCTTCCCCCGAAGCAAAATGGTGTAGAAAATAGAAAACAATAATCACATCAGAACTGTCAAATTTACAAATTTTGAGTAATAACACCCACAGCCCGAAGAGGAAAGACGGGAGTTTCACTGCATCAAAGCGCATAAAGGTGAAAAACAAAACAAAACATGCATTTATCGTTGTTTTGGGTTGAGTGACTAACATTCAGAAAGGATGAACCCCTTCCCTTCCCCCCCAATTCAACACTGACACCAATGTGGACTGACACCCAGGGCTCCTGCAACCACGTGTCTTAGATTTATACACCTTCAACTGAAGTCTCCTCCCACTTAAAATGCACTTTGTTTGGCAGCAGGAGTTACGCTAGCTGTGCTAGCTGTACCTGGAGCCAAAGACAAGTTGTCATAGGGGCTAGCCGACGCAAAACTATGCATTTATAATTTTACCCACGCCATGGCAAAGCGCACAGCAAAGCACTTGAGAAAGTTCAGACACACTGTGAACATGTGTTGCTCCAAATGTTCTAGTTTCTTAGCTCATGGCTATTTGTTAGGAAAACCTAAAAAAAATGGCCTGTTCTTAAAGTGACAGAAAATATGTTGAGCACTCAGTTTACCACCCCAGCTTCTCACTGAACCGTCCGCATGTTTGTCAAAAAGGAACAAAAACAAAAAAAAACTTCTGCCGTTGTGGTATTTCGGTGTCCGTGCTCTTTGTCACATCACAAAGGGGGTGATTTATGAAACTGTTTGGCACAAACTTTTTGAAAAGTGGAGAGAGGAACCAAAGTGAAGGATTGACTTTTGTAATTTCTGGGAAGTTTACCAGACGGGTAAAAGACATAAATTATCATTAAGAAATATTGGTAAAGGACTGGACTAGACATCATCTCCACACCCTATGTATTGACTGTAAGTTTTGTTCCCAGGGAGGCCGCCCGCGAGTGTCGACGGAAGAAGAAGGAGTACGTGAAATGCTTGGAAAACCGCGTGGCCGTGCTGGAAAATCAAAACAAGACCTTGATCGAGGAGCTCAGACTGTTAAAAGACATCTACAAACACAAGGCTGAGTGATCAGAAAGCTCATGTGCAAAGACTACGTTTCATTGTCTTGTGTATGATGGAAGGTCTCGGGGATCTGTGTTTTTCTCTCCCCCTCATCTTTTAAACATGCACTGTCTATGGAGAAACGGCAAAACACTGCTTTTGTTTGACATTCTAAGTGTTTTTGTACAGCGACGTCAGTGTTTATGTCGTTACCAGCAAATCAGCAGCCATCTTTCTGCTCGGAGGTGTTGTTTGTGAGTACTGAAGACCTTTTTTTTTTTTACTTAGTTGGCAGAGAAAGAAAAACAGGAGGAAACACTGCACATAGACCCCCTGAGGAGTTACGGGGGTGGGGGGGATCAGATGCTGAAGGCGAAGACAACAACCTAATAGCACACACACCCAAACACATTTAGCTGTAGCACTGCCTTTTACATTCCATACTTGCTAAATTGGTATCTTTTCCTCTTTTAGTTTTTGGTGCTTTATTTTGACCAGAGATGAATATTTCATGCAACAACACCGATTCATTTGTTTTTCCAACCCATCACTAAACAGAGCAACATGCCTTTGCTTAACCCCCACAGATTACAAATGTGTGGCGAGTTTAACCACTTATTTTATAATCTGAATTACAGTCTATGAATAATATCACAGCTTAGAGGTCCAAAGAAGAAACACAAACGTCGACATAGCAAAACTTTATCAACTTTATGACAGGAAGAGAGTGAGATACACGGTGGTGCAGTATTTCACAGTTTGCATCACTTCAGGTCCTCACTTGGGTTTCAAATGACAGTGAGGTTAAAACGTGAGATAAGACAGGATGTAACAGCAGTTCTGTGCAATAAAGTGCTTTTTATACAGTTGTGTTATTTTAAGGACGAAAGACATTTAAAAAAAAAAAAAAAGGTTACTCGCAGAAATGTCGCTTCACATTTTAGGCCAAGCAGTGAAACACATGAAGTAGATTGTACTGCCTACAAAAAAAATAAAAAATCACTTCAACAAAGATTTGTCTGAACGGCAAACATGACACCGCCAAACTCTGATGTGGTTTGATGGACTGCCGAGAACGGATGAGAGATGTGGGATTTGAGGTCCCCGTGGTCGAGGGCTTTTGTTGTGTGTCCCCTTCAAAGACGCCACAAGAGATAGAAGATCAAGAGCTCTCCGCTTACACAGAGAGCAGCCTCTCAGCTGCGGGGCGACAACTGTGATGCCACTGAATTAATGCGGGAGTCTCCTCAGGCGTGCCTTCCAAAGAGACAGGTGAAAAGTCCTGTGTTCTTTGAACGATGCCCCCGTCACCCCTGACCAACAGAAATGAGCAAAGTCCATCCTTTACTTTTCTGCTTGCTCCACTTGACTTGAAGTGTGTGGGACAAAATAAAGCTCTCTCAAAAAAAAAAACTCAGCCTTTTTTGATGTCTTATCTTTTTCCAGCTTTGTAACACGGCCCCACCTTCGGACATTCACTTGTTTTGTGCCTTTCATTTTCATCATAAAGCTAAAATACAATTTTTGCAGAAGCGGAAGTCACTGAAGAGTGTCACTGAAGGCCTAGACCTGAAATGCACGACCTGCCAATGCTAACTACGTGTCCTTTACCCCCGGTCACCAAAGAGAAATGCACTGTGGTGGTGTCATATATAGTGAGAGGTGGCGTTTGTGTGTGTAGGACGGGTCAAGGCCTGTTGTTGTTTAAAGAGTGTGTCCGGAAAGGTGGTGGTGGAGAGAGGGAGCGTGGGGGGAGGGGGGGTAAAGTCAACAAGGCAAGAAACAGGTGCACCGCTCCCTTTTAGATTCTCTCATGGTTGAGGTTCCTCAAGGTCACGGAACGACTCCCGTGTTATATTTTGCAATGGTCAAATTGCTCACAAATTCTATTTGTGTACTTTTGCGTTGCGACGTCACCTGCCAGTCAAGACGCGCAAACGCTCCAGAGTTACACCCACTCTGATCTCTTCTCCTGCCCATCGTCGTTGGCCCGCAGCTGCGCACTGCTCGTCAACTCGACCAGCGTGTACTGGCCGACTCTTCTCGTGCAAATAGTTGAAAGGTCCCCCGTGGGTCCGCCTGGAGCTGTGCTGGATGTCAAAAAGTCACGCCTGGGCGGAGGTGGAGGTTTGAGGCCACAGCGTTTGTTCACGCGGATGGACCTCGGCGTGCCCAGTGGCTCAGGAGGGCAAAGGACCACCTCGCTACCGATGACCCCTGGGGGTTCTTCTTGGGAAACCGAATAGCCATTGTTCCCGTTTGTGTTGCACCCTTGAGGCCTTGCGGAGCCCAGAGGAAAGGTGGAACCCTTCAGTGACGGTGAATTCTGCCCTAAAGTCGCTGCATCGCCGCAGCAAGAGCTCTTGCTGCCTTGTCTCTTCCGAAAACTTTCCGTCTTACCAGCTTCCGCCGCCAATCCCCGCTGCACATCAGGGATAATTGAGTCCTTTGCGTTGGTGGGTCCTCCGGTGGAAAGGAGGCACTGTTCTTCATCGTGGCTCCTCTTTACCATCACCTTACGCTTGTTCTTCATAACGGAGCGCCTGATGGTGCTGATGAAATCCAAAATGTTCAGGAAAAGGGAGAGCGCGGCCAGACCCAGCATGAGGTTGAGCATCACCGTTTTCTCAGTTGGCCTGGAGATGTAGCAGTCCATCTGGGTAGTGCACGGCGCATGCTGGCACAGGAACCTCCTGGGGATGTAGAACCCGAAGAAGTAGTAATGCGTCGCGCCAAACACGGCCTCCAGCAAAGTTCTCGAGACCAACTGAAGGACATATGCGCCGATGAAACAACGGGCACAGTCCTTATCAGCTGAGGGCACCACACCGAGCGGTTCCTCCTCGTAGATCGAAGCTTTAGCGGGATGGACCATGGAGTCCCGGCCCACTGTGAGGTCACTGGAGACCTTGTGGACCACGTAGACCACAAAGATGATGTAAGGGAGGCACGAAGCGGTGATCTGCACCAGCCAGAAGCGGAAGAGCGAGACGGGGGCAAACAGGTCGTAGCACACATTCGCGCAACCCGGCTGAATGGTGTTGCACACGAAGCGCTCCTGCTCGTCCTGGTACAAGGGGTACCCGGCAAACAGGAGGATCGAGATGCGGAGGAAGACCATCACAATGAACCACACCTTCCCTGGAAAACAGAAATAGATACACTCTGGTGTGAAAGCTCGAACCAAGAATGAGAAATTTGATATGAACGGTTTAGCTTAAAGGTCAACAAATCGGTACGGGTGCGGAATTTTGCTGATGGAACAAACATTCAAAAACATCCATGAACTCACCCATCAGCGTGATACTGTGACTGACAGAGAGAAAGATCACCTCAGAGGCACTTGATCCTGCCATGCTGAAGACTGAAGACTCTTGGTTCCAAGGCCACAAAAGTATAAAGCCCTCAGGTTCTTTCTGGCCCCGTCTTCACGGCTCTATCTACTAGTAGCAGCAAACCTCCAGGGTGACCCACATGTCCCTCTAGCCCGTCTGACACCTTTTTTCTCCTCCGGAAGGGACCACATTCCAGGTCGTAGGAGGTAAAAACCCAACCAGATCCGTCCGAATTCGCCACAGAGTCCGAGACGCTCAAGCAAATCCCGCAACTTACCTCTTCCTCCGTCCCCCGGCAGACGACTGCCTGTCCCCTCTGACAACAGAAGGAGAGGGTCCCATTGTGCTTCTATTCTTAACATGCTTCCGAAGGCACGTCCACATCCCGGCATTGCAGAGATATTTTGGTGCTGCCC
Source organism: Nelusetta ayraudi (assembly GCF_046127955.1). Classification (NCBI taxonomy): domain Eukaryota; kingdom Metazoa; phylum Chordata; class Actinopteri; order Tetraodontiformes; family Monacanthidae; genus Nelusetta; species Nelusetta ayraudi. Next base: position 266,917 of record NW_027466223.1, read on the forward strand.
GCGACGGCCCTTGCAGGAGTGGAGGCTGCCAGCTCACTCGCTCTGTGCTGCGTCGGGTTCCAATGTACACTGGCAAGTGGCTCTGCAAAGACCAATCGTCCCATTAAATAAGAACAGGCGGCTGATCGTCGCTGCCGTTTGAAGGAGAATCATGAAAACCTTGCCCTGCTCATATTTATTTTCCCCCCACACAAATAAGATTGACAAAAAACTTTTATTACTTTATGTTGTGTGGTTCGACGAAGATGAAACTCAGTTCCAGATCTTTCGCATAACGAGGACCAAACACAGATCTGCTCCACTGCTTGCTGTTCATGAGGTCTCTGCAGGGACCGGAGGCTACAGCTACCAGGCTTGGCTCATAATCGCTACAGATCAATGGTCATCAGCATTTCCATACCAGCGCTCAGTACAAATCCCACAAGGCTTATTTTGAACCGGTGGTCATGGATATTTTGAATCAGCGGTGACTTGGCGTTTGGAACCTATAACAGACTGCGGGGAACGGTGTGTAAAATACCATTTTTGACTTTGTGTGGCAACTTATTTTTACAGTGATCTTGTGTTATATGCATGTATGTATTTTTATCATAATGCAGAGGATGCAGAGCACAATTGAAGCTGTGAGAAAATGACACGTTCGTTTCCTTTTGGTGGGAGAAACGAGGGCCACAAGTCACATTCCTTTTATTCAATAGGTCTTCACAAAATATTGTCAATCATTAAAAAAATGCACCTCTTTTACAATAGACAAAAGACAACGACTGGGTTTATTACAAGGTTTTTAAGTTTAATTTCTTGCACTTGATTTTTCTAAACACTGCTTCAGAAAAAAAGAAAAAGAAAAGTGGAACCAATTTTTTAGGAATCAAATTGCGTTGAAAAATCATACAGAATCATAATTACGGAAAGGGGGTAGGGGGGGGGGACTGATCCAAGTTTGGCAAACTGAGAACAGTAAGTTGGAGTAGCCAAACAAACAAAAAACAAAAATAGGTAACAGGGGCCTCACAGTAACAGGAGCGACGAGAGAAAGAAGACAGAAAACTTCAACAGCAGTCGACCGGATGGTCGGCAGACGGAGGGAGGAATGGAGAGAAAAGTAAAAACTCTATGCGGAGGTAGAGTTCAGTGCACAAGGCGACGACACACACACACACACACACACACACACACACACACACACACACACACACACACACACACACACACACACACACACACACACACACACACACACACACACACCGACTTCACCGCCACGACTCTCACACATCGTCAAAAAACACTCTCTTCCAGGCGCGGGCCACGCCAGCCAACACACACAAACACACACACAATAAATAAGAAAAACACAATCGTGAAAAACCTCTAAACACTCCAGTAACGTCACTTTCCACGGACTCGCACTCGTTTTGTTTCCTAGCTTTCGCCTTGATATACTTCACGTGCGCGAGAGGCCGAGTCGGAGGGTCATCCTTCATTCCTGTTACTTTGGTTGCTGCTCTGCTCTGCCCGTCTCACAGCAGTTTTGTTTTAAAAAAGAAAAAAAAAGAAAAGAAAGAAAGAAAGAAAGAAAGAAAGAAAAAAAGTGAGATTAAATAAAAATGTACTCATCTGGCTGACAGGCAGCAGCTCGACAAACAGGAGAAACATTTAAGACGGATAAACGGTCAAAAAGTCCAAACTGGGAACAGGGGAAACCGGGATTTAAAGAAAAAAAAAAAAAATAATAATCTGGTTTGTTTGTGATATAAAGAAATACTATATAAAGAGAGATTTTTTTATTTATTTATTTTTTTAGCTCATGCCGCGGCATAGCGTCAATCCAGTTGATCGCCTTGGTAACAACAACAACAAAAAAAAAAACAACGAGATTTTGTGCACAATATGTCATCTACCCATTCATGCGTGAGAACCAGAGAAATTTGTCACCTTGTGTGTAGCGTATCTTTTGATCTCCCTATTCACATAACATGAAGAGCAAATTAAGACCTTTTTTTTTTCCTTAAGAAAAAAACAAAACAAAAACCTTGACAACACCGAATGAGATTTACACGCGTTTTCCGGTAAATCCTACACTGTCCAGAAAACCAAGGTTTCATAAGTTTGAATAGGAAGTCAACGATGACTCAACACATCCTAAATGTGTACTTCAAAATAAATACCAACAAGCAGATATTTATTTTACTCTTTTACTCTCCATTCAAAATGTAAAGATTTTGACCATTTCATCGTAACGTGAATAAAAACAAAAAAAATCAGATAGTTTGAATCTGCCCATGCACTTAAACTACACTGAAACTCTGACTCTTGGCTTTTCCATGCACTCCGTTCACATACCTATACCATTTCAAGCACTCACACCGTCTCCTCAACCACGATCCCACACATTCCTATTTTGTCATTCTCATTGGCCATCACCCACACTACCCCCGACTACCATTTTCGTCAGGGTCACCCGTGGCGGTCTTAGTCCAGGCGGGGGCAAGAATACAACCTGGACAAGTCACCCGTTTATCTCAGACAACCACCTGCACTGCAAACCCGGGGAGCAATTTACAGTTTCCAATCCACCCGTATCCGCACATTTGATCTCGCAAACAATTCCCAGACCTCTGACAGTTTGAACGGTTCCCACAAATGGCAGGTGTCCGATAACTTTCCGGACCAATCGCCTCTTCGGAATTACGCGGATTTTGTTGAAATTTTTTTTTGACACCGATCACTTCTGAATTCTCCCCGCGTTTGCGAAATAGTTTCAAACTTGGCGGTCGCCAAAAAATAATTCAAAACCTTCATCCTTTACTTCTTAAGCAGCTACAATGTGGCTTAATAGTTCTTCTTTTCATTGTCGTTCTTGCAAAAAAAACAAAAAAAAACAAACAAACAAAAAAAAACAACCCCAGAACAACCTCATTGACATTTGCAATGCAAGAATTCTGCATTTCTGACATTTTTTTTCTCCCACTGTGTTCGTCGAGTCAGTCCCAGGTTCACACAGGAGCAGACATCGGCATCAGGTAAATCGAAGGCGTCGTCAAGCCAATCGCAGTATGAAATAAAAATTACAACTTACATAAGATTCCGTCGTGAAACGAATAGCTTGGAATTTCCTGCAGTGTAAAAACATGGCAATGAGTAAAACGCAAAAAAAAAAAAAAAAAAAAAAATCTCGAGTGGTGTCTCCCATTTCAATGTTAATACTTCACTTTCTCGTGACTCGATTCGTCATAGGAACAAAGAATCAAATGGGTTTCCCGCCACGCTTCCTAGTACAGTAGAAACTGATCCAATATAAATATTATAACATCATTCTGTTTTTTTCCCCTCTTGTCTTTACAGTAACAAGCTCTACAGATGTGCACCTTATTTACACTGTACAGAGACAATTTAGCAAAAATGTATACAATCTGTTTCTCTGCGGTATTTGATTTGAACGTTGACTTGATTTTGCGCAATCCTATTTGAAAAAAACAAAACAAAACAAAACAAAACACAAAAAACAACCCTGAATAATTACGCTTTTAGTGGCTTCTTCTGAATGTCCGCATATCCTGTTTTTTTGTGCTGTTTCACTGTGAGCTGGAAGAACCGTAAAAAGTCAAAGAAAAAAAAGCTCGGGATCTTTAGTTCCTTTTCCTGCAGTAGACAGAGCGAGACGCATTTTTTTTTTTTTTTTTTTTTTTTTTTTTACTAGCTTATTACAGGCACCACAGGTCGGGACGATGGCAGTGAGTTTAACGATGAAAGCCTCCGCGGTTTCCAGCGGAGGGCGCTCCGTCTCTTGATTCCGGGTCAGTTTGTGCATGCGTTAAGAGTTTGTGTTTTGTTTTGTTTTGTAGTAACAACAGTAAGATAGCAGTGTGTGGCTATTGCTTTGAGGGGGAATGGCTGTGTTCAATAGCGGCGGGTGGGGAAGAGCTCAAATTCACGTCGAAAGTGAGTTGGCGAGTAAAAGTGACCTTTTGCAATTCCCCCCCCCCCCAAAAAAAATAAGCGGGTTCCGCGTCCGGTTTTAAAAATAAAAAGACAAAAAAGAAAATAAAAATAAAAAAAAAACAAAAACAAATCTCTACTCTTTTGGTCGAGGATGAGGAATGATATGCAGTCCTGTCGAATGTATCATGACAAGGTGGAATGTCTTTCCTATGCGCGTGCCCGAGTGGCAACAGGAAGAGATGTATTTTAAAATGCTGCACCTGGACCCATCGCTTGAAAACTCCAGAGTCACTTCACGGTGTGATCCGTCCCGCCCAGGATGGGAATTCTGGAGCGCCGCCATGGAGTGGACCTCCAAGTCCTTCATGGTTCTGCCTGCATTTCCTGTTTTCACTTCACAAATCCTACCGGCGCAAGCCAGCGGGGGACCTTTTCAATGTACAACGACCACGGCGGGCGCAACCCACACGTGTGAAAAGTAAGTGTGTGTTATATATATTTATATATGTGTATATGTGTGTGTGTGTGTGTGTGTGTGTGTGTGTGTGTGTATGTGTGTGTTCCAGACGGCCTCATGGATCCACTGGACCGCTGGCCGGCCTGGTTCAAGCCCGGCTTCCCGGGGATTACAAGCGCAGTTCATGACCGACGGCTGGCCGTGGGACGGCGTTAGGAGATGATGGCGGGACACCACCGCACCGCTGCCAGGTTGTCGGCGCTCACAGACCTCTTCTTGGCTTGCTTCCGCAGGTCCTTGTACTTGTCGTCGCACAGCCGAGAGATGGCCTGGGAGACAGGGGGGCGGGGAGACAGGGGGGCGGGGAGAAAGTGAGGCGTTTCGCTGTGGAGAGCAAGAAAGTACAGAAACGAACCGAGCAACGCGCGCTAGCGTGACGCGTTTGTGGCGCGCGTTTGGTTTCGTAAGTGTAAGTAGTTTTAAAGGGGAAATAAAAACATAATCTAAACAAGTGGAGAATTCAGTTTTGTTTTTTTAATCGTAATTAATCGCACGCGTGTCCTGGGTTAACTCGCGATTAATCGCAAATTAATTGCAAAACTTTTACCATGCTCTCTATGTAACCTTTTATTTTCATTGCAACGTTCCAAAACAATGACGCACTTAAACTGTGCGTGTGTTTGAATGTTTGCTTGTTTCATCTCTCGCGCACACTGATACTAGATACTGACAAATACTGTGTCACGTACACAAATATGATGGCATTTGTCAATCGTGGCATTTTATTTTGAAAATTGCCTTTATTTTGAAAATTAACCAGAAAAAAATCCCACAAATCACAAATGTACACACATAACCCAGTTAGCCTCCGGTTTTAAGGTGTGGAGGTTTATCTATGCAACGGGCATTATTTCTTGTACAACCGGCATAATGCTTTGATGCCGAACGTTGCTGAGTTATGAACACACAATATCGATTTTTGAATCAAGAATTATTTGAATTGGAGAATCGTTTGAATCGAATTGAGACCCCAGGAATCGGAATCAGAATCTAATTGAATGGAGGGACCACACAAAGATTCACACCCCTGTCTACCATTTACTTCCCCAATTGATACAGTGGATCGACCTTTTCCTTGCGACGTTTCTCACCTCCAGTTTCTGGGCCTTGTCCCGGCTGAGCGGCTCCAGGGGGAAGCTGAGATTGTTGGCCTCGGCCAGCGAGCGCAGGTCAAAGTAGTACTTGGCGTAGACGCTGGACGGCACGTTGATGTTGAACTGCAGCAGCTCCAGGAACTGACGCTCCAGCTCATTCCTTCCATCGAAACAGGAAGAAACGGCGCGCAAATTAGGAAAGGAAAGAAAGACAGTAGGCGAGTAAAACTGAATTACTCGATTCTAGGTCTCATACCGACATCTCATGGTAGGAAAATAACCCCATAAAAAGGTCCAAGGTATGATATTTGTAGCTGTGTTTAAAAAAGGAATACTTGAAATACTGAATAGCTATGATTTTAAATCACAGGCAAGGTTTTGATTATACCCCCTTTTTGCATTTTAGTCTTGACGCACACTTGCTGACATTCCACAAGCTTTTGCGAAAGGACGATGGCCAAACTACGTTTAATTGCAAATCGAAAGGAACTACACTTGGCGCACTGGTCGTCGGAGACAACGATCCACGGAAATTGACAATTCTCTTGCATCCCCGCCGCCTGTAAATAACGGCGGCCGAGGAGAGGAAAAGGCCCCGACAAATCCGTCACATGTGCCGAGAAAATCCCCCCGCGGCACCTGCCAAACATCAGCTTCCCCTCAAGCCTCCGAACCAAAGGGGGCCTCCGAGCGTCGCGTGTGCGTCGTACCGTAAGAGGCTTATTAAACCCCCCCCCCCAACACACACACATCCTGACAAATCACCCCATTGTCGCGCGACTGATTTCTCCAGTGGGCGACGATGTCTCTCCATCTCCGCTCGCCCGTTCTGCATAGCAACCCGGTCGGAAGAACTGCCGTGTTCTTCCCTTCCCCGAGTGCTTTCGCTCCCCCGCCCGGCCCCCCGCCCACCCACATTTGCATGTGGCAACAGATGGCGCTAAATTTAGGCTGCGCCGTGGCCAAACTCTGGCCGATAAAAGCTTCTCTTCCTCTCAACTCGCCCTGACACCGTTTCACGGATCGATTTGGCGTTGCTACGCGGCTGCCGAGGGATCTGCGGGCCACGAGTTTCTCTTCGCCTCTACATCCGCAAACACGGGCTTCTCGCGCTGCTAGCCATGACATGTCTGGCGCCACCTGGAGGCACCCGAAGGCAGTTGCGCACGCGAATGGAAAACGGTGACGCGGACGTGCAAATGTGACGACGCGAGTCGTTGTTTGAATTTTGTAGCGGTGTAATCAGACCGTTGATGATCTCCATGTCCTCTTAGACATATGGCCTATCCATTTTTCACGGTCCCAAAATTCCATAAAGAAATAGGTCGCCTGAAATAATTTACTGTTCACTTTAAAGTCCATAACCTCTTTATTTTACGTTTAGAGCAAACTTTTAAGAACAAGCTTGTTTTTAATACAACTTCTTGCTGTATTCATTTCATTTATGTTATTTTCTTAAAGCCGCAAGTGCCTCCTGTTGCTCCCGATGTTTAATTGTGACGCATATTTGCGTTGCTATGTGTGCACATATGCACTACTGCAAGCGTATTATTTTGAGAGCCTGCGATGTTTGGTTGGAGAGCAGTGTGTTTTATGTATGTCTTTGTGTTACTTGCATGTGGGACCTCCTTGGGTCAAGGGGCTATCCTCGATAAACTGAAACTGAATTGAAATTAATTGATATGTCGACGTTGGATTGTGTTGCAACACCCCTACCACAAGTTGTCATTTGAAAGAACTTGGGGGCTGAGAGGGGAAACACGCAGTTGGGTCCTTCCACAGAGGTTGATTACATGCGCCGTTCTGTAAATATCTGAGCCCTGGGACGAGAATATACAGGACAGCCGCCGGTCCAGAGGTGAGAGGTCACCGCTCTGGCAACGCGTCCGCAGCGTCGCCTTTCACCTTGCCGTAATCCAGCCGGGATTCCTGTGGATTCCAGTCGGATGCGGAGCGCATGGCAGACTGGACGCTGACGGGGGGGTGGGGGGGTGGGGGGGTGGGGTGTGGGAGAGGTTTCGTTCGCAGTGGAAAATGAAGCTGTGACAGGTGAGGCTATTCCAACATTCCAGATGGATTTGCAGATATTGCGCATCTCAGCCTCCAATGATGCGTCACTGACACATTGAAACATGCGTCACTGCATGATGAGCTATTTCAAAAAAAAAAAACGAATCCCTCGATCTCCAGGTCAGTGTTTCTCCAACCACTGTGCCATGGCTCACACTAGTGTCACTAGTGACACACTAGTGTCACTAGTGTGAGCCATGGGTTTTTATTTTTTTCAATGTAAAAAAATGTGCTGTGGCTCAAGAGAGACTGAAAGCCACTGATCTAGACGACAGAATATTTAGCCCGTTCTTTACAGCTTCCAGCAAAAACTCTTTTTTTTTTAGCTTGGGTTGTCCAATAACCAAAGGGTTGGCAGTTCAAACCCCCGCCCCATCTCTGCTGTCATGTCCTTGGGCGAGACACTTTACTTTACCCACGCTGGCCCGTGTAAATGTGAGTGAACGTTGGGTGGCGGTCATTTGAAGGGGTCACAGATTGGCAGCAATGCTTCCGTCAGAGTGCCCCCGGGGCAGCTGAGGCAACAGGTGTAGTTTGAAATTACCGGTGTGAATGGAGCCTGTTCTTTGACACGATCGACAATGTTTGCAGAAATGGTAAAGGTGAGAACGTCTAAAAGGTCCCTGATGGGGACTTCAAACAAAAAGAGAGTGAAAAAAGATAGAAGACACTGATGCAGAATATTTTGGGACAACAGGAAGCAACACTATGACGTTTTGTGACGTTCATTGGCTCATTCATGACTGCGAATGTCACGCACTCCCGTGCCTTCTGGGTGGGAGAAATATCTCTTAAAATTCCCAATATAAACAGTTGCTCGAAATGCTCACTGCACTTCAAAAGTACGTCATTCTACATTTTAAACATTTCAAGAACCGGCGAGGCAACTCACATATCCTCCACGGTGATGTCCTTGAGGATTTGGCAGTAGTCGACGTTCCACACCGCCTGGTCGTCCCACACCTTGGACGCCAGCAGGATGGCCCCCAGCACGATGCGTTTCCAGTTGGCGGGGCAAATGTCAATCTCCGCGTAGGTCAGGAGCCTCTCCAGGTACACCTTGGGGGGCAGACGCCAGGCGTGTGAGTTCGCTTGGTCTTATTGCGGCCACATATTCGACACATTAGAGGACTCTGCTGATTGAGTTTGCGGTACTCCTTAAAGGTCCAGCGTGTGGAATTTTGAAGGAAGTCCGCCTGACTGTCTGTTCTGTGTATATGTATGTGTGTGTGTATATATACAGTACATATATATCTAACATCTATATATATATATATATATATATATATATATATATATATATCTAGAGAGAGAGATACTGCACACACACACACACACACACACACACACACACACACACACACACACACACACACACACACACACACACACACACACACACTTTCATTGTACTGCAAGTATATACTTTTGTTCATGTACTTACTGTCAGTGCGTTTTAAGCTTCTCACCAATATATATATATAAAAAAAAAAACATAAATCAAGCCAAATTTTCCACGCTGGACCTATAATTAGACTTTGCACTCCACGCAGTTTTCAGACCCCGGAGGTAAAAACCCCACAGCAACAAGTCAGCACCTGATGAAACACAGCCTTCCCCGTTAGGAAAACCATGCGGGCGTTTGCTCTGCTGCCTCAGTCACCAGTTTTCTTACCTTCCACCCAGAAACCTGTTCTGAGGCCTTCGCTTCGTCGCATCGAAATGCTTTCGACTCGATTTGACTGATACTGATAACACCCCCCCCCCCCACCCGCCCACCCTCTCCAAGTACTGCATAAAACTACACGTAACCTTTAGTGAGCAGAAGAAAAAAAAAAAAAAATCACCCTTTAACGAGGCACCTTCACATACTCTGCTAGTTTCATTGAGTCATTTCAATACGCAGCAGTCAGATACATAAGTAATTAATGGACATAAATAAGGAATTAAGAAAAAGAAGAAGAGGCACGGCCTGGAGACATGGAGACAAGTGTGCATCTGTCAGGAAGCAGAGTAACTCAATACAAGGGCACCCGGCCATAACCTCACACGTCTCAGCTGTGCAGCGACAACGCGTGAGAGGCCGGCGGCACTCGGCGCGCAGGACGCGTTTGCACTTAGGTGGCTGAAATTTGGCCGTCGGTCGCGTATGGAAACGGAACGAGGCATTTTAAGCTTTCCTGCTTATTTTGAGCAGAGGATTCCAACAAATGGACTATCATGTAAAATAAAAAGGAGGAGAATTTGAACGTAGATATGAAGATTTTAAGATTCCAGAATAGGTGAGCAGTTATTTTGGGACAGCAGAGAGCAAGAATTGTGTATATGTGAGTGAGTGTGTTTAAGTGTGTGACAAATCACCACATCTGCAAATTCTGGAATCACAGTCGGCAAGAGAAACTGATATATTGCTGATATATTTAATTCTGATTGCTGAAAATCCTTGAACAAAGTCCCAGGCCATTTTGACTGCATTTCAATACGGGAAAATCAGGTTAAATAAAAAAAATAAAAAAATGACAAAAGCCTCCCGAGGGGATGGAAAAAAAAAGAAAAGAAAAAAAAAGAAGCAGCAGCAGGGGACCAGTGGGGCGCCCTCTCCTGGTTGTCCCAGGCCCCGAGGGGAGAAATGCAGCGGCCGGCCGGACCCTGCGGGACTCACCAGCGTGACGATGGCGCACTCGGCGGTGAGCTGCGCGGCGCTGAACAGCGTCCTGACGAAGCGGTAGATCTGCTTCTGCTCGGGGTCGTGCTTGTCGTAATCGGGGGGGATCTCCGACTTCTGCAGCAGAGGGAGGCCAAGTCGGTTACAAGTCGGTCAACGCAAACTGTTGCCGGGCAGATATTTGGAAATAAAATTGGACCGAGACGGGCCAGCACTTATAATTAAATATACAGTAGTGGGAAAAAAGTTTTTGGACACTTAAATGTTTTACTCAATTTTCATTATTGTCATTAAATATTTGCCAGATTTGTATTTCCAAAGGTTTGGCTGCATCAGAGACGCACAAACAATCACGTAGTTTAGTACATTCTTGCAGTTCTTGCACTGCCACTGGATGTGGTTCAAGGGACGCCATCTCGCCAGTTCCAACAGTGCACGTGCACCACGTGGGTACATCGCGAACGCACGACGTGTCCAAGAAAAAAAACTTTTCCCGCCACCGCGTAGCTCGTCGAGCTGCGTCTCCGTGTCCGACCTTACCGACAGCGGGTGCAGCTTCTCGTCGAAGATGTCCAACACCATTCGTCCGTCTGCGTCTCTGGGGAGTTAAAGGAGGCAGAGAGGAGAAGAAGAAGGAAAAACAAAAAAAAACAAAAAACAAAAACGTGACAAACTTGTTTTGAACCTGATTGAAATTGAAATTCCAGATGGGAGCTTTTTTTTTTTCAAATTCTGTGGATTCAATTCACATAAGCGTCTAAGAGCTGTACAAAACATAAATGAAGACCACAAAAAAACGATTTGCAAGATGATTGGATGAACCTTGAGGCTACAGACCACATTTTTTTTTTTTTTTTTTACTGCCATTGAGTGTTTAATAACAGTGAAAGCCTCGTTTGTGGTTGCTGCTTTAATGCGTCGCTTTAAAATCAGGTAAATAATCCATTAAACTCCGTTACGCTGTCGTAATGCCAGCGGTTTTCAGAAGATTCAGAGCTCTATTAGCAAAGAAAAAAAAAAAGGCCTTCTGGGACAGCTCTCACTGCTGAGGGTCAGTTGTAAATCTCAAAACAGAAGGCGATACGGCGCTCACTCTCGTCCCTCAGCTATTTTACGTGAGGGATTAACATAGGAACTCTTGGACGAGACATCTCAGATCCCCGATGTCCAGTTTCTCACACGCAGTGCGACTCAACTTTTCAGTTCTTATGCGGAAGCCTCAGAGCAACAGAAATGAGGAGTTTTTCCTGCCGCTGTTGTCGACATCCTCGAGTGCAGTGGTAGGTACCGGTGTTAATTTTGTCAGCAAAGGTTGATTTAGTTTTAGTCATAATTTAACCATCTAAATTGCTTTAGTTTTAGTGGACGAAACATCCTAATTGTTTCAGTCGACTAAAAATAGAGTCGATTTAGTCGATTCCTGGCTTTGGCTTTTGGCCTCACACGAGTCCGTACCAGCTAATCTGTGCGAGCGTACTACAGTACGCAACTTCCCGACCGCGTCGCCCCGATTGGTTCTCTTCCCAACTTCTGCCGTCGCTTTCCTCCCACAAACGAAACAAGCTCTGATTGGATCTCGTCTCTGGCAGACATTTTCGCCTCGTATTTTAATCGTCGGCGAAAATGTCGATACAACCTCGTCGTCGTTTTAGTCCGTGCAAAATAATTTTTTTTTTTATCGAGTTATGGTCTTGTTTCAGTCTACAGAAAAAAAAGAAAGAAAAAAAAAAGGTTGTTGACGATAACTATTCTGAAAAATTTTCATCAACAAAATGAACACAGGTAGGTACAGAGGAGGAAAAGCGGCGTACCTGTTCTTGATGTGATAGTATATTGCCAGGGCTACGCTGTAAAAACAAGGGAGACAAAATAAAGATTTTTAGTTTTATGCGGCTGAGGTTGAATTTGATATCCGCCTGAAAACGGCCGCCGCCCGTTACCATTTGATGGTGTACTTGAGGTTGGGCTGGCTGACGGTGCTGTCGTCGAGGAAGATGGTGGAGCAGGAGCTGTACTTCCGTCTCACTGGGCCCGAATGATGCTGCAGATACAAATATAGGTGAGATAAATAAGATTTTTTTTTGTTTGTTTTTTTTCAACAAAAAAAGCTCTTTGTCTTTTTGTTTCTAATGACGAGCACAGAGAAACGGGTGAGAATGGGGCCTGCAGGAAAATGAACTTCACCGGTGGCGGTACAGCAACTACGTCTAAATGACCAAATTCAAGTGCAGTTTATTAAGTGGAAGGGGGTCTACAAAGGAGCGACAACAAATGACAAATCACTTCTAATGGCTTTACCTTGCTCTCCGAAATGTGCGTAAACTTGCAAAAAAAAAAAAAAAGAATACAACACATTGAAATTACGGACGGAAATTTTTCACACGTGTAAAAAAATCAGTGACATCATAGCTGAGGTAGAACTTATTTGGACTTACGTGGTTGATGTAAAGGCTCTTCCGTTTTTCACGAACTGAAAGGAAAGAGCAGAGACACAGAAGTCTTTTTTAAAAAGCCTGGGCATTGCGTGCAGTACCCAACTCTCGCAGACAGGGAGCAGCGTTTACCCAGGGGGTTTCAATTCTGCCTTCAGCGTCACTTGCAGGGGAGGAGGGGAGTGGGGGTTAAAAAAAAAAATAATAATAATCCTGACTGAGCAGCTGTTTGTCTGCACGACAGCGGTAACTACTCTCGAAAGGTTCCACTATGTGCCTGTGAGCTTCGCGCTCCAGGGGTGGAAATCGAGCATGACAGCAATGTCATTTGGGTGGAGGGTAACATCTGATCTGGCGCCATGTCACAGTTTCTATTCACACATGTGATCCTTGTTTGCTCCTGCGATGCCCTCTCAGCAAATGGAGGCGATTCTCTGCATGTGAGTCTTAATGCGCCCCAACATACACAACGAGGAAGAGGTTGCTGCTGACAGAGTAGAGCCAAGCATCACACACGCACACACTTTACATTACTTCGTCGATACTTCACAAAGCTGACAGCAGTTACATTTTTATAGTTGTGAGATTGTATAAAGAACAGCAAGCACGTTTTCTGCACGCAAAGTACGGGAAATGTACTGCAACCATGTTTTCCAACAACAATCTGAGCTTTAGACCCGTCTTTTTGCGGGAAACGGCCCCTTTGTGATGTCACAAAGAGCGTCGGTAACATGTGAAAAACGCCCCAATGTTCAAATACGGGAAAGGTTCGACGGGAAGCGAGAACCCGGTGTTTTAATACGAGGCGATGGAGAGCTAATTAGGCTGCGTTCAGACTGCAGGCGAATTGGATCCAAATCGGATTCCTTCTCAAATCCGATTTTTCGGGTCGACCGTCCACACTGTTTTTTTTTTTTAGCAAGTGTCCAAATGGGATCTGGCTCTGTTCAGACTGCAGGCACACTTCTTCACGGTCTGCTCCATTACGTTACAGCTCCGCACCTGGAATGGCGCCCTCTGGCCTGGCGCATCGGGTTTGGCGTCACGCAGAGCGACGTCACGGACGGTCAAAACCGATCAGTGCGTTTGGAGCTGTTCACGCTGAGACGCAGCCGTGCAAAAGCCATTTGAAACTAACTCCCGAAGGTGGTTTCAATCCATCTTGCAAAAATCGGATTACATGTGATCTGTGACTGTTCAGACTACAAAAGAGCGATCCGGTTTCAATCTGGATGGGCTAAAAATTGGATTTTGGCTAGCAGTCTGAACGCAGCTTTACAGTGTCTGCTCTCGTAGATTCTATCGAGACAAATATAGTTATGTAAGTAGGTGCTAGTAGATATCTTATTGTGCCTTCTCATGTTTAACCATATCCTCGGGTTGCTTCCGCGACTTTGAAAGCAGATCTCTGAGATGTAGTTTTAGCAATCGGGCCACAATTACACACAGGAAATGTGTACATAGGTGTAGCACGCCGGCGCCGACGTGTGCAGTCCACCATAAAGGCGACAACACCTGCTCACAGAAGATAGAGGAAATACCAAACAGGAACACAAAAAAAAGGTTTCAGACCACAGAAAGAAGAAGAAAAAAAAAAAAGCAGAGCCCAAAACAAAACACACAGCAAAGCGTGAAGCTGCCCGAGCGACCAGGAGCGAACACACACGTGCTTACCTCTCCTGTTGGGCACGGCAACTGAAAAAACACAAAGCCCAAGTTGTCGGTTTTGGTTTTGGCCATTTCTGACACGCAACACATGACAGTTAGTGAGAGTTTGCCCTGGATGAGCGTCTTTCTCATCGGTTTTTCTCATGTGGGAATCTGCTGAGCCGGCAGGGCTAATAAAAGCAGCATCGACGGCTAACATCCGATCGATAAATCACAACCGGCCTCCAGGATTTCCTGTCCTGAAAAAAGATTTGCAACATTCATAAAGCCTCTTATCGTCGGAGAAACCAGATTAAGGCCCGGGGCCGACGAGTGATCTTGGAAACAAACTTCACCGCCGCTCGGCTGATTTGAACACTGCAGTATATTCACAGGAGGAGCTGCCTCTGAGATTTTTTTGCATATATTTTTTTATTATTATTATTATTATTATTTTTTTTTTTTTAAGTCTTTTTTTTTTTTGCAGGTTTCTTGATGTTTTTCTATGTAAGTGTAAAAGAGTGTAAAAGACGGTGCTGATGGATGCGCTTGTAGATCCGCAGCAAAGAAGGCCTTGGCCTGGCTTATTAAAGGTCTAGTGTGAAAAATTTGGCTTGATTTATGACTTTTACATTGATAAAAGCTTAACATACTTGCCGTAAATAGATTAATAAAAGTTTATACTCGCAGTAAAGTAAAAGTCATTTGGTTTTCCTGCCTTACAATGGTTCTTATTTGTATATAAGAATATCCATAGATCAAGGATCTTGCTCCCATTCAACTGCCATCTTGCACCGCCATATTTCTAAGGAAGCCTGGTGTGGACAATCCAGCTGCCTGATAGCGTGTTTTGTATTTAGGGTGAACGCTGGTGTCTTCAAATAAACTAAAGAAGAAGAAGGCGGACGAGGTATCCAGGTTTAGGTGCACAGGCCACCGTAGTTCACTGGCAAGCTTGGGGGGGGGGGGGGGGGGGGGGGTGGTTTCAATCTTAAATGCAACCACGTACATCTATTGAGTTAGCCCTAATGTCTTATATATAATACCCCAATGTTAACCCCACTGTGTGGAGAGGAGGAATGCGGCCGGCTCACCGTCAGTCTGTGACTTGCTGAGGAAGATTGTGCTGGCCCGCGGGTGATCTGACGGATTGTACTCCATAGGCAGATCTGAAAGCAGAAGACACAGAAGCATCAGGCAACGCGCAGAGATACAAGAGCAAGGAGTGCGTTTTTGAAGTTCAATCACTGGAATATTTTGTCCGAGGGTTTAACCCTCGTTGAGATCTGAAGCTCAGTCTCAATGAACTCACCGTCGACAGAAACCGTTCGCTTTGAGGGTGAATAAAGAAAACCCCTCGAGGGTAAAATCAATAGCCGCGGAAAACACAACAGAGCAGGAATGGATTTGTGTTAAATCTTCACCTGCACATGCAGAAAACACATCAGCTGCAGGAAAACATCTCATCTAACAGAACAACGGATGAGTTTTTAAACACCTAAAATAACTGTGTGTGGCCCAGGACGCTGATTTCTGGAGGCAGGTTTGGGTGAAATACTTAACCGATGTCATAATATTTAGACCAGCATTGAGATACATTATTTAGGTTGCGTTCACACAAATCTCAAATCTGATTTTTAGGGCTAACTGGTCTGGCGCATTGGGTCTTGCGTCGCGTAGAGTTGACGTCACGGAAAGTCAAAACCGATCAGTGTGTTAGGAGCTGTTCAGACTGAGACC
This sequence comes from Nelusetta ayraudi, assembly GCF_046127955.1. Taxonomy (NCBI): domain Eukaryota; kingdom Metazoa; phylum Chordata; class Actinopteri; order Tetraodontiformes; family Monacanthidae; genus Nelusetta; species Nelusetta ayraudi. The sequence goes on from NW_027466223.1 coordinate 283,024, forward strand.
CATCTGTCCAAATGCCATTTGAAACTACCTCCCGAAGGTTAACATCAGTCCGTTTTGCAAAAATCTGATTTAACGTGATCTGTGACTGTTCAGACTACAAAAGAGCCATCCGGTTTCAATCTGGATGGGCTACAAATCTGATTTTGGCTAGCAGTCTGAACGAGGCCTTAAGCCACAAAATGCAGCTACGCTGGAGACAGAAATGGCAAAAATAGGGAATTTACAGCCATTACGGAGTCACAACAAGAGGGTAAATGCAGTAAAGTTTCATTTTAACAAACACTACCGTGAAAGTGGTACAGTGAACGAACGTTGCACGGTGTGGGATCTCCAACGTACGTAGCAACAAGACCAAAAAAACAAGCGAATCACACAGCGCACTACTGTGTCGGAGGCCTTTTGAGCCGCCTTTAGTGTTTGAACAGCCATTTTAAGAGATTCAAAGGACACACACACAAGCACACACGCGCACACACACACACACACACACGCACGCACGCACGCACGCACGCACGCACGCACGCACGCACGCACGCGCACACACACAGCCACGACACACGAGGAAGTGGTCACAAGGTGCTGAATTAAAAAAAAAGCAGGAGTGTGGGACGAAACAAAGAGCGGCGGAGGAGGAACACAACCACATGGCTCTCAGATGTTTGTGACACACGAAGTGCATTATCCTCAAGCGTGTGCGTTGCGAAAACTGAATGCTCAGCACGCAAGGAGCCGTGCGTGATATCATTTTCCGGCGCAGGAAGCCGGCAGTCCAGGGATTGTCGGCGAGGATGGCTCGCGCCGGTGACCTTCGGCGCAGCCAGCCACGCCCACAACAATTTCTGTAGCTGGAGGAGGGCGAACGGACTTGTGTTCCTGTGTTTTAGGAAGCGGAGAGGAAATGAGGTAGCCGGGTTTTTTGGCGTGGCGGGGTGTTGGTGAGGTAAGGAGAACAAAGGAGAAAAGGGAAGGGAGCGCTGTCGTGGTTGCAATCTACAAAAACTCACTCCGGTCTTTGCATTTTTGGATTGCTCCTTAAGGAATGTATGGTAAAACAATTAGTTGGGAGGGGGAAAAACAAACAAACAACCCTTTCTGAGGTCACAAAGGGGCATTGGTAAGTCTCCCACAATCCCTAGCCAGGTGTGGAGTCCACCCTTTGAGCCCATCTGGAGTCAGGTTCTGGGGTTCGGGGTTGACCCTGCTAGTTTTAGCAGGGAGACGAAAGCTAAAAGGAAGTAAACACAGGGCTAAATACGTGGTTTTCTGCTGACCGATTAAAGGTCCAGTGTGTAAGATTTGGCTCGATTTACGATTTTTACATCAGTAAAGCTGCCCATAAGTACATTAACAAGCCCTGTATAATCGCAGTACAATAAAAGTAATTTGGTTTTCTTACCCTTCCAACGCTTTTCATTCATATGCATAAAAACATACAAAGATCAATAAAGGTCTTGCTCCCAGTTAGCAACTTTCTAAGGGAGCCTGATGTGGACAATCCAGCCCGCCTGCCTGACAGCGCGTTTTGTAATTGGCTTGCGCCTTCAAATCAAAGAAGAAGTGGAATCCAGGTTTGGGTGCGCAGGACTGACAGTCGCACTGTTGACAGAAATATCGTCAACGCCTTGGTAGCGGCCAACAACTCTCTGGGGCATTGTGCCTCATTGGACCAGCCGGGGTGGGCCTGAATTTTTGGATTTTATTTTTCCATTTTCCTGGTTTTTGGCCGCCCCGCCGAGGTGGCCGCCCAAAGGGCATCCAGATGGTGCGGCGTGGCGCCACCCAGCTGTCAGCGCAACGCTATCAAACTGTTAACGCCCACGTAGGTCCGAGATAAGGGGGAGGGGAGGGCACGCGGCGCGTCTCGTCGCCGAGTGTTTGCGGATGGGACGCACAAAGCAGCTGCTGTGTGGAAAACAGAGGGTTTTTCTGCTTGCGGCCAACAGTGGATTTTTTAAACGCTGATGTAATCGCTCCGTGTCGCCCTGCGCCTACGATGCCATTTTTTTTTTGGAGAGGTGGGGGGGGAGGTCTTCTGTAGTTCTGCGATGACCTCGTTCAGGGAAGAAGAAAAAAAAAAACCCAAAAAACGAAACTTATTAGCATCACAGTGGAGAATGTGATGCTAGACTTCAACACAAAACTACCACTGGGGCTCAGTCCCTAAAAAAAGGTGAAGGCTCGCATCCTGCTGCTCGTCAGGAACCCACCCTCCACCTTTCACCCCCCCCCCGCTCCCCTCCCCCCTCCCTGCATCCTCAGCAGAAGTGAGGTCACGGTCAACTTGAAAGGAATACCCATCAAAGGGAAAATAGGTTTGCCATCCATCTACTGCGTTTCCTTTATTTTTCATATCAAGACAGCATGTTGAGACCAAGACGAAGGCAACTAAACTAAAAACCATTTAAACTATTTATGTGTGTGTGTGTGTGTACAGATTTGACTAATATGACTAATATTTAGTGAATATGCCGTATGATCTGCAGGTTGAGTGAACGATTCATTCCATGAGCAGGGGAAATATTGGGGACATGTTATTGACCCAATTTCAATTTCATACTTAATAATAATAATTTTGTGTTCCCCTTTGGGACAAGACGAGACCTACACCGACCAACGAGCCACCGAGGCTGCATAAAAGTGGACTTAAGTCGAGCCTCGAGTACCACATGCCTGTAGCCTCAGACACCAAAGTGTGCTTGACGCCGTCCTCGTCCCCAGTCGGGTTGTGCGTGAGCTAAGTTTGGGCCTCAAGTCGCGCTGGATTCTGACAAGTCCAGTCTGTGCTACTGAAAACAGGAGGGGGAAAGAAGAAAATTCAGGTCACTTGCACCATTGCAGTGCAAATGCAGCCACTACAGCGTACAGCGGTGGTAACCAACCTCTGGATGGCTAACCAGTGCTGGCTGTAGACAGATTACTGCTGGGCTATCGCATGGGTGTTTTTATTCGGAACGTTTTGAGAATTAACTGAATTTATCCGCAGATTTTTTCAAATACTATTTAACTAGTTTGCACCGATACAAGTAGGAATTTTTCCACCTAAACCAAAAAAAAATATTAACACAAATTTGGTTCTATAGCAGCAGCCCTATGTTGACTTCACGGATCACTTAGTTCCGGACGCAGGCGCCTGGCAACGTGTCGCACAGGTGCGCCAGCTGTATTTACATAGACATAAACAATGGCAATAAAGTCTGGACTATGTAAACACGTGTCAGTGCACCACGATGCAACTTTCGGGTTTGTTTGCCACCTGCTGGTGCAATGGAAACCAAATGTAATTTAACAATTTGGGGGGGCACAGAAAATTGGAGAGAAAATAAGAAAATAATGCAAACAAATAAATAATAGATTCGATTGACTATTATGAAATATAATCTTATTAATGCCCAATAACAATTACTGAATATAATCTATTGTAATACATCACATGATCGCCAGGAAAACAAAAACATCATTCATGACATCCGTGAGTGTGTGTGTGTGTGTGTGTGTGACGTGTCGGTTTGCGTCGATGTCGAAACCTGGAAACGTATCCAAATTAGCATCTTGTCAAAAAAAATTTGGAATTAGGTATGGCCCAGCCCTACCTAATTTTGAGGTTTTTCATGTTCTCCCTGTGTGCGGGTTCTCTCCGGGTCACCTGCCTTCGCCCTCAAGACGGCCGTGACGCACTCCGGCGCTCAAACAACCGCGAGTGCGGGAGGTGCGGTGACAGAAAAGGAATCCGTTTTGGCTTCTTGTACGGCATCAAGCCGATGGGCACGGAGTCGTCCGGGCCTTTGTCTCTATTTCCCCCCCCCCACTGTGCGAGCGCCGTGCCGCGTCCAACTGTGAATAGTCCGGAGACTGACGGGAAGCCCATCTGTTCCTCGCTCTGCCGAGTGCTGTCGAGTTAATACGTGCCCGCATGGAAATGCCGACATTCATTTAGCCGCGCGTGCAAATACGGACGCGCGTGGTCATAGCTAATGTTTTAATCGGGGATGTACAAACATTCTGGGGGTCATCTAAGACACCCAATTAACCAGACTGTGACAGACAAGACAGACAGTCCCACTATCATCACCAGTCCACGGAACGCAGTATTATTCCACAAGGCCGCAGTTGGGAGTTTTGCCCATTTCTTGCTTCTTTTTGTACAGTACTTTCCAATTTCTATCTTTCAATTTTTTTCTTTAAGGCAGGTCACAGCAGTCATGTTGGTGCAAAAGCATCATAAACAGTAAAATCATCATTTACACTCCAGATGTCTGACACAAGCGACTTCGCGTGTGCATTTCCAAAAACAAAAAACAGCCAGCTCAGTAATCGGGTCTATTCAACCACAGCCTCATCTATGAAAGTGACCGTCATGTGATGTCATTGCGCACCGCTTCACCTTAAAAGAAAGTCACATGAGGGCACTCGTGAAAACTGAAAGCACATGATGGACCAAAAGTGTGTTCCACTTAAAGGTCCCGTATCCTGTCGCTAATCATTGCAACTGGAAGCAGAAGGAATTTTATGAGACTACTCAGTAGTCAATTCAAATTAAGTCAACAAATCGATAACTCAATTCTTGCCTAGTTGTTAGCTTTCAATCCAATAGTTCCATCCCACTGTGCAAGGCGACTACTAGGTGTTCCGATTGCCGTGGAGTGGACACTACTAAGTAGGGATGGAATGGTGTACTTTCCCCACGGTTCGGTACGCATCATGGTTTTTGGGCCACGGTAACGGTACGGTTTTGATCTTAATATAAAACTACTCTGACTAAATAATTACAAAAAAATGTACCGAAATACCGTTGTTTGTCGCACCGAACAGGGCGTACCGAATGGTTTGGCAAAATACCAAATATCGCTGCATCCCTACTACTAACCAGAGCAAAGTAAGTAAGCTGAGGAACTAGTCCCCAAAAATGCATGACAATCATTAAGATGGAAGGGTAGTTTTAATTCAAAGTTTTTTTCTGTCAACACAGACATTCACATCGACAGTCTGGCTTTAGAATTTATTTGTCCAATTTCAACCTCCATTCAGTACGCCAGCGAACTACGCTAAACTAGAAGGGCTGGATGACGTGTTGAAACTGATAAATAGCACACTGGCTAACGAGGAAATTAGCTCGTACGTCTCCTACTTTTAAGCACGCAGACACAGACTTCAGACCCCCAGAGCTCATTTTCGGGATCGTGCCTCAGCAAAAGCAAACATGGGCGTCCGTGGATTGTGGCCTCTGTTTCTTTCTTCCCGAAACAGGAACCCAAACCTCTTGCCAAGTCTTGCTGAGGTCATCCACTCCAGCCCAAAACTAGGTCTTTACCCAATCACAGCGGCCAGTGCCATTCCCACGCTTCGCCCAACAGCTGCCTCAGCATTGAGCTCTCCACTTGACACACTGGGCAGCACAAAAACAAAACCAAACCGACATGTCGGATCGAACAAACAGCCCTTTGGTTTTCCTCTTTCAAGTGTCACCAAGCTGGCGTGACAAAGTGAGACGAAGACTAAGGGAACTAAATAAAACTCTATTTAACTGCTCTGAATGTTGAAGAGGGTTACAGCCAAACACCTTTATGGAACTAGTCAGACACAAATGAACTACCATGTAACTGAAATGGTTTATCTTGTATTAATTGTAGTAAAAATTAATTTGATGGGAGATGGAAATCTTTATTTATTTCGCTGTCAAGTGTATTTTTCTCATGAAAAAAAAGCCTTCAGTGCTGCTCTTAGTCTTTATTATATATATATAAATATTTGACATTAGTCCAAATTTGATAAAATTGTTGCTAAAGCAGCATCTAAGCTATTGTCTTCAGCTACAGCTCGCCTCAGCCCTGCTTCCTGCTTTTGTTTTTCCCATCGTCCTCGAGGACTTTTTTTTGCCTTTTGTGCTTCTGCTTTCGGCACAATCAACATCTGTGGAATCTGTGCACTCCAAGACCAGGACAAAATGTAATCAAGGTTTTCACGTGACATTAACCGATTACAACCTTGTGAATTTAAAGGTGGAGCGACCAAGCACAGAGAGAAACTACAGCTGGTGGAGTCTCAGGACCCACATTTCTTTCCCCATAATGAAGTTGCGACCCAAATTTATTCCACATAAATAAAAATGTTGGCCCACTTTCTATCATGTCTAGTGTATAAATTCTTGAAATGATTGAACTGAATTGTGTGTCCTGCAAAATAAATGCCCGACGTTTTCTCCATAAGGAGATTTATTTTAAAATCGCTTTGATTTAAAAAAAAAAAAAAAGGGAAACGCTGCTCTTAACCATCGGCGCAGAACCATTTCACAGGACATCTCAAAACACTATGTGCATACGCAGCCCACCATTTCAAATCCTCACGTTGTGTCCATGGTGATCCAGATTACTGGCTCCCCCGTCGGCTAATCAGGAGTGGCAGAGCAGATGAGTTTCTCAGGAGGCGGTGGTGGCAAGAGAGGGGTCAACGTGATAGCAGGTAATTTGCGGGCAGCAGATGAGCCTCTTTTTTTTTTTTCCACCCCCGGACGCGGGGGGCCGGAATACAGCCAAATGAGACACAAGAATGAGACTGTCACGTTCAATTGCAGTCAATTGCTTTGTCATTAGCACTCTGCAGGACGGCTAATTTGTTGTGAGAGTGAAAGCCATTCCATCAAACTTTTGTGGCTTTCTATTTTTGGCCAAAAAGAAACCCGAAAGATGAGTTGATTTAATAAGGCGGCGGGTTTGTAACGGAAGTCACAACGCAACTCGGACTCTGACAACCACTTCCACCACTCTTGCTCCCTCATGCAGAAAATTACACACATTGCAGGAGTTTGGGAGTTCCGGCGTGACGGGTGGGAGTTTTTGAACGTACACAACAGCTCGTTGCATGATTAAGCTTTGAATTTGTGTTCCATCCACTGACAAACAATATGCCTGCATTGATAAGGTTGTAGCTCAGTGTGCTGTAAATGCATCAACTCAGCATAGCTCGACCCAGTGGGTGAACAAAACCTTGCGATGAAAATACAAAGTGTAATAAAAACGGTACTTCGGCATTATTTTCTGTATCAACGCACTGTCCCGTCTGAACCCAGAGCCAGAACCAACCAATACAGTTGTGGGGAAAAAAAAAAGCATAAGGACAACTTCAAAGATTTACTCAATCTAGGGATGTTAACAATTAATCGATCATCGATTCATTGTCGATTAATAGCTTAATCGATTAAATTATTCGCAAATAATTGAACATTTTTTTTACACGGGTAGTTAATATTATAACAGTGTGGTGGCAGGAAAGAGCAATTCACCTGTAGATAACGTGATGGTCATTATATACCTAGAACAAGTTCCTTTTAAACAAATGAATGAAATGTGACTCATTCGAAGTCAACTTCAAAGGATAAATGTTTAGGGTGTTTTTACTTTTCTCTAATGTAAAAATGGGTCACATTGGACTCTCAACATTATTTGAGGGTTAAATCATGTGTTCCTTACACATTTTTCATTGTGAAATTCAGGTTCTCAGAAAAAAAAAACCCCAAAAAAACCCGACCCCGCTGCTTATCGATTAATCGTTAACTGATCGAGAAGATCAACCAACTCACGGTGAATGAATTAATCGAGAATTCGCATCCCTAACTCGGTCCCAATTGTTTTATCATTCATCGAGTCTTGGAGTAGCGCAGTACAGTGTAGCATGTGGATAACGTTGGTAACTTAACACTGATTATTAACCTTTTTTTGACGGCGTTTCTAATTTTCTTGCACAAAAAGCTACCTTCAAAAAGCTGGCTGGGAGTGTGTGTGTGTGTGTGTGTGTGTGTGTGAGAGAGTGATCGTGTCAACATGTGAGAGCCTCAGAGGGGTGGTTTGATGGGCTGTGATTTTCACGCTTTTTTTAATGTGTGCTGGGATGGCTTTTCATAGCAGTCGTGAATCTGGTAAAAGCAGATGTGGCCAACAAAACTCGTTTTTATATGGGTTTGGCTGCAGCCTGCAGGGCAATGGCAACACTGGAGGTGCGTGCAAAATGTGATTTATTTACACAGGGGACGCCATGACAGATTGCTGAGCATATATCGTAGTTTAATAAATGATTTATTCAATAGTCATAAAAACAAAGCGAGAATCTGCAGTGAAAACGCACAACACACTTTGACTTCGTTAGCACATAAAACGCACAGCAGGCGTAAATAATGGGCCGTTCTCACCTCGGCGGCAATCAAAGCAACCCGCGCGCAGTGTGCGCCATACATCTAGGTCAACGCGTCTGGAGTTCATAGTCAGGAGACTCCCCGGGCTCATCAACGGGGCATGAATAATCCATGTCCAGATTTCAATTAGCCTGCGAGCCACACTCATCAATGTGTGCGTTCCAGAAATAACCAAATCTAACAGAGACGAGACCGAGATGAATGCCGGGCGCCGGGAGCCACGGCTCGCTTACAGATGTGGAGGTTAAATAAAACTCGGCGTGGGAGAGCCGTCTGACTCCCCTGCCGCCCGTCGCGCCGGTGCGAGACAGTAAGAGGCTGACTGGAGCAGCAGCAGTGGCGGCGGCGGCGGCGGCGGCGGAGGCATTGCAATGTCCTCTGATCACATTAAGCTAAAAACATTCCCGCTGTTGGTTTTAAACGGTCTGGAAAATTGCAACGAGATACGCTCTGCTCAGCTGACCACAGCAGTGTTAGAAAACAAGACTGATCATCAACAACAATCTTGTATTTAAAAAAAATTATAATAATGGCAAACAAATTTTGAGCTTTAGATTAAAAATGACTCAAAATTCTCTGTAGAATGCATTAAAACCTTAACGAAAACCTTAATAAAACCTAAAGTGTATTTGATTTCCACAACAGCGAACATATTCAAACATATCCATGAGCATCCAAGAGGTGGAATCTGCTCAACGAACACAATGGCCACCAGTGGCAGAACAACGCCACCATATAGGCGATTGCCTCCGTTTGGGGACCAATTACTCAGCCCGTGTCACAATCGTCTCTGTAAAACTTAACAACCCTTTGGACCCAAGCGGTCCTTGAAACGCCTGTGATTCAGAAGAAGCAAAGCAGGGGCGCCCGAGCAGCACAAGGCTCAACCCAAAGAACAAGCGAGAGGCGGAGCTTATGCGGTGAATGGCTGGAGTGGGCCGTGAGCACAAAGATCCAGTATCTTTATTACTAGCTGCTGTTTGAGGTGCAGTAAAAGGACAACGCAATTACTTTGACAAATCACATCACAATAAAAACCTTTATGGCCAGGGCTACTTCAGCAACCGTCTCACAATTATAATGAGGTGTGTGTGTGTGTGTGTCTGTGTAAGTGTGCGCGCGCGTGTTTTGACTGTTCAAACGCCTCCGTGTCATCACCAGCGTCACCAGTCCACATGGCTCAGTAGTTTTTGGAGTCACACGTCCAATTGCAGCTCGGGGTCACAACCACAAAAATGCACAATACAAGGAGTGTACTGACTGTGGCCAGGAAAACTGGAACCGCACTACTGATCTTTAAGAATTCTGTTGTTTTTGTTTGTTACGCTGGACCAAAATGTAAAGACGAGCAATTTTTCCCCCCCGAGAACCTAAATGAAAAATGTGAAAGGAACACATTATTTGACCCTCAAATAATGTTGAGGGTCCAATGTGACCCATATTTACATTAGAGAACAGTAAAAACACTCTTAACATTTATCCCCCGAGGAACCAGACAGCATGAAGTTTTCCAAGGAAAGTCCTCCAATCAAATGCAAGAGACTAACAGAAGCATCGCTAATCCAAATTTAATTTGATCCAGCAGTTTATGGTTAGGATTTTGGGAAGCGACATCACTCAGTCACATACAACACATGCGACCGATCAGATCCGATCCGATCAGCACGGTGTACCGTTAAAAAAAGTCAGCCAGTGGTGTGCTGTGGAATGTGACATGGCCAAAGGATAATACCCCCAAAGACTTGTGTAAACAGCTTGAGACAAACACAGAGCGGCCAAGCAGCTGGAAACCAGTTCCCGTCTGCCCCCCCCCCACCTTTGCTCATCAAACCCTTTGGATGGAGAGGAGGTGAGTTCCAGCACGCTATTTCACCCATCACTTTCGCCCTTTGTCCACAATCTCACCTTGCTAACAATGGCCTGTTTTTTTTGTTTTTTTTTTTTAACTGTGCACACATGCAAAGCAAAAGCGAAATACCTCCTAATAAATGAACAATGACATGGACATTTGTTTTTACGGAGTTGATTTGAAGCAGAAAATACTTCACTGCTCAAATCAGTGTAACAAGAAAGTAACAATTAAAAAAAAGAAAAAAAAGAAAGAAGTAAAAGCATACAAACTTCTTGGACAAACCCAGAAACGTGAAGATGTTGACGCCCACTGACATTAGTATACATTGCTGTGTATCTTAGTGGACTTTAAATGTAAAGCTGTTGATTCTCTTTTAAGATTGTAAGACAGTGTCCTTATTATAACTTTTAAGAAAAAGCATAACTTTAATTTTTTCCCCCACACACAGACAAAAACAAGAGACATTTCTACAACATCTGCTCCGGGGACGAGAGCTTGGAAGAATGGTTTTCTATCAAATTATTCAGATCCAGCTCATATCAGAAGTATAAACTCTGAAACATAATAATAATAATAATACTACACCCACAATGTCAGTACCTGCCTCAAACACATATTAAAGTTGGTTGTTTCATGAAGTTAAAGCTGAAGTATGGCACCAAATATCCACCCGGCACCAATATTGGAAGGAGATTTCTGCTGTAGCTGTTTTAGGAAGAAGACCTGGTGGGTGGGTCCAAACCAAGCGAAGGAAGGAAGGAAGCCGACAGCGTCGTAATTGTTGGTGAATAATGGGGTGGGTGGATCCTAGGGGGGCACAGATGTTCAAAAAGCCCAGCTTCCCTCAAACCCCAGTGGTTCCGATGCAAGCGGCACACACACACACACACACACACACACACACACACACACACACACACACACACAATAATCCACCCATGCCCTCGTCCAGGGGGGGTTCGGCGACGGCGGAAATGGCTGGGGGAAAAAAAAAAAAAAAACAAAAACAAGAGATGCTCACGTCTTACCGTCTAAATTCTCCCTGTCGCTGATGTGCTGGAGGTTGCAGCCCGTGTCCTCCCGGCTCAGCTCGGGCTCGGGTCCGTAGGGCTCGAGCCGGGAATGGTTGTTCCGTCGGTGTTTGGGGCTCGACGCCACGCAGCAAGACGTTGTATTCCCCATGGCTCCCACGGGCTGTCGGCAGCGTTACAACCCCTCCCTCCCCCCCCCAAAAAACAAAAAAACAACAAAAAAAAACTTAGCACCGTGCAGCGCCCAGCAGCCTCCTTTCCCCCTGCCGGGCCCTGCTCGCACAGAGGGGGGAGAGGGGTAAAAAAAATGGGGCGGTGACGCGGAGAGCCAGACCCGGTGTGCAAAGCCCGAAATAAAATTAAAAGAAAAACACTCCACCGCCACCACTTGTGTGCAACACCGGCGTCACGCGCAGACCAGTTCACGTCGAGGCAGGCATTTTGAAAACAAATACGTAGTAGCTACAAACAACAAAAAAAAAAGCCACCCGGGTGGAGAACACGAACCGACGCGCTGCTCCGAGGCGGCCAGCGGAGGGGAGGTTACCACCATAGGCGTCGGCTTCCCACTCGAAGTCCACCTCTTCACCCTCGTTATTTTAGCCGCACCTGACGGCGAGTTACCTCCGCGGAGACATTTCGACAGCAGGCCGCTTCACGCCGACATGAAGTGTGTGGGGGGGGGGATACATGTACGGTGGTTACAGTTTAGCTACTCGGGGAGGAAGGGATTTTTTTTTCTTCTTCTGCTCTGTGTGCTACATGGTTGCCAATTCCAGACTGCTGCTGCCGCTACATCCGCTACTGTGCTGCCTTCAAGTGCGGCGAGAAAATCGGAATTTTGCCCATCTCTTGTGAGAAGATGTTAAGCGTCCGTGTGTCAGTTGCATTTCATCGCGCTCGAAATAAACTAACCAACATTTTGTGACAACTATTTGATTTCGATTTAATGTATGTAATACGATGGATAATGTGCAATGCAACTTATAATATAAAAAAAAAAAAAATAAATCAAAATATTGATAGCAAAAGATGAGAGCAGCAAATTTTGCTTATTAACGTTTAGACATGCACTACTTCATGCATTTCTTAAATGACCTGTGTATTTTTCAACGTTATAAATAAAATACAGTAATTACAGTATGCTGGCACGAACACACCACAAGTATAATCAGCGCTTTTGGAAGAGGTTCCGGTTCACGTGGGTGGTTACAAAACAAAATATTTTCTTGAACGTGAGCAAAGAGAGATATGGTACAAAAATATATGTTGAAATTGAGTGATTATTTTTCTATAATAAAGTACTTTATTTTTTTTTGTTTATAATAACGCCACGATGCAGAAATTTGTTGTTAAATATGTGGATGGAGTCAACCGCCGATATCTCTTATTTATTTTTTTGGGGGGGGGAATATTTCATGTCGCCTGCGCCAATATTACAGTTGATCAACGCATGAATCAGAGCTACGATGTGTCACACGCTGCAAATGACTGCTGACATTTAATCTCTTGACGGCATTAGCGGGGATTAACAGCAGTTTGTGTAAACAAAGTGCCGTTAGGCGGAGCAGCCCTAATCCTAGTGATGGGTTCTTGAAACCAATTTTTTTTTTTTTTTTAAACATCACTATGAATCAAACGAATTAAGACTGTTGAGTGCGTAGCGGTGGAATTTTAATGGAACTCTTTGTATTTATCATTATCTTATTGATAAGGGAGAGATGTTCTGCTGCCACTCTGCTTCTTTTCAGCAACGTAACTTCCTGGGCATACGGCAAACAACATCGCCCTCTGCTGGACACATTAAGTAAGCGCTGTCACACTTGACAAAAAATAAATAAATATTGCCGAGCACATAGTTGATGCGGAGAAAGCAGTTGGCAAAATTAAAAATAAAAAATAAAAATAAAAATAGTTTCTGGTAGGATCCCAAATACGTGTCTTGCAAGCATAAATCACATATGGTATGTTGTGAGCAATGCTGTCCAACTTCCAACAAATCCAATTATTAACGACGAAAAATAAAAAAAAACAACTGAACAATTTATACATTAGATGAGGCACTACGTTATCCACAAATTTAAATCACGTTTGCTCAGGTCGATGCATTTATTTAAGACGGCTCGGATCGAGTTTTGAGGGGTCCCACTATAAATCTTCCGTTCGGTTGTGACGTAATAAATTCAAATAAAAGTTTGTTTGTTTTTTTTTTTAAATTATTATCAAGGATTACCAATTAGTAAACGAAGCAAGAATACCCTTAGCAATCTAAAGACTGTGCTATTAAACTTAGCTGCTCATTTTACATTTGGCACCCCATGGTCCCTCACAGAGTGGGGGGGGGGGGGGGGGGGGGGTCGGCATTATTAATTCGTTTGGCCGCACTGTCACACAGTGACGTATCAGGTCGGCGACGCCGACAGGTATGATGGGAATGATTGACAGCTACAAAAAAACAAAAAAAACAAAAAACAAACAAACGCCAAAATGGCATTAAAAAGGAGTTATCCCAGCGGTGCGGGGAAAAAAAATGGAAGAAAAAGAAAACTGATGAAGAATAACGGGCAAAGGATAAAGGTAAGTTATTCGTTTGTGATGTGGGCTGGAGACGTGGCGGTGAAACGCCGTTTTTTCTCTCTCCAAGTTTGTAGCTTTTTCTTGCTAGCCAGCTAGCTAGCGTCGGATGAATGTTAGCTGGCTGGCTAATGTTTGTTCGTCATTAACTCGGCTTTTTTTTTTTTGCTTGTTTTATGAAAGTTGGCCATGTCCTGCCAAGTTGGCCTGTCGTGCCATGGGAATGACTAAATGACCCCAGAGCCGTTTACTCAGATTGGTTGGGAGGTCAGTGGTCAGGTCAGTGGTCTGTCATTGTTCAGTGGAAGTTTGTCTCTCACATATTTGACACTCATGTTATTTTGCTCTTACTTGGGATTCATTTACTAAGCTTAGTGTGTATTTTATAGGCCCCTAATTAGAAGTGTGCCACTGTTTTATAATTCAAAGAAATATTTTATGGAAACTTTTTATTAGGAGTGGTGTTGACTATTTTAGACTTTTGTGGCATTGGATCGTTTAGTTTTAGTACTTTAACTAGTACAGTGTGTAAACTTCTGCAAAAAACTCTTAAAAGTGACAATTTTGTAATGGGGTAAAAGCTTTAAAGGGACACTGCAATCACAATGTTTAATATAAAAACAAATTCATTTTAATTTTCCTGTGTTACTGCAACATCACTCTCATAATTGGAAAGTGGAATGTGCACTCATGATCTCTTTTGCTTGATGATCCAATGAGCTTTGTCTTTGCAGGAGCAATTCTAAAATATTTTGGAGCTCCAGACATTGAGCCAGAGGGATCTCCCGAACATCCTGACCAGGAAGCTCCAAGGACCATCACGTTCCTCAGAACCTCCTTCTGTCCAGGTGAATAATGTGTGTGTTGTTATAAGGTGTTATGCTGATAAGTGTGAGACTAATGTAATTAAGCATTATTTTAAGTGTTGGTTTGTTATTAGTGTTGCACTTGTTGGTTTGTTGGATTTTCTTATTTAAAGTAAAAAATATTTTTTAAAATAAATACTCATTTTGTTCTATTTATTGACAAAAAAATGATTATTTTCCTTGTGTTATAGTGTTTTTTATTTTTTTTATTTAAAAAAATAAAATAAAAAATCAGTTTAACTTGCCTGAGTGGCTCAATTTAAGATGTGTAATTTTACCTGTAGCCTGTTTTGCTCATGAAACGTAATGGATTTGTTGCAGTGGACCATCTAATGGGATGGGATTCTCTTCATCACAGCTTGACAAACTAGAGGCCCACAGACAGCATCTTGCCTATAGGGCCCCCACCAAGCTAGAGACGGCTCTGGTCCCTCACCCAAAGGAATCACTCCCCTTTCACCGGAAGCACCACCACCACGGACGGAGCACCAGAAGGTAACCTAGCAGTTTGTTGTCTCAATTTCCCGATAACGCTTTAGTCGTGTAATAATGATAACGTTCACAAATAATTAAACCCTCGAACAAACACCAAACACATCGACATTTGACCTCCTGTGCCTCATGCTGATGATGATGCCGTGAGACAAAAATAGATCGGCGAGGCGTTACCGCATGCTGACAGAGGTCGTGCTGGGGAAACTCCATACATGAGGCAGCTTACTGGAACTAGTTCTGTTGTGTTTTGTCCACGGGTCTCAACACAATACCGTGCATCAGCCACAACGTTTGCGTTTTTGCCTCGCACTTCCGTCGGCTTTGTGCTGCGTCCTCTGCTCTCTTTGCGCTGTTGGAATCTCCGACCCGAGCGCCAAAGGGGGAACGAAAGAGAACGCCGCCACTGGTCCGACTCCGCTGACCTCATTTGTCAACCTGTTGAACCTGAAGAACTTAAAGAGGCTGAGTGCGACTCTATGTCAGTAACGCTTAATCCCACAATCGGGGAACAATGCGGGCTTGGAGTGGCATGTTTGTTGGCAGTGCGTCGTGTTCAGTGTTGTTAGGATTACGCCATAAAAGTAATCCAACTGCTGATTACTGATTACTCCTTAAAAAGTATTTACCAATTACTTCTTTAGCTACTTTGTTTCATAAGTAATCAATTACTAATTACTTTAGTTTAAAAAAAAAAAAGATGAAGTAATTAGTTGAGAACCTCTTGCAATATATATATATATATACATATATATATATATATATGTATATATATATGTATATATATGTGTATATATATGTATATATATGTGTATGTATATATATATATATATATATATATATATATATATATATATATATATATATATATATATATATATATGTATATTTAAAAAGTAATGGAATCGATATAATTACCATATTTGCCGGAGTAATCCCGTTACATTGCTCCACGTTACCTTCACGGGAGCTGTGAATAAGTGATTTATTTTTCATTTAGTCTGAAAAAAAAAAAAAACCCCGCTGTGAGAGCGATCGTTTAAGTTTGTGTAAGGCTCCTCTGAGCCGCTAGAGGGCAGCAAAGGGTCAATTTCGATGGAAGTTGTGGGTCGTAAGTTCTGCTTGACGCTCGTAAAAAAGCGGACTTGTTGTTGTTAATTGTTGATTTGTTTGGCGACTTATATTTGCATCAAACTCACTGAACCAGAAGAAGACGGAGATGGTTCATTATTTTTCATTTGACCAGAGCACAGTGTAAACAACACTCGCACCGCCCAGTCATAACTCAATACAGGACTTTGTCACTACACCTGCAATACAGGACCTTTAAACCTCATTACGACTCCTTCGTACGTATACATTGGGTTTTGCTAGGCAGAGGGGTTGGTGATAGGTTCTCAGAAATACTCTCAACGCAGCCGTTCTCACCGCTTTTCATCAATGACTGCTTTAAAATCCCAAGAACTGGTAGCTGGAGACTGGCTGTAGCGTATTTTTCCTGGCCAGAGTCACCACTTATAATTTGACCGCTCTGCTAAACTCATGAAGTATCGTCCAAACTGTCTCATCACGAAACTTTTTTTAAGCGAACCCCCCTCTTTTTTTTCCCTCCTTACTTTGGTGCTACGAATGACAGACGCCCCATTCCCTGTATGGAAACGGCAGCAGGCGGGCGCCAGTGTACTCCTAGGGTTGTGTTACTGACATCTCCATCAGGCCCCAGTCATGAAGTGGGTTAACGGGTGCACGAGGAACAATACCGCTCTCTGTATTTTACTTGGTTTTTGACCTAAATCTTCACCGTCGAGTCAACTTTTCAAAACCGAGTGGCCTGCGGCATTCAGGCCAAGAACGACACCCGAGCGCCGTCAGTTTTTCCTGGTCCTAGTTTGCAGGTCAGGGGAGCCGGGATCAGGGACCTGAAGTCCGAGTCCAGACAGTTTGTACGGAAGGAAAGAAAGAAAGAGAATCGTGGAAACGCAGCCGATATGCAACTCGTGCGCGACTCACATTTCCAAACGACATGTGGAAATTAGAGCGGGCGCGCGGACGTGGCTAAAATTAGCCATCCAGTTGGCGCGTGATCGATTTGCTTTACACGCTGTGTGGGTGAGAGTCCGCCTTTGAGAATTCTCTGCGTTATCCCCGACATTTGGCATAAGTTTTCATTTGGCAAGAAATTCAGGGAAATGCCTATAAAACAAACTTTGATTCATTGGTAAAATTCCCCCCCAAAAAAGAGCTTTCAGGATTATAAATAAAGTTGGAAGTCGTGAACCGACGACTTGTCTTTTTTATTATTATGGGAGTGAAATTTCGGGAATGGACTCAATGATGGACCCAAACTGTGTGATTCTCTTTTGAAATTCAGAAAGACTTTCAAGCGCAAAAAATATTGAAAGACTATATATATATATATATATATGGTAAGCTGAATGTAAATGAGAATTTAAAGAGGTGAATGTCAGTGCAATTTTTTTCACTTTTTTCCCCCTTATAATAAATGGTCTGGGTTATCTGTGATGAGTTTTTTGGGGGATTTCGCCATAAAAGTAATCTCATTACTTCTCTCACTACTTTGTTTCACAAGTAATAAATTACTAGTTTGTTAAAAGTAGTTACTAAAAAAGTAGTAATGCCATTGTCAGTCGTGGATTACTTAGTAATGGATTACTCGCCAACACTGTCCGTGAATATTTAAAGTTATGGATGGCACAGGATAGGCAGAAATAAGCCTTGGGCTTCAGCCTGCTCCTTTTCTGGTTACACATTGTGATCTTTTATCTTCTCCTTTTTTTAAAAAATTTATTTCTGCTTTGTTGTAACCAAACTAAAGTCATTCATTCATTCATTTATTCATGGTTCTAAAGCGTGGTCTTCTTGCTATGTGGCGGTTGCCGGTGACTGCTGACGGCCGATAGTTTCTCTGCGCTGGCGCGGCGCTGAACTGACGTCTGCATTTTGTCATCTGGACAGAGGGCCGAGAACGAGTCCTGACCAGTTCAGACCATAAAATCGGGACAATTACAGCTTGACCCCCCCAATCCCACTGAGGAGAGGGCTGGTCTGAGAAGCTCGTCTTAATGACTGTCTCACTCCTGCAGACAAGCCCTAATGTCAGTCGATGGGCTTTTAGGCAAGGGGCAAAAAAAACCAGGCCTTTACCTGCTAATTGCCAACGTTCAAGTCAGGGCCTGCTGCTGTTTGTGTGCGCGGATTGTTGGTTTTTATGGGGGTCATCCTGGGTCAGGACCTTTACAATGGGCCTTGATGAGACTTTTAGGACAATTTAGCTCTGAAAAGCTCGTCAATTAGGGACGAGTATACACGTCCAGCCAAAAATACCAATACTTGATTTAAAAAAAAAAAAAATCGAAATTGAAATAAATTTTCAACTTAACCCACAAATTCTTTATTTTCCGAATGGTTTGGCCTTTTAAAAATAACATTCTTCAGGACAACGCGTGCTTCTGGACACTGATTTTTATCTTTTTGGAAAGATTTGGGTTGTATTGTCATTTAGCGACCGTTGCCACTAGGCGGTGCTGCTAGCTCATTCGTACCCTTACTGAGTTGGGCGGTGGGGAGGATGGAGAGCCGCGCAGCGTGGAGCCGAGGAGAGCGCCTCGAGAAGGAAGAGCAAAAAAAAATGAGAGTGACGGTATGACGGGAGTCTGACGGCAGCTGCGCGGCTCGCGAACGCCGGGCAATTTAACGACGACAGCCCGGACTAAACGGAAACTCCGGGGAGCAATTTTTCAAAATAAAACCTGATCTGAAAGTCTCCGATTCATCTTGTTTTATCCTTCCAAAAACGCAGCAAAGACAAAAACCTACACAGAGCACCGAACCGGGAAAAAACAACAAGGCCCGTGCGTGTGTCATCCGGCAGTGCCAGCACCGCTGAGTTTAATTGGGGAGCAAACAGATACACTTGTAGCAGGGAGAGCGCGGATGAAACGGCCCGATTTGGAGATGTGTAACGTGAACGGACCACCTGTGGGGCTTTTTCTATTACAATATGATTCATGTCAAGGTCCCCGGCGCTCGCTGACACAGCTTGAGCCTAAGAGGAGGAGGAGGAGGAGGAGGAGGGAGGAAGACGTTTCAATTCAAACTCGGTCGGCGAAAAGAAGACAAAAAAAAAAGGAACGGAGAAGACTGAAGAGGAAAAAAAACAAACACGAGGCGCAGGAGCTCTGGCAGGTTTCTCCTCAAAGAAAGAAAGAAAGAAAGAACTGGAAAAAAAAAGAAAAGAAAAGACGAGGGCGGCTTCCCAAAACGCTCTTTCAAACTGAGGGACGTCCATCAAAGCGTCCAAATGGGGACATTGGAGGGGGGGAAAAAGGGGTTGGGGGGGGTTGGGGGTGGGGGGCAAAGCTTGGCACATCAGACACCCCCCTTACACACAGCACCTTTATTCTGGGGACCGTTAAAAAAGAAAAAAAAAAGAGACAGATCAAAGTATGGGCAGATGAAAAGAGGCCGCCGATTGCCCCCCCCCCCCCTCACCTCCCCTCCAACTTCTATTCTTTCGCTGCGACGCTAAGAGCCCCGGTTTTGGTTTTGGCTGCCGGTGTAGAAGAGGACTCGGCGGGCAATTATTGAGATGCTCCAACTCATCGACCACCACCTCCACCTCCTCCCCACCGCCCCATCAAGGCCTCTAATTACTAGTTTCTGTAGTTTCTGATGGTAAAAAGGACTTCCTCCCCTACCACCACCACCCCCCGACATCCCCCCCCCCCGAAAAAAAAAGAAAAAAAGCTGCCGACACGGTGACCACAAGGAGCCCCCCCCCTCTTCCCCCCGCCCCCAGTCCTGGAGAAAAAAAAAAGCACAGCCCTGTTCAGCCAGAGTTAAGATTTATCAAATGTTTTATTGTCAAAATAAAAGTCTTATTTGTTTTTCTCTTCACAGAAAGAGACATCTACACTTTGTACAAATTTACAATATATATATATTTATATATATATATATATATGTATATAAAGTTTTCTGTTTTTTTTATACACAAATGTACATATTTTCTTTACTCCTTATATAAATACATTTGAAAATTACAAAAATGTGCGACCCGTGTTAAAAAAAACACACCAAACAAACAAAAACAAAACAAAAACAAACACTGGGCGCTGTTAAGGCTTAATTTAAAAAAAAACAAAACAAAAAAAACAACGTCTTTGATGCAATTGATTTCAGCGACGTCACCTGGCGCTGAGTAGGCAGAAATGGCAACTACAGGTGTAATAATCATCTTTGTATTGAAGCTAGACGCCGAGGTTCAAAGTGTCTCTCTCTGTCCGTACAAAATAATGCCCAGGCTCCACCGTACGCAAAAGTTCAGTTTTTTTCTTTCCGAGCTCTTTGTGAAAGAAAAACCAAAAGGGAAAAACTGTGTGTAGCTTTCTTTTTTTTTTTTGGCAAATATTCAAAGGTCCCCTAAAACACACACACATACATCTTTTGTTTGAATCACCTTGTCTACGTTTTCCGATCAATAACGTCTCTCGGAAATCTCGGAAAGTCCATCCTTGACTCGGTCTGCGTCAGGGAAATTGTGTCCCGAAGCGGGAACTGCGGGATGGCGGAGGTTTGTCATTTTTGTAGGGAGGGTGTAAACAGAGGGCTAAGTTAAAGAACCCATCATGCAGAGACTGTGCTGAAACATAAAGACCTGAACGTGGCCTGGAGCGGCCTGTTGTGAATGCGGAGGACACTGATGAGAGTCGTGTGTGTGTATGTGTGTGCGCTTGTGTGTGTACGAGTTCATTGGAGACACACCAACGGAGCGTCTCCAGGGTCCCTCACACCTGGGACAGGGGCATCTGCTTGGGGCACGACACCGAGCTGGCCGTGCCCGACCTCCACGTCAGCCCCGTGCTGACGTCACTGTACATGGAGCCGCCGGCGCCCTTGCTGCCCCAGCAGCAGCGCGTGCAGAACGCCCGCCACGAGTCGAGCGTCTTGCCGGACCAGATCCACACGCCGGACGTGATGCCCACCAGCAGGCACATGAAGTACTTGAGCATGAAGACGGCGTAGTCGGGCGCGGCGCGCTCGCGCTCGCAGCGCGCCGCGCAGTTGTGCGCCACCTCCCAGCTCTGGCGGTTGTGCTGCTCGTAGAAGTAGCACGCCACGATGACGGTGGCGGGCACCGTGTAGAGCACCGTGAACACGCCGATGCGTATCATCAGCTTCTCCAGCTTGTCCGTCTTGGTGCCGCCCTGCTTGATGACGCTGCGGATGCGGAAGAGCGACACGAAGCCCGCCAGCAGGAAGGCGGTGCCCACCAGCAGGTAGACGACGAGCGGTGCCAGCACGAAGCCGCGCAGGTTGTCCAGGTTCTGGTTGCCCACGTAGCAGATGCCCGCCACCGAGTCGCCGTCCACGGAGCTGAGCGCGAGCACGGCGATGGACTTGACGCTGGGGATGAGCCACGCGGCCAGGTGGAAGTACTGCGCGTAGCCGGCGATGGCCTCGTTGCCCCACTTCATGCCCGCCGCCAGGAACCAGGTGAGGGACAGGATGACCCACCAGATGGACGAGGCCATGCCGAAGAAGTAGACGAGCAGGAAGACCACCGTGCACAGCGCGGGCCCCGTGGTCTCGTAGTGCACGTGCGGCTGCGCGTCCGCGTCGCGGCTGCACGCCACGCTCTCGTGGCCGGCGACGAGGCGCACGATGTAGCCGGCCGACACGAACATGTAGCAGGCGGACAGGAAGATGATGGGCCGCTCGGGGTACTTGAAGCGCTCCATGTCGATGAGGAAGGTGGCCACGGTGGCGAAGGTGGAGACGAAGCACAGCACGGACCACAGGCCGATCCAGAAGGCGGTGAAGGCGCGCTCGTCGTGCGTGAAGTAAGGGTTGTGGCACGGCATGGCGCAGTTGTTGATGTGGCCCGTCTTGACGCGGTTGTAGAGCGGGTGCCGCTCCGTGGTCACGGGCACCATGGGCTCCAGACACTTGCACGCGGGCTCGCAGGGCGCCGCCGCCGCCGGCGGCACGTGCTTGCCCGGCTTGCTCCTCGCGGGCGGCGCAGGGGCAGCCTTGCCCGGGTAGTGGCTGGGCTTGGACGGGAGAGGGGACACCGTGGTGGCGGCGGCGGCGGCGCCGGCGGCGCCCGCGGTGGAGTCCGTCCGGTTGTAGTCCATGCACAGCGTGTCCGGGTTGCCCTGCACGGGCAGCAGGTCGCACCGCATCCTGTCCGGCCACGGGAAGCCGTACTGCCGCATGAGGGGCGCGCAGCCGGCGCGCGCCCTCTCGCACACGCTCCGGCACGGCGGCAGCGGCTTCTTGTAGTCCTCCAGGCAGATGGGCGTGTACATGCTGCACAGGAAGAACTTGAGGTCCGCCGAGCACTGGATCTCCACCAGCGGCCAGAACTGGTGCACCTCCAGGCCGGCCTCGTCCTGCGTGTCGTGGTTGAACTGGTTGGGCATGTAGGTGTGGTTGTAGCCGATGCCCTTGCACAGCGGCACGGCGATCTCCTGGCAGGTGATCTCCTTGGCCGTGGTGCAGCCGGAGCGGGGCAGCAGGAGGGCGAGCGAGAGGAGCAGGTAGACCCCGAGCGGGTCCATCGCCCCGGTTAGCCTCTCTCCGCCCGCCGCCCCACCACCACCACCACCACCTCCACCGGCGGCGCTACGGCGGACCGCGCCACGCTCCTCTCTCCGGTGTGCTTATCCGCCGGTCAGACGCGGCTCGGCGAGCCCATCCTGCCTCCCTCGTCGTCCTCCGCCTCCTTCTCCTTCTCCTTCTCCTCGACGGGGTTTCGGGAGCGACGCGAGAGCCGTGTTTACTTCCCGACCGGCTCAGGCTTGTATAGTAGTAGGCGGCGGGGGGAGGGAATGGCTGAACGGAGAGACAAAAAAAAAAAAACAAAAAAAAAACAACAACCAAAAAAATTTAAATAAAAGGCACCTCTCCCGACTGGAATCCTTGTTTTTTTAGTATCCACGCATCGGCTCTTCGAGGGAAACAAAACAAACGCACGTCCGGATCAACCGCCGGGCCTTGTGTCTTCTGTCTCCGCGACGCTGCTGCGTTCAGGTTCCCCTCGCTCTCCCTCTCCAGCTCTCTCGCTCTTTCTCTCTGTGTCTCTCTCCCCTCCCGCGGGTTCTCAATACAAATGAAGCGGCTGGAGGAGGGCTCCGCGTGCGTTTATACAGCTTGGCGGGGTGTCCACGCCCACCTTGGCTCTCCTCCAATCGGGGAGCAGAGCGGGCGGCGCTTCCCTGCCGTCAATCATCCGTTTTTCTTATTACAGAGAGGAGAAAAAAAACAAAAACAAAACAACAACAACAACAGAGCTTTGGGGGATGGCACGAGGGCTGCCGGCGCGCGAGGACGCAGGCGGTTACGGGCACGAGAGAGACAGAGAGGGCGGGAGGGGGAGAAAAAAAAAAACACCTACGTGACTCGCACGGAGACCGTAAATCGCCGTTTGTTTTTAGTAGTGAGGCGTAAACTGTAATAAGCGCAAGTAGCGAGCCCTCCGTCCAGTCTGTGTCCAGTAGCAAAACTACAATTTGAAACACGGTAAACCACGAGGTGTCGTTTTTTTTTTAAGTTGCTGAAACTTTTGGTTCCCCCCCCCCCCCCCCCGCTTCCTCTTAAGACACGACTGACCGCTGCTGCGAATGTGCGAGGCGAGCTTTCATTGTGTGTGTGTGTGTGTGTGTGTGTGTGTGTGTGTGTGTGTTAGGGGCGAGGGGTGTGGGGGTGGGGACTGCCTAATTTGCGCATGATAAGGCCACGCGGGGAGCCGTCTGTCCGTGTAAGGGGGTGGTGGTGGTGGTGTGTGAGTGTGTGTGTGTGCTGGGGGTGGGGGGTGTTTTATTTTTCAAATGAGGCGCTAATGTCTCGCTTAGCGCCCGCAAAAAGAGCTCCGCGGGAGGCGTAATTGCACGGAGGCGGCGCGGGGGAACGCGGGTGCCCGCAGATCTTCACTGTCAACACGCTTGCCGCGGGGCGTCGCAGCTTATTATTAGACAGCAATCTAAATGTAGTTTATTCGCCTCTTGATGTTCGCAATGCGTGCAATTGCGCGTTTTTTTTTTTAAAAACCCCGCCACTCTCTCTCTCTCTCTCTCTCTCTCTCTCTCTCTCTCTCTCTCTCTCTCTCTCTCTCTCATCTTCCCTCTTGTAAGTTACTCCAACAGCACTTCGGGTAAAGCTCTCTGTTCATCTTTGATGGTCTTCTGCTGAGTTGGCTTCCCTTTTTCCATTTTCTTATTTATAAGTTTTCAATACAGAAGTGCAATAAACACAGTTTTTGAACAATCATGACCAGGATGTAAACTCCCAAATCCCTTGTCAAGGCGACTAACAGCTGGGTTGTCAGTCAAACTTTAAAGGCACTTTATAAGACATATATCAGACAATAAATCAATACATTGAAAAAAAAAAACAGAACGTAAACAAAAGAAAACAAAACACTAACAAGCATAATAGAAAAGAACAACAAAGAAACAGTCAGTCAGTTCATTATTATTTTACTAGCTTGTCAGAGTGTGTGCCAAAAACAAACAAACAAACACAAAAAGCAAAACACACACACACACACCTGGAAACCAGCCCTTTGTGATGTCACAAAGGGCTGGTTTCCCATAATGACACCTCTCCTATAGGTCACCACACCCCCCCCGCTAGACATGGCCTCCCAAACGGATGGATGGCCCGACAAAGCATCGGTTCTGCCGTTTTCCTAATTAATCAACTGAAGCTGTAATAAAGTAAAATACAAAAAATGTGTTTGTTCACGCCACTCAACTCAATAAAGAAAAGTGTTCTTTTCACCAAAATGTATTCTCTGTCAACTTCTGTACAATGAGTAATAACAACAAAGCATTCAATGTCATATGAAGGTGCGGACGGGACGTTTCATCAAGTGTGCGTGTGTTCAAAAGAAATGATTTTTTTTTTCTTTCTGTTTTATAGCTTTTTGTGCCGCGTCTCTCTGATGAGGAGCGAATTCTAACACCTAAGAAAAACGGTCATGGTTTGAATTTTACAAATATTTTTTCCACATCACTATTACTATGTTTCATTTTGTTAGGGAATTAATATACAGTGTTTGCATTCAGACAATCTATAGTTTTTTTTTCTGCCACTCGCAATATATATAGATATGTGTGTATATATATATATATACATATATGTATATATATATATATATATGTGTATATATATATGTGTATATATATATGTATGTATATATATATGTATGTATATATATATATGTATATGTATATATATGTATATGTATATGTATATATGTATATGTATATATATGTATATGTATATATGTATATATATGTATATATGTATATGCATATCTATATATATATGTATATGTATGTATATATGTAAAAAAGTTTGAACAGAATACAAAAACTCAGGTACAATATTTTGGAAAACTTTTAATGCAAAACATGGAAAGATGGATACATGTGAACGCGCAACAAAATTAGAAGAAATGAAAAGACATTGATTGATTTGTAGTGTCTCGGCCCGTTGCGAGATAACAAGGAAGGAGCTTGGTTTTTAACAGCTGTTTGCACTTGATTGGGAAACGAGAGTTGGCCGAGAAGTGTTTGCGTGCGCCGATTGGACGGCGCAAATGTTTTCCGCATCGTAAACCCTCGTATGCGAGAGAAAGAAACGTGTGAAAAAGCGTCTTGGAGCGAGGGTTGAAGTGCTGGCCGAGATGTGGGAGGGTGACAATTGGATCGGAGGAAATCTTTGCCATTTTTCTTACGGTCTGTCACCGCTCCTATGAATTAGAGGACAGCAAATCATCACCAATGTTAACATTAATGATAAATCTCATAAATCAGCTTGTTCCTACTGTGCTAGGATCACGGTTTAGAGTCACACTGAAGTTCTTGCTAGTGTCTTGCTCTCACCAGGAACAAAAATCCAGGCCAGTCATCAAGTCCAAAATATATTATAGATGTTGGATACCTAGATATCCAGGGTCATGGCGGTCTGCTGGAGCCTATCCCAGCTGTCATAGAGCCAAGGCAGGGTGACACAACCTGGATAGAGACAAACCAAACAGCCAGTTGCACTCATGGTCAATTTAGACTCCAATTCACCTCACGTGCTTGTGTTTGGACTGTGGGAGGAAGCCCGGAGAACCCGGAGGGAACCCAAGCAGACACAGGGAGAACATGCAAACTCCACACAATCAACCAATCAAACCCACAACAGACCCACGACGACTGCGCCACTGTGTCGTCCATACGTACATATATTAATACATATTTTTTTTTTAAATAGATACTGTACATGATGCTGTAGTGTGGAAATGGACGGTCTTTTGTCAAATTACCCAAGCAACACCACCACCACCGGCCACCACGTAGCTCCGCCCCTAGCCACCGATGAATAAAACCACCCCCAATCGCACCAAGACCCTAAAGTTAATGCCCTTGACTCAAAGCACCCAAACTCAAACACCCCTCAACCCCTCAACCCATTCTGTCCTACTTTATCTCGCAAAAAAAAGGACAGGGGGCGAATAAAAAGGCTTGGAGGAGATTTGGCCAATCTGCTGGACACAATTCCAAGAGCCTTGGTGGCATTTAGCGGGCTCGCGCTAACCCCAGGGGCTGCTTGTTAAGACTTCATTAGCCGTGTTTGCTCAGGCCTCCCTCCTCTCCAGAAAAAAAATTGAAAAAAAAAAAAGTGGAAGAGGGCTCCCCGGGCTCCGTCCGAACCCCCCTCCTACCGCTGTAGACTCTCCATATGGGGCTTGTTTGCTTACGGCTGGCCTGGTAATCACTTTCAGGTGGAGCTGGAGGAAACCGAGTTAAGGCTGAGGGGATTTTGTGTGTGTGTGTGTGTGTGTGTGTGTGTGTGTGTGTGTGTGTGTGTGTGTGTGTGTGTGTGTGTGTGTGTGTTTTAGAGGGAAGGGGAGGGGGTTGTTTGAGGGAGTGAAGGTTGGTTGGGGGAGGTTTTCGGGGGTGGTGGTGCATCAGTCCCCCAACCCCCGCGCCTCGCTCGGCAAACCCCCTTTTCAACCGGGGTGCTCCTGAGGTGAGAGAGCGCGGAGCGTGCACCCTATGAATGAGCTCACCTTGGGCCCATTACCTTAACAAACACAGCCGGCCCCTCCAATCAGCCTACTGCTGGGAGGACAGGCGGCCCCTGTAAATCCCCCCTTGCAGCCACGGCCGGCCCCCCACCAACCCTCTCTGTCTCTCTCTCTCTCTGTGTTTGCATGCAGCGTGAATGACAGTGAGTTGCTTCAGTGTCGTCTTTTAGCGCCTTCAGCTCGGAGGCTTCTTTCCAATCAAGTAGCACAGCATGGCCAAAGATTTTTTTTTGGATTCCTCTTCCGGGGAAATAAGCTGTGATTGAAAATAGCAAAGGGTTGCAATGTTGAATGTTGATTGAAGTTTTAGTAACCAAATTACACTAGACAATACGTTTTTGTGAAATTCCATAGATTTATCTCATTTGTCCATCTGGTAAGTGTGTTTTTGGAAAGGAGAGGCTAAACCTTGGAAGGAGATTAGTTTAGCCAGAAGGCCAGAACTCAAGGCTTTCTTTTTGGAGTGAGGGGCGGGATTAACATTCTCCCAATTACAGGTAATATTATCAGCTACATTTTTCTGTATTTTTGTCGAGTTAAGCAGAAACAAATATTGTCCATCTACATACGAAAAAAAATTCTCCTTCAACTAAATTACCATCCAGTTTGAATAAAGCTGCCACCGAATCCTCTGCGCAAAACTCTGTTTAGCTGCATCCATCGTTTTCAACACTCAGCAGGATGTTTTTCCCGGTTTTGTTCTGTTGTTTTTTTTTTCTTCTGGAACACTTGCTTCCTCCGCCATCCGCCTCCTCTTAAGACACTGATTGTTTGTGGAATCCACGGAGAAGACTGTTGGGGTAAACTGACTGATAGCCTCAAACTCATGCCCAGACACTGCTAAGTGCAAACAATAAAGCTGACACTTAGTTTTTTTTTTTTTTTTATATCATCAATTTGGGTGAAGCAACCACCTCGGGGCAAGTGGAAACATAGCACTGCGTGTAAGTACTTCACTTGCACACCGACTTAATCCCATAAGAACACATTTCATTTTAAAACAGTGTGCTATTCTCCTCGGCGGTGAAACCCAATAAGACTGGCTTAGCGGCGATGCAGTTTGGTTCCATTATGTCCAAAAAATATCTGCAGGGTTGAGTTACATTGAGAAAAAAAAAAAGCTCCGGAGGAGCAGATCCACTTTTTGCTTACCGCTAATTAAAAAGCAATGCTGCATCCGTGAGGAGAATTTCTCCCCGTCCCTGCAGCCAGAAAACTGACTGTTTCTGGCTGCCGTCCCTGAGCTTTATGTGTGTATCCGTCTGTGTTTGTGTGAGTGTGTGTGTGTCTGTGATCATGCAATTTAGGATTTTCGCAGCTCTGCGACGCCACAAGAATCCAGCCGTCCAGCAGAGGTTTGCTCTTTTGCCTTTGCGCCACTCGACACTCCCGCCCGCTAAAACAGTACGCAACTTGTTCTCGTCCTCGAAGGTAAGCGGACCCGCAGGTTGCATTCTCCTCAGGAAACGCACACTCGGCTCAGCTCCAAATAGCTAGTGTGGCTATCTGGTTGCGGCACGCTCGAATGTTGGAGGTGGTCACTTCATGTCAATGCTCCGCCGTGGTCGCACAGGTCAAAGAAGTCACGAGAATCCCTGCGTTAGTCAGCCCCAGGGTAGAAAAGGGGGAGGGGGGGATAGAGGGATGTTAATGAACTCATCTAATTTCTACCCTGCAGTACTTCAGTCCGTCCTTGTCCACCTCTACCTGTGCCCTTTTTTAACCTAATGTCTCTTTATGCCGAGTGCCATAGGCTTATAAACCCTCAGTTTGCAATTCACCTCATCAGCTAAGACTCCAAATTTACGATCTTTGCCCGTTGTAGTTAATTGATGTTGCCGCTGCTGCGTCAGCCAGAAAGTTAGCCAAGAAAGCAGCGCTCAAGGAGGTGCGGGAACCATGTAACTATCACACAGAGTCAGAGAGTCTCAAGGTTAGTTCCACTCCATAAATCATAATTTGGACCGAGGTATGAAGCCATATTTGAACTGGCAATGCTCCTGGTGTGAGTAAGAGAAGCAAGAGGGAATTGCCGGTTGTTACAGCCAACATTGTTAGCTGGAAGCAGCTGACAACAGCACAGGATGCGATATTTTTGCGTATGAAAGAAAGAAACAACAGCAATGTATTCCAAAGTTATTTGACAAGATTATACACCAGCTAGCTAGCTAATTAAATTAAATTCCCATTTCGTCAGCGTACAGAGAGGCTGACCACTTAGCTGTTAGCTGCCACGTTGCCTACTTTTCTACTGACCGTCCCTAAGGCTTATGTTACCCTGCTCCGGTATTTTATGAAACCGTATGACATTATCATTATCTTTTTTTATTTCTCAATTCCATTCTTGGGATGAAAACAAGACTTAAAACCTCATGATGCCTCCTCTTTGTCTTTTTTTTTTACAATACAAAAATGACTTGTCCAATATTCAATATCTTTATTTTTTTCGTGGCCTAAATGTTTGATATCTCAGTGGGAGCAGCCCTTCCACATGGCCCCGGGAGAGTCCGGTCCAAATGTCAATGAGAGCATGTTCTCTATCGTCCCCTGCTTCCTCTTCTTCACTCCTGTTCTTTCTTCGCGCCGTCTCTCCTTCCCGGGCTGCCGCCGGTGTGGTCGGCGCGCTGGGGAAACAGATGGCGAGGCCAAGGATGACCGCCAGACAGAAGGAAGGCGGGAGAGAGGCGGAACATGTACCAGATAGAAGTGGGGAAAACCATATGCGGATTGTTAGCAACAGGGAAGGTAGGGGATCAGGCGCGCGCGTAAAACACAAGACGACCTTGTGGACTTTTTCGGCACTTTCCTGGCTGTCGCTGAGCACTTCAGAGGAGCCACGTCCCCGGTGGGCGACTCGGCTCGGTGCGTCGTATTGCTCATTAGTGGTCCAATTAGGGCATATTTATGAACGCAAACACAAACATTATTTTCAGTCCTTCTTGAGCTTTTACCCAGGGTAAGCCAACACCACAGTCTAGTGGCCTTGGTGTAGGTTTTTTTTTTTTTTTTACGTCAGGTGCACAATTACAGGCGGTGGAGAGGAGACCGCCCAGTTGGGTGGTGTTTAAATAGTGGCTGTGTCGGGTAGAAGGTGAAGCTTGGACGAGGCCAGATAAACACACACCGATGGTCCGGTAGTTCTCTACTTATTTAAGAGTCTTCCTTCTAACTCCAGGAATAGTATCCTGACTCCACGGCGTGTTCCCATGAGTCCACAAAGGTCCTTTACCTGATTGCTCCCATTGTCCAGGAAGTGTTACATTTTCAAGCCCGGCAGCCCCTTCCAAATACGACACTAGGCTCATACCAGGGAATCTCTGTCCCATGTTTGACCCTCAGAGTAGAATTTTCTTCACAAATCTGAGCACCCCGTACCATGCATGGTAGTCCTCCCTGAACCTTTGCAAGCATGGCTTCTTGACTCGGCATTCAATCAACAGCGGTGACATCAAGCACTGTTAGGAAATTATCATGTGTGTAAAGGACATGGCGTGTCTCCAGTTTGTGAAAGTGTAGTTGGTTCAGAACCGCATGGGTCTAAAGTCTACGGGAACAACTTGCCTGGTGTGAGTGGCCCTCAAAGACTGTTTTTTTTTTTTGTGTGTGTGAAGGTGGTGAACTTGCAAAAGTCAAGTCGTCAAGATTAAACGATTTTAAATGGTTCATGGTGCGCCAGGAAGAAGACACAAAGTGTTTGTGATCTTTAGCGGAAAGAAATTTTGAAAGCCCGGGGACAATTTTGAGCCGAGAAGTCGATTGTTCTCTTTTGGCTTAATGCGGAGCTGAGAAACATCTATAAACACAAGAATCTAGATCTGCTTTTGTTGATTTTCACCACTTCCTTTTCTTCTGTACCCATGTGTACAATGACAAAAACTTTCCACGTCACCTCACCTCTTGAGTGGAGGGCCTCCCATTCTCTCAAGCACAAAGTGGACTGTGTAAATGAGGGGAACGGGTTCGACCGGCGTCCTCCGGGGGCCACGTTTCGTTGTGTTGGCTCTGATTACATCACGCAGGTGGAGGAGGCAAGTTTTAATGCTTTCAGTCTCCCAGGCACTGATGTTATCATGGTTAATGTAGACTTGAGGATGCCTTTGTCACCCGCCGACTCCATTAAGATTTCCATCATCAGACAACAGCCTTCATCCGTGTGGCTACTTTGCTGCCTTGCTAATTGTGTAATCAGGGAGAGGGATGAATAAACACAAAGTTTTGACGCTAATTACGATGTTGTCGTGCGTCACCTTTGCACCATGACTATCTCAGTAAACACTGCGTCAAACTGGAGGCAAACGGGAAAAAGTCAGGTTGAAAGTTTTGGGAATACAATCGAGTCCGCCTGGATTTAAAAGCCAGTAGATGCGAGCAAATTGTGGAAGGTCACATATTAAATGTGGACAGAGGGGAGAGTTGCCGCATAGGTGGAACGCGGCGTCTCCTCCGAGTTGAAGCGCTACAGTGTCTGATTGACAGGCTACACACAAAGCTTACCCGAGCCTCTGACCTCGCCTCTTTTACGTCTCCCTGTCGCTCCCCTCCTCCTTTTCTTTCTCTCGTTCCCCTCCCTGAGAGGCTGGAAACTCGAGGAGGGGGCCATGTCCAGGGTGAAATGTCCTCAGGCGGCGGGTTAGGGTGGGGGTCAGCTGCTAACAAAGGCCATTCAGGTAAAACCTCCTCTGAGCTCGCGTGAGCCAGCCAGGCTCCAAGTGCTGATAACACCGGGGCTAATGTGCTTGCGTTTGCTCAGCCAGGGCCACCATTCTCAGCCGTGCGTGCGTGCGTGCGTGCGTGCGTGTGTGTGTGTGTGTGTGTGTGTGTGTGTGTGTGTGTGTGTCTCGGTGAGTAAGAGCACAGAGTGAGTCAACCGACAAGTGAGTAAACACAATACTTCTAAAAGCTCCACAGCCGCATTCCTAAAAGGACTACGCTAGTGTTGAAAATATTCCGCATAAATCACAATCCTCTTAATGGGGGCTAATCCCGGGGCAGATTTCGGAACTTTACAAACCACGCAAAGAGGACCGGAAAAGCTCGCGGCAGCACTCCGCTCCGCGCCAGTAGGACCACGTGGCTCTTTGTGCAGAATTAATGCGCTTTTGTCGTCAATTAGCGACTGGAATGTCAATAAACGAAATGGAGAGCCTGTGTAAATTACGAGCAGGGAAATAGTCAGATATCACTTCCTGGTCAATGCTGTTCGACATATATCGTTGAAACTTGTATGAAACTTGACCAAGAGGTCTCCGAACTGGAGCTGGTTGACTATTCTGGAGAACAGATCGGAAAAGTGAACTTGTTAATTTGCCAGCTCAAAAAACAAAATGTTTCTGATTTTGGTTGTCCAGAGGTAAGATCTGCTAAATCTCGCTGAAAAAAAGCTTTTGCTTTGAAAGTGCTTGTTTTAAAGTGACCACCGTGTCTTAAAAAAATAGCAACAAACCTTGGCTAGCCAAGTTACTTGAATTCCTACATTGTCGGTGAACAAGGAGGCCGAAAGCTTAGCTGTTAGCTGCCTGGTCACCTAGTTTCCGACTGATTATCCAAAAGTGATTATGAGGATGTGTATATGATAATATATGGAGGCAAACGTGTACCATATATTCTCCTGTATCACCATCGTAGATTTACCCCTGGCACCTCTGCAAACGTTGTTAACATCGCCGCTAAATATTGGTACTGATATCGACGATATCAGCACAGTGAGACACACATGTAGATATTGCAGTTGTGAGAATTTCCCGACGAGAAACCCATTGACAGGGCCGA
Organism: Nelusetta ayraudi; assembly: GCF_046127955.1. Taxonomy (NCBI): domain Eukaryota; kingdom Metazoa; phylum Chordata; class Actinopteri; order Tetraodontiformes; family Monacanthidae; genus Nelusetta; species Nelusetta ayraudi. Next base: position 315,896 of record NW_027466223.1, read on the forward strand.
GCACTCCGCTGTCTGGCCCCCAGTGTTGTCCTCGCTCCCCTGAGCAGGTTGCACTCCCGTGTCCGTCACTCTCCTGCCTTTTGTGTCTGCGGGGCTCTTTTCCTCGCCGCTGAATGCCTGCTTTCACTCCCATCTCCTTTTACTTCTGCTGTGTCCTCCTCCTCCTCCAGCTCACTCACTCATTCACTCCAGGGCCTAATTATGAGATAGCTTCCAATAAATAAATGGAGTTTTTTTTTTTTTTTTTTACCTCCCCCTCTTTTTACTCCTGCAAGGCGGGAGGATAAGGAAAGAAAAAATGCTTTTCCTCTACTCCTTTTTTTTTTGTTGCAAAAAGTAAAAAAAAAAAGAAAAGAAAAAAAGAAGAAGTAGAAGGTTGGACTCTCAGTTGAGGGTTCATTTCGCATCGGTCCACCTCTGTAGGCCAGAGCGGCTCCTTTTTTTTGCAAGGGGGCTTCCTCCTTCCATGTGATAATTGTGTCTCATTAATTCCTACTGTAATGCCGGCCGGACAAACAGGCTCTGCAATTAGAGGAGCGAGCGCCCTCCTTCGCCCCTCCCCCCCCCCCGCCCTCCGCACCCTCCTTCCCTTGAATGGAGCCAGCTAATCAGGGGACAAAAGCCACTGCTCAAGGGCCATTAGACCTGGGAGGAAGTTCCCTCCATTTATGATGTTCGGGGGGCCCGCCGATGCCTTCATCTTCCTCCACCGAAGGGGTTGGACGGGGGTTGTGTGTGTGTGTGTGTGTGTGTGTGTGTGTGTGTGTGTGTGTGTTTGTGAGTGTGTGGACGTGGCGGGGTGCTCCTCCAACCTTCTAAAACCAAAACTGCTCAGTTCTTGAAGCAACGGCTTTGCAACACCGTCTGACACTGGACCCCTCGGTAAAACTTCCCGACACCCCCGTCAGGTCTTCTGGGCTCCATCGTTGCGTCTGGAATCCTTCTTTTTTTTTTTTTTTTTTTAATGAGAACTTCCTGACTTGGCTGCTCCCAAGCGCCCCCCACCCCCCTTCCTCCTCCTCTTCTTCTCTCAAACCGTTGACTCAGGAGTCTGCGAGACCTTTCCCTCGCCAGGCGGGAACGGCGGAGTGAGGGAATAGACGAGTCCCGACTGTGGCCTCCTTCCTCCTTCTTCTGCCGGCTATTATCTCTCACCTCCCGGCTGACGTCGGCGGGCCGAGAATGAATCGACTCCCCCTCCCCCGCCCCCCGCAGTCATTAAAATTTAGCATTGAATTATTGACACGCAATTAGCCCGCCGGGAGGAATAATACGAGCGCTGTAGTCATCAGAACTTCTTTCTCTCTCTTTTTTTTTTTTTTTTTTAAAAAAAGGGGGGTGGGGGTAAAAATGATAACATGACGGAAAATTCCAACATGAAAAATCCCATTTATCGCATAATAAGAGCGCTAACCTGGCTCCATCTAATTTAGCCCGGTTTTATTCCTATAAGGAGCTGTGCCTCGCGCTCGTTATCTGCTTCGTTATGGAGAGAGACCCCGAAACCACCCCCCGCTCCACCCACCCACCCCCCCCCCCCCCATCCCCACCCACACTGCTGCTGCTCCCACCTCTGGATTATTGCCGCTGTGGATTATGCTAATGTTTGGTTGGAGACGCAAGGTGGTCGCTCCCCGGCTGTTCCGCATTGCATTTTTTTTTTTTTTTTTTTTTGCGCCTATTCATCCGTCTTCATTTGGCGTTATGCAGATTTTTGGGTTCCATTTCGCGCCACAGAACGAAAATTGACCCCCGTGGCACCATAATCCTCCGTCAATCAAAAACAAAAGGGGAGTTGGAGGAAGAAAAAAAAAACAACGAAATAAACAAACAATTTGGTTTTCGTGAGAGGTAAAGACAGGCCGCGAAATTCTCTCTTGTCTGTCCGATGAGCACATTTTTCTGAATAAAAAGAGAGACGGACGAAAAAATAAAACACGTTACTGCACTTGCTAGTCAAACGCCGACAAGCTGTTCACGCAAAAAAATAAAATAAATAAATAACCTGAGCGACTCACATTTGGATGTTTGGCTCCGTCCCCTCCTCCTCCTCCCTCGCTAATCTCGTCCTGTTTACCGCTAATGCTAAATGCATTAACTTTCCCCCCCGTCTGCGTTTGCTCTGTTCAACCCCCGCCGTGCTGGTTGGCAGGGACCTGCGTTGCGTACAGAGGGGGTTTACCAGCTGTGGGTTTGTGTACAAGAGTCGCACCTGATCTGACGAGACGACGGGGTGGGGGGGCGGGGGGGGGATTGCGGCGAGGCTACTCAGCTAGTAGCACGTAGCTAGTGCTGGAGTGGAAGTCTCAATTTCTCGACCCTTTCAGACCGATTGAGACTCGTATCAGGTCTCTGTCTGCCGTCTCTTCCTATTTGTCCTCGGTTTCCAGGGTCTGGCTGACCGCCGCAAAGTTTCTCACAACCCCGACGCTGCCCCCTACGCCTCATTAGGCAGCCACCTCACAACATGCACCCGGCTCCTCCAGACAGGTCGAACTAGATGGATGACAGTTGGCCGCTCCGCTGGTGCCAAATGATAAAAGATCACCAAGAAGCGATAGTTTCGCACACTTGTGTAAATGATGTGATTTGCCGAACTCGTTGAACAACAATGGAGATTCTGTTTTTTTTTTAAAAATGGCCTTATTGTGGTGAGCTTTGTTTTGTTACTGGCATGCCAGCTAACACACCAGGTCGAAAAAACAGACCAACGTGTGCATTTCTAAATGGGCTGGCTTTGTCTGTGTTATTCTAGGATATAGTAGTGACGCTTCTGCAGAGTTTTTTCTTTTTCAATATGGGAAAAGCTTCACCCGTTGTTTTTTTTTGTTTTTTTTTGGTTACCATTTGGTGACATTTTGAGTTCTTTTTGAAAATAAAGACTATCTTGGGTCCTTTGCCCACTTTCTTTCCAATCACAACAGCAAGCTAATTCCAAGACCATTTGCCACAAAATATGTTCCCATGCCCGATGGGATTATCGCCGAAACCGTTTAAAGTTAATTTCCCGGAAAGCTTAACAATCTACATTTGCTCCTACCCGGGCTGTGTTTGTCAGCACAGGTTGATGATGTAAGATGATTGACACAGTAGTTGCTATAAGTGTCAAAAGTGAAGACGGTGGCATCCTGCATCGTCGTAAATCATCTCAGAAGCTTCCACCAAAACCTCAAACCTGTCTTCGCGACAGTATAACTTTAAAAAAAAAATAACAATGGTTAGCATTTAGCGAAACGAGTAAGCCTGCCTGTCTCCCACAAGAGTAACACGTTTAGTGTAAGTAGATTGCAGCTATTGTCTCAACGCTTACACAATCGCAGCCACCCTATCAGTCCTGATTCATTGTTTGACTGCCAGAGCAAACAGATGATTAGCGGCATGTTTAACAAAGGGATTCATTTGACAAGCAGGCGTGACCTGTTGTCTCGCTAATCTTGTTGCTTGGCAGCAAGTCTGACATTTCCCGGCTTTACCGCAAGTTTCAAAAGTAACAATAAAAGTAACAACTGTTAAAATAAAAAAAAAATAAAAAAAACAGCGTCCCATTAGGCATCGGCAGCTCACGCGCTCCTCAAGTGACGGAATTTCAAAGAGCATTTTTTTTTTTTCCCCCCGTCACCTCGTCGCCCCGTACACGGTCTCCCATTCTTATTTTTCCAGGATCAAACGCTGCTCAACTCCGGCTGCAGAAGTTTCAGCGATGGGAATGTTCCAGCCCCCATTGGCTGCGGCAATTTCCCAGTGCAATTATTGGGATAAGACGTTCTATCTCGCGTGGGTGAAGACCAAAGTTTTCCCGCAACGGCGCACGAAGATTTAATCAAATTAAAAAGACTGTGCCGCACGATGCGTCCTGGCAACAGGGGGGGGGGGGGGGGCTGTAGGGGGGTTTATACAAAAATCTTGGGTGCTTCCCCCCTCTGGAACAGTTTGGAAAAGTTTCTCTGCAACAACTTGTGTAGAAGTTGCATATAACTGCGACAAACAGGGTTTTCTCTCTCTCTCCCCCCCCCCATTTTTTCCCAGCCCGGGTCAGCCGCTCGTCAGTCACTTTTCTCGGCTCCGGTGGTGCGCCGCGGTAACTTGTCGCATGTGCTCGAGGTAT